>NC_139624.1:107300869-107733369 GCF_964638095.1 Poromitra crassiceps
AACGGCTGTAACCAGAGAAGTCAAGTCACTAATCCTCGTCTTCCTCTTCTTCCTGCGTACTGAAACCACCAAAGTCCTCATCTTCAGTGTCGGAAACGAACAGGTTCAGGGTGGCTTCGTCAACCACTCTCCTCTCTCCTTAATTGTCACTCTCAAAACCAACGAACTCCTCTTCGTCACTGTCGGTGTCGGCATCGAACAGCCTCTGAAGCCTCTGACGGCCCTCAGCGCCAGCTGTGGCGGCGTCATCCTCTTCATCCCGCAGCAGTCCAGCCTTTCGGAACCCGTTGGTGATTGTGGATGTTTTCACATTCCTATAATATTCCGTGATCTTCCTTTGTGTGAATTCGCCGAAGGTTGTGATTTTCTCCTGGTAGTCGGGAGGGAGTTGCTGGCACACTGCAGTAGTCCTCGCCCTGACGGACAGTCCCTTTCGTCTCATGAATCGGAAGCACCAAGATGAGCCACCTCTGAAATGTTCAATTTTCATTTCGGTGGCGACTGTTTTGGCCTTCAGTCGGATCTGAACTGGGGAAACACCTCGGCCGTCTGCTCTCTGGGTCAACACCCAATCTTCAAGGCAATCTTCAAGTTCGGGCCATCTGCTTTTATGACCTCTGAAGGATTTTTTGGTCTTCTTGCACTGAGACAGTTCCTCCTGCTGCCCCTTCCAACGCCTCACCATTGACTCGTTGATGCCAAGGCTACGTGCTGCTGCTCGATTTCCGTCTTTTAATGCGAGATTGACTGCTTTCAACTTGAAAGCTGCGTTGTGTGAATTTCTGCGTATCTTCCCCATGGTGAGTGAGAGAGAGTTACCGGTAGTGCACGACCGTTTGCTGCTACTGCTCCTCTTGTTGTGATTCCGGTCTGCTACTATAATGAACTTTGAACCGGTAGGAGTAACCGGTTGATTTCCGCCAAATGATGTCAAGTCAAGTCAAATTTTATTTATATAGCACCTTTCATACACAAAGGTTCAAGGTGCTTTACAAAAAAATAATCGAAAAAACAAGCAGCAAAGCAATGCACATAAAATAACCTGTAAAATCCATCGATTTTGGAGGTCACCGAGTGGCCGTTTGCTTACCGTAATTACCATATGTAAGGGTTCATGCACAGAGGGGATTGTCGGGAAAGAGATGGCTGTTTGAGGAAGCTCCCATTTACCGTATTACCGTAACATTTCAACAAAACAACATAACACAACACCACCTTTGTTTATTTTTACAGTGCACACAGTGTCCGCGGTGTGGTGAAAAGAGGGCAAGAGAGGAAATTAAAACAGAAGTGGATTTATAGTTAGAAAGAGTGCTAAAAAAGAGAGATTTTATTTGTATTTTTTTTTCTGAAAAAATCCATAGATAAGCCGCACCGTTATATAAGCCGCAGGGCCAAAAAACGGGGAAAAAGCCGCGGCTTATAGTCCGGAATTTACGGTACTTGTAAGGGCTTTCTATGACTATATAAGAATTAAAATGACAAGCTGTTTGACATTTAATTTTCAAAGTCCATAGCCCGCTCTACAATGGACTATATTAAAATGGTAATTTAAATTTGGTAATGAAAATGCAATCCGAAAAATGCAGCCTAATTTTCCATCTCTGCAAGCATTATTTAAGTCACAATTCAAATTAAAATACATTTTTGTAGAAAATGTCAAATGATAATTTAAATGGTATTTGACATTTCATTTTAATTTAGTCATACTGCTTTTCAATGGACTATATCAAACTTGTAATTTAAATGTGGAAATGTAAATGCAATCCAAAAAATCCAGCCTAATTTTCCATCCCTGCAAGCATTATTTAAGTCACAATTCAAATGAAAATGCATTTGTATTTAACATTACATGTTTGACATTCAGCATTACATTATCAAAGACTGAACATGCTTTGCAATGTACTCTATTCAAATGTCAAACAGCTTGTCATTTTAATTCTTATATAGTCATAGAAAGCCCTTACAAGTATATGAAAATGAAAATGAAAATTGGATTATTCCATTTTAATTTTAATTTTTACTGAAATAACACACACATGTGTTGAAAATGATAATGTTATTGAGGAATTACATTACCATTTTCAAGTTTAAATTATCATTTGAATTGAGTCAGCTATGGGCTTCCATACTACCGGTAGTTAGTTTATGGGCTAGAAATTCTGCCTCATTATGAAAATCTCGACTTGACTCTTGATCTTGACTCCGCTTCTCAACTCATATCCAAGGTTATGAAAACTAGATTTTGATTGCAAAACGCATGAAAATATAAATGAATGGTCTTGTTTTGTTTCTTTGGCAAGTGACCATGGTATAAGCGGATTAATGCACTTCGAGGTGTCTATTATCAGAAATTAATGGACTTCGCGGAAGCAACTGTCATCGGCTTTCGCCTCGGACGGTTCACGCCTCCACGTCGTCCATTAATTTCTGATAATGGACACCTCGTCGTGCATTAACCCTTACATAATTATTATTCTAATAAAGTTACAGTACAGCACCTGATGCAGGAGCCATACAATCAGCAAAAGTGAAATATTTACGACCTCTTGTTAGAGAATGTTTTGCCCCGCTGTCCCCCGTAAGGCTCCCCACGGGCTAAAGTGGCCCACATGTAAAAACACAGGAGCTGGGAGCTTGAGCTTGAATAGTTGTGTTTCACCCCAGAGTTGAACTGAGGTGACCCAAGTACTACTGCAGAGACCGCAGGGATAATCACAGTCCTTACACAGCATTATGTGCTGGAGATATTATTGTGGCTGCAGTATTTCAGAAGAATGTGGTGTTTTTGAATATGGTTCGGCAGCCCAGCAGAGGTGGAATGAAAACTGGATTTTTTTTTTGTAGTATGTTATTATAATAATCTATACTATAATTGCGGGAGCGTCTGTCTGTCTTTCTGTCCTTCGCATATCTCGAGAACCGTTGGGCGGATCGACTTGAAACTCAGGGGGTGCGCTGATGGCGACCCGACGGAGTGCAGTGCCCTGTTTCCGTGCGATTCGGACACAAAACACGTTCGATATTAATACATTTGTGTTCAATCAAGCGTGTGCCCCTTCAAGCCCTGGCTGATCTGGGCTAAGTGTCAACACTGCTGTGAGTACAGTCGTTGAGTAAACAGGGTCGTTAACTAAGTCAACATCGACTTAGTCCTTGAGATTGAATGGGGGGGGGGGGTGTTATCTTATAAGGGGTCCTTGGCTGAAAAACATTTGAGAACCTCTGCTCTAGGGCAACACCACTTCCGCGAACCCGCATCCTGTGTAAGTAGGGTTGCCAGAGTAAAACCTGGGCCCCGTTCCAATACCCATACTTCCATACTATTTAGTAGGCAAAAAAAGAATTAGTATGTCCCAATCAGTGTTGGGGGTAACTCATTACAAAAGTAACATATTACATGTAATATATTACTTTTAGCAGTAACTCAGTAATATAACTTATTACTTATAGGATTTCAGTAATATTATACCAGTTACTTTGTCAAGTAACTCAAGTTACAAATTGAGTTACTTTTTTTGTAAATCAAAGCACATATTTAAAAAAGATACAAACATTCCCTAATCAAACTGTGTTTTTATGCAAATAACCACTATAGATGACAATAACAAAGGAAAAGGATAATATTTAGAAGTTTGGATTGTTTACACTGACTTCAAGGCGGTTGAAATTATTTTTCGGGATGGTTCTGCTGCTGTTGTTTTGGTAAAAGTAATGCAAAAGTAGTGTAATAAGTAACGAGTTACTCTACACAGACAGTAATATTGTAAAGTAACTTATTACTTTCAAATGAGAGTAACTAGTAATATGTAGTATATTACATTTTGAAAGTAACTTGCCCAACACTGGTCCCAATACATAGTATGTCAGATGCAGTATGCCAAGAGTACCAGGATGTTGTACTACATCAGCTCCTATTTCGGAGTATGCATCGATGCATGCTGCTTCAGCCAAACTTCCCCACAATCCTTTGCGCAGCAGGAAGTTACATCTTCTTTTTCTTCTTCTAATGTTTTATGGCGGTTGGCAAACAACTTTTTGTGCATTACCCCCACCTACTGGAGTTACGTCGCACTGACTGAGCTGCGTGTTCATGAATGAGATAATTAACTTTAAGAAAGCCTTGAAATATGTTAAAACCAAACAAGCATGGAGTGTGTACCAAAACATGCATATCTTGATTCCTGTTTACAACTCTGACTTAATGTTTTTGCTTTATTTATTTGATTTTGTTTATTTGATTGTCTGTTCCAATTTTGTAAATGTTTAGTCTGAATTTTTTGTATAATGTACTGTTTGTTACTGCCAGACTTTGTTTATTGAGAAAAAAAAAAAACTCAAATGTGGCGCTGCGGACGTCGGCGGAAGTGAGCAAGAGGTCGGAGTTCAGGAAGCTCACGTGATGACAGATGTAGTGTGTCCCAATAGTATGCATTTTGCATGCATGCTGCACACTACAATCCATACTTTGTGAGGGCAGCGGCAGTACATACTACAAGAAAGAAGTACAAGTATGGGTATTGGAACGCAGCACTGGCCATTTCCACCACTGCTTATGGATGAGCATCATCTGCTGCATGCCATCGAGAACCATTGGTTGGATCGACTTTGGGAGTGTGCCCTATTGTGCAGTGCAGTGCCCTGTTTTTGTGCAATTCGGCATAGCGCAACCTACTGGCAACATAAAAAATGTGGTTTATCTCTTCCAACTCGGGGAGTGCGCTTAGGGAGACTCAACGGAGTGCAGGGAGCTGAATTCCGTGTAATTTGGCATAGCGCCACCTACTGGCAACACAAAAAGTGGTTTATCTTGAGAACCGTTCATCCGATTGACTGCAAACTTGGTAAGTGTGCTCCTGGGAACTCAAAGTAGTGCGGCGCTGAATTTCTTGCAATTTGACATAGTGCCACCTGCTGGCAACACAAAAAGCAGTTTATCTCGAGAAACATTTGTCTGATTGTGACTTCAAACTTGGGGAGTGCGCTGCTCGGACCCCGATGGAGTGCGGTGCCGCATTTCATGCAATTTGGACTTATTCCAGGACTGTCTATATTAGGGATGTGTGCGACTAGTCGTTTAATCGTTTAACCACCTACTCATTTATTAACCATTTAGTATTTTACTAGTCGGTTAAACGCTGCATCTTGTTCTTCACGCCTCTGCCTCGGCTTCTTGAGCAGCCAGGGAGAGAATTGCTCCTCCTCCCCGCACTCGCAAAACAATTATGTCTCGACTCGAGATCAGCCATCGCAAAATGACAGAGAAGATGCAACGAGCGTTCGAGGGGGCAGAATATGTGGCCATAACTTCAGACGGGTGGACGTCCATAACCACTAGGGCTGCACTATTTATCGTATTTTCATCATCATCGCGATATGAAAATGCGCAATGAACACATCGCAAAAGTCACGTGTTATCGCAAAAAAAAAATTTTTTTTTACAGTGCACATGAACGCAACATGCAGGATACCGGCTTAATAAGTGTCCAAATGTTCATGTCATTCTGGCCAATACTCCACTTCTGTTATAACATTTCAGTCTGGAATATGGAATATCTTTCAATAATCGTTATGACTAAAAGGCTAAAAGTAATCTCATGTGTAATAAATGACTGTTCTACATTGAAGTAAAAATGTAAATAATTAACTTGTTGTTGTTGTTGTTGTTGTTTTTTTTAGCTTCAAGAGTGCATTTTTGTTCGTATGACCCTCAACACAGGCTTTGAGAATCCCGTGCCACTTACTGATACGTATGCTTAAATTAACACACTCGTATTGCAAAATGAATTTAGGCCCTCACTGTAATACTTCAGAAGTTGAATTTGAAGTTCAGCATTAATACATTTGTCATTTTTTGTCTTAGATTTACCTTTGTGTGTTATTGCAATATAAAACTACATAATTGAGAATCGATTCTAGATTCTGGAATCGAGAATCGTTGGAATCGAGGATCGATTCTGGAATCGGATCGTGACTCCAGGAATCGGAATCGGATCGGATCGTGGCTTAGCCAGATCGGGGCACCCCTACCCATTAATATTTTTGTTTATAGCATTTTTTTATTTATCGCAGGTCATATCGTCATCGCAATATTGAACAGTGTTATCGCACATCGCAGCTTTTCCTCATATCGTGCAGCCCTAATAACCACCGAGTCATACATGACTATAACATGTCATTATCTGGACGAAGGACATCTCCGCAGCTGTGTGCTTCAGACGTGCGCCCTGGAGGAAAGACACACCGCTGAAAACTTGGCTGCCCAGCTGCGATGGGGACTGGATAACAAAGTCGTCGCCTGTGTGCATGATAATAAATAAAAACCAATAAACGGGGCAACTCCAATCGTGAACAATCTCAGCATGAGACACCAGCTTTATTATTATTCCGCTTCCAGCATAACCTAGCGTCAAGCGCCCCCACAACAACAACACACACACTTCCGTTTCCTGTCTTCAACATAAGAGCCTACAGTGCATTGGCTGTCTAGAACGTAAACATAAATGATATAGCACCTTCATAAAAATAGCTTACACAATCATGCAAGACACGCTAGAACTCCATCCTACAACATTATTCATAATAAATGCCATGCATTGCATTGGCAAACGTATCAGAAATGTATTTCTCTTTCATTTGTTCACCTTTATTCAATCAGTTGTTGTTACATCAATATAATTTAAATTAACAGCTTGTACTGAATGTTTGGGCTAAAATAGCTCCTAAATACACAAAACATTTGCATTTTAAACTTTTAATTTAATATGTACGGTATATTAAATTGCGAGTTTTCTTGCTTATAGACTAGTCGACTAGTCGCAAATAAAATTTGAGACTAGTCGGCGGGGAAATTACTAGGGGTGGGGGGGAAAATCGATTCACCTAAGTATCGCGATTTTTAACACTTTGAGTGCCACGGCCCTTCGGCAAAAGGTTGCTTGCTGTGCCACATAGGCCGCAATGCATTTTAAAACAGTCATATAATTTTTTTAATAATTACTATGTAAACACTGAACACGCACAAATAACGATGAGACTCTCTTCTATCACCTGCAAAAAAAAGTTTATTGATCCCATTTTCCGTTCTTTAGTTATGAGCCGGAGAAGATAGCTTGATTGAAGCAAAAACATCCCTTTTTTTCTACGAGCTGAGATAATGAGCCTTTTGTGAAATTAAACATTTCAAGCACATCACTGACTCTGAAGCTAATTTTCTGATGTCTGGGTCTGTCTGGGTGAAGTGTATGCTGCTCTGCGTGCTCTGCGTGCCCGTGCCCCCCCCCCCCCCCCCCCCCTCAACTGCACACGCCTCCTGGGTGTGTCTTATGTGTCTGGTGGCTCTCAGTCTCTGCTGAGTTTGCTGCGCACACACAGTGAATGGTGCGCGACATTCAGCTTTTTGGTTCCGCGTGTGTTTGTCACGGGCTGGCATGCTTCCAGTTCGGAATAATAAGGCTGATTATGTGAATGTGCTGTTGCAGCGTACATGGAGGTGCTCAGTTGTGACAGCGGATGCTGCTGCTGGGGGCACAGCTGGCGTTGTGCTCGTTTATGGAGGCACGTCGATGCATACGGACGGATGCGATGCGATTTCCTCATTTTCCCCAGTGACTATTTCTGTGTGTTTGGCTCCTTTTTCTCTGATCAGGAGAGTGCTGTCGCCACCTAATGGGTTTGTAAAATAGGTTATCGACCTCCAATAGCTACAATATTGTTAGAGGCGACGTAAGAAGCTTAGATCGACACCCCCCCGTCAAAAAAACAATTTGGAGTTATGACGCCATTTGGCGTCGCTGGCACTGTACGGTAAATTTCTAATGACGCCATATGGCGTCGCTGGCACTGAACGTGTTAATGTCACGATTTTTTGGATCGATCTTTTATTCCAGAATCGATAATCGCAAATTATTATTTTTTTTTTTTTATTTTTTTTGGGTGCTTGCAGTCAGGCCACTCACTGAACAGCAGGCCAGGCGCCGCCTACTGGTTTACTAGTGGTTTTATTACTTTATTAGTTAGTCTGAAGTAATACTTACACTTCAGGGTTAAAGTGGGTGAATCTCATTGTAAAATTGGACTTCAAACGGCCCAAATCTGGCTTCAAACGGCCCAAATTTCACGCGCGTTGGCCCATATCGGCCTGGCCTGCTTGGTATCTAATGCCCGGCCTGAATTATGATCCCAGTCCGCCCCTGTTTTTAACTATATCGCCCAGCCCTACTCATGATATATAATATACAGTCTCTAGTGTATGATTCAACTTTTCCCATGTTCTAATCTAGTGTAAAAAAGCAAACAAACTGAAAAAAGAAAAGAAAAAAATAAACAAAAATCGCAATAAATCGTAATATCGAATCGCAATAATCGTAGAATCGCAATACTTAAGAATCGCAATATAAATCGAATCGGCACCCAAGAATCGTGATAGTATCGAATCGGGAGATAAGTGAATCGCCACAGCCCTAGAAATTACCGGTAGTCGAAATTCCCATCCCTAGTCTGTATGTCTGTCCTTCGCGTATCTCGAGAACCGTTTGTCGGATCGACTTCAAACTTGCGCTGAGGGGGACCTGACAGAGTGCAGTCTGCAGTGTGTGTGCGGGGGGGAAGCGCCCACTGGGTGGTGCATGGGGGAACGGGCACTGCACTAGTAATAAATAATAAGCATTATTTATGTCAAACTTTTCAAAAGAAACTTACAAAGTGCTTCACAATCTACTGTAGATAAGTAAAAGATGGAGAAAATTGTATAGATCAATACAACAGAAGGACAATGAGGTAGAGCAGTGATAATAAATAGTGAAATACTTGAATTATAAACGACACCTACACCTAATCGGAACTGTCCAAGGCCATCGCTATGATAATTACAATGAACTATTATTTTCACAATACATCTCTGGGAGAAGATGAATCTGGTCTTTTAATCAACTTTTTATATAATTAGAAACAATCTCTAGGCACTATTTATGCTATTATAATACTAATACTAATACTAAGCTATTATAATACTAATACTAATACTAATACTAATACTAATACTAATACTACTACTACTACTACTACTAATAATAATACTAATAATAATATAATACATTTAAAAAAATCAAGTGAAGGTGCAATTACACCTTAGATCAGTGATACTCAACTTGCGGCCCGGGGGACAGATGCGGCTCGCGACAGGGAGTGGCCCCCCGACCAATAAAAACTAATGTGAAATAAAGTTTGACTGAGCTCCTGGTAAATTGTCAAATACCCCAGGCAACTATGTACTTAACCTACCTAATTAACTTAACTAACTATCCGGTGTGCACAACATTGTCAGACTAAACTTCGGCTGACACCCCAAAAACCTACAATCCGCTACAGAAAAATGTATATTGTTTGTTTATTAACTGGCCCCTGGCCTCCTATCATTTCACGAAAGTGGCCGCCGGGCAAAGCAAGTTGAGTATCCCTGCCTTTAGATTATAAATACTAGTGGACCCCTGGGAGTTAGACCCCCCTGGTCTGGAACACAGTGGTCTCCAAAGCCTCTGAGACACACTCGAATTCGTCATAATCACTGATATCACTTGGTGATATCAGAATTGGTGATGTCACCAGTGATGTCACTTGACAGCTATGTCATCCTCCTTCACAAAAAACAGGCAGTGCTTTTTCCATTCCAGGAAGATGCTGACAGGTGCCATGTTGACACACGCCTTTAGTAAGCAAGAAAAGAGCTTAGAACGTCACCAGTAGGCCATGCATTACAGCTGCTGTAACTACCGTAATAAAGTGCCTGTTCCTCCACTGCAGACTTACAGCAAAACAACTACATGAAGGACCCAGCTACGTTAACGAAGCCGCTGCCTGCTACAGCCAACAGCTTCCTCAACCTTTTCCAGCGCCGGCCATATGCTAGGTTTCACAATTGTCTGTGAAAATCATACCTTTGTTGTTGTTTTTCCAGTCCCCCTTGCTGTCCCGAGCATTGCTCCACCCCTTCTGCCGATCTGGAGAGAGCCGTAGACTAGCACATGCATGCTTCCTCTGATACATGTGCAGTCGCCAGCTACTTCTCTTCACCTGAGAGTGAAGCGTTTCACTGGCATGTAGCGCATGGGAAGATCATGCTATCCCCCAGTTCCCCTCCCCCCCGAACAGGCGCCACTGACTGACCAGAGGAGGCACTAGTGCAGCAACCATTTCCTTCATATAGGAACCCCTTCACCAAAACATGCAATATCCTGGTCGCTGATGTGGTGCCTCCTCTGGTCGTTCGGGGCGCCTGTTCGGAGGGAGGGGAACTCGTTGGAATAGCGTGATCCTCCCACGGGCTATGTCCTACCGGTGAAGCTTCCCCTGTCAGGTGAAAAGAAGCGGCTGGCTACTGCCCATGTCTCGGAGGAAGCATGGAGCCAGTTTCAGCTCTCCCCAGATTGGCAGAGGGTGGAGCAGCAACCAGGATAAATAAATTTAAAAATTAGCACTAACGGGGGGTAAAATGGGATAAAAAAATTGGGGGGACTAGTGCAGCAACCAGGACACATAGCCTGATCTTGTTGGTGGGCATATAATGCTGCACTACCTGGACGCTCAGCACTGGAAATGTGTTACAGTATGTCTTCTCCACTATAGAAACAGTAGCCAGCATGCACATCAGTTTCTTTTGTATGCTATTGGGGAAAGCAGGAAGTACAGAAAGCAATGGGGGAGTGATGTTAAGAGTTAGGATTTGCTGTTATCATCTATTAATGTTGTTTCCTCTTTGTCTGTTTCACACCATCGGTTTCTACCAGCGGGGTTTTCTAGACAGATGCTCATTTAAAACCATTCAAAATCAATAACAGTGACATATTGTGAAAACTGGAAATTGGAGTAAATAGAGAATAAACTACCCATTCAAACATCAATGATCTCTTTTGCGCTTGTGTAAGATGCCACCATTGATTAATGTCTTAATTATTGCTTAACACTGGGTAAATGCATCCTTAGAGTGCGATTATGATTGCTGTGTTTACTTAAATGCCCCTGTCCCAAGGTTAGTCAACAGTGCTGCTGCATCATTAACAGGGTGAAAGGTTAGTGGGTAGGTTACTTTCCCTAGTAAGATCAGCAGATTCCACTAAAGCAAACATGTTAGTAAGATCAGCAGATTCCACTAAAGCAAACCTGTTAGTAAGATCAGCAGATTCCACGAAAGCAAACCTGTGGGCTTAGAGAGCGCCTTAGGAACCGTGCTGACAGCCCCATTTCCATATGGAGAAACCGCCTCAGAAAATACCCTAAGATGCAGAATAATACAAAGTGGCTTGTATTAATTATTAAAGTATAAAAGCACTATAATAGGTAATAGCCAACAATGCCATGCCATGCCACCATAGAGACAGTCGGCATGTGTGGTAGAGATGCTGCGATCCGATCATGTGATCGGATATCGGCGCGATATCAGCCAAAAAACATGGATCGGATCGGATTCCAGCGAAAATGACCGATCCAAGGCTCCGATATAAGCACTCCATTCCATGACTCCGCTCCAGGATTTCTATCCAGCATGCAGCACACTGAGGCCACGTTGAACCTAGGATGGCCAGGGCCAAAACGTTGTCTTGCTTCAACATACATCGCATCGCATAAACCATTTCCACCCGCAGGTTTGAGGAGTAGCTAACATAAACGTCAGATAAATACTCTCAATAGGCTAACGTTACCCACTGAGGCAGCTAACATGGCTAATTAGCTAGCTAACACCAGCTATCTTTCTCCTCTAAACTAACGTTAGTTGACTGAGCGAACGGCGCTGTACAGCAGGTCGTTATCAAAACGTATTGCACTGAAGAGAAGTAACATTAGATAATGACGAAAGACTCATCCAATCTGGCAGTGGAAATGTATGCACAAACTTTGTGTGTAACTTTGCGAGACTCAACCGAATGACTGATGAGTCTCGCGTTGAGCCTAGGATGGCCAGGGCTTAGATCTGCGTGAGCACGACCCGTCGTAATTTGTCCAATTCAAGGTACATTAAAACGTTGTCTTGCTTCAACATACATCGCATCGCATAAACCATTTCCACCCGCAGGTTTGAGGAGTAGCTAACATAAACGTCAGATAAATACTCTCTATAGGCTAACGTTACCCACTGAGGCAGCTAACATGGCTAATTAGCTAGCTAACACCAGCTATCTTTCTCCTCTAAACTAACGTTAACGACACGAGTTGAGTGAGCGAACGGCGCTGTACAGCAGGTCGTTATCAAAACATATTGCACTGAAGAGAAGTAACATTAGAAAACTCCTTAGAAGACTCCTCCAATCTGGCAGTGGAAATGTATGCACAAACTTTGTGTGTGTGTGTGAGAGACAGAAACAGGGACAGGGCTGTGTGTGTGTGTGTGTGTGTGTGTGTGTGTGTGTGTGTGTGTGTGTGTGTGTGTGTGTGTGTGTGTGTGTGTGTGTGTGTGTGTGTGTGAGAGAGAGAGAGAGACAGGGACAGGGCTGTGTGTGTATGTGTCCTGTGTATGTGTGAGGAAACAATAATTATTTGTGTCCAGTGTTCACCCATTACAAAATAAGTGTGTATTTGATTGTTATGTTTTAGTTTTACATCAAATTAATTAGATGAACTAAATCGTTTACATACTATATTACCAAAGCATACACATACCTAACCCTAAAAATGTTTGTTGCCTGCTAGCTATCAGACAGCATAGAGAGGCTTAAATATGTGCTGTATCGGTATCAGATCGAAATCGGTATCGAATCGGGTATCGAAATTTGATCGGAATCGGATCGGTTTTGAGGCTAAAATATCGGAATCGGATCGGAATTGAAAAATCTCGATCGCAGCATCTCTAATGTGTGGGAACGCCCACAAAATGTTATACGGCTGGCGCGCGAGTGGGGTAAAACCGCCGATATATCTCAATGGGCTGACTCACCAAAGGACGGTGCTGCGGCTCTAAACTACAGGTTTGGGGGTTCTAGAGCAGAACACAAGACGTCTGCTCAGATGTGCGTTTACTGCGGTGGTTAAATCCCCGATCGTGTCTGCCTGGGCTGGGCTATCCGCTAAATTCTAACTTAGCTGAATGGATAGAACGGGGGATTTACCCCACCCTGACCACGCCCCCAGCCAGGCTGAGCCAGCTAACCCGGCGTCTATGACGAGACATCGCCTCAACCTATGGGCACCATTTGTCCACGCTTGTCTTAATTTGTTACTGTAACACTTGGTGACACAACATACTACATTTGTGTGGTGGCCTGCAAAAAACATTCACACGGTGGGAATTTGACTTTTTTTTCGATAAATTAGAAACTCTCCAGAAACGAACCCCTAAATGACAGAAATAGCTCTCTCAGCAAAAGTTATGAGTATTTTAATCTGTTAAGGTGCGTTCACACCGACCTATTAAAGTTTGTCGCTGGCGTCGAGTTTACATACAAAGTCAATGCAAACGAGCGATTGAGCGTATATTCGCCTGGGAGAATAATTGCTGGGCGTCCGAGCGGCAGAGACAGAGCGATAGGGAGAAAATACGCTCGTCGCTCAAGATGAAATATTCCAACTCGAGCGAAAATACGCTGGCATCAGTCGCTCGCTGTTCAATGCTGATTGGCTGCCGTGTGAGAGCGTGTCAAGGATCACTCTGGCTTGGAACAAACCGCTGGTTTATTGTGTGGCAACAAACCGCATTGACAGGCTGACAGCTGACATGAAGTGAAGTCTGTACTACCGGTATGCAGCTCGCATTAGGAGCACGCTGATAGGCTTAGCTTGTAAACAATGACGGTGGCTCGTAGTGGACAAACAGCATGACATTGCGTAACGTTATATCCCCCACATGTCCGTCATTTCGTGTGCCTGTTGATGAGCGATTTAAACAGAGCGACAGAGCGATTCCAAAGGGTTGACTTGAGTGACAGAGCGAAAAATAAATATCTCGGTGTGAACGCTCCTTTAGAGTATGTGGCTAAAAGTAAAACATGAGGAAAAACGGGTTTAAACATTCCACAACATTTTCTACAGTGGCATTCCACCAAATCTATAAAAAAAATACTTTCCCTTTGGTTCTTTTAAAAAATAATTATTCACCATGATGTACAGTATGGAGATGAAAGTAACCAAATCACTCAAAAATCTCCAAAAATAACTAATAACTAATTTTCAATAAATATTGCACTACGTGAAATGGTTTACGTTGCATGAACTGGGGATGGGTACGTCGGGTGAAGGTAAAAAGATTGTTTTCATGACTTTTTGCAGGCCTGTGCTTTTTACATATTTACTGTGTTGTTTTTCTTGGTTGTAGGTTGCATATTAAGCTGTGTATGATGATGGTTAACAAGAGAGGGGGGGAGGGCCCAGGGTGCTTGATTGACACGTGCCGGCAGTGCCTACATTAAACAATGGAGGAGGTGATTCAAAAGACGCTGTGACAACTTGTCTTTGTTGAATAGACAGGCCTTCACAGACTTGCATCTCTCATAAAGTAATGCTGTACTTTCAAACAATGCTAATTTGAAGGCCCTGTGAATTGTGATGTTTCTCTGCACACTACATGTTTGCTGCCTCTTTTCCATGAGGCGTTATGGTTGTCACCATGATTAATCAGTTGATGGATGTTGCTGTGATTAAAACATTGACAGATTTCCTGTGAGGAGGATTTATGAAGTCGGTATGGCAGTAGAGAGCTGGATTATCAGCCTGTTTGAGAGAATGAACAATGAGACTGGACAGTGCTGCTCGTTGGAGCGTGGAGTTGAACCTGTTCCAACACAAACCGTATCAGTGCCATTGTTTCTTTTTTGCTTTGACCTGTCACAAATGTTGCTTATCCAGCTATTCAGTCAACGTGCCAGGTCTTCCATGTTTATGCATAGGCTGGGAATCCACTCCCCCCCCCCCCCCCCCCCCCCACACCCAAAGAATGCCGGTCGGGCCGTCTGGAGGTTGCCTCACGGTGACCTCCAGGCCCCAGCGCTCTTGAATGTAAAACAGTCTGAGATTTATGTAGGTCAAAGTTGCACTGTGGAGAAGGGGTGGGAGTGACGGAACCGTTCGAGACCTGGTTCGAATCCCCGACCCAAACTATAACCCAACCAAGTTGCTTTTGTTGCCTGAACTTTAGGTTACAGGCACTAGGCGGCCACCTTGCCTGCTCAGAATTTTCTCCTCGAAATGAAGATTGATGCATGCACCATGAGCCAGATGTACAGACCTCAAATCTGTTTGCAGATAATGTTTGTGAACTGGAAATGTTCATGAGCTGTATTTAATAGGGGTGGGGGAAAATCGATTCACTTAAGTATCACGATTTTTAAAGCAGCTACGAGCAACTTTTTCGATTGTTATTAAACAGTATAAATTTAATATCAATGCATCACATCTTACCTCTAATAGTCGACGATACCAACGCAGAGTAGTCTCGCTTGAACCCCGAGTGAATCGGCCAGTGTTAGTGTGTCTGTAGCCAGGGCAGATCAGGAATTGAAATGAAACGGTTTGCAGCAGCCACTTCGGCCATAACCACAAAATAACTTCCAAAAAACCTGTTAGAATATAACGAGAGATGTTCCCGCGAGTATGCGTGGCGTTCACATTGTTTATGTTATGTTGCTAGGCAGCGCAAACGGCGTAAAAAGGCAGCTGCGTTTCACTTCCTGGTTTCACTTCCGCGTTTCACTTCCGGGTTACCCGGTCCGGTCGCTCTAGAGAGCCCCCTGTTGGCGCGAGTTTAGACAGACTATAGACTTAATAATCACCTAAGGGAGCAATCTCAGATACACACGGCTTTGGTCTCGTCGACTATTAGAGGTAAGATGTGATGCATTGATATTAAATTTATACTGTTTAATAACAATCGGAAAAGTTGCTCGTAGCTGCTTTAACACGTTCAGTGCCAGCGACGCCATATGGCGTCATTAGAAATTTACCGTACAGTGCCAGCGACGCCAAATGGCGTCATAACTCCAAATTGTTTTTTTGACGGGGGGGTGTCGATCTAAGCTTCTTACGTCGCCTCTAACAATATTGTAGCTATTGGAGGTCGATAACCTATTTTACAAACCCATTAGGTGGCGACAGCACTCTCCTGATCAGAGAAAAAGGAGCCAAACACACAGAAATAGTCACTGGGCAAAATGAGGAAATCGCATCGCATCCGTCCGTATGCATCGACGTGCCTCCATAAACGAGCACAACGCCAGCTGTGCCCCCAGCAGCAGCATCCGCTGTCACAACTGAGCACTTCCATGTACGCTGCAACAGCACATTCACATAATCAGCATTATTATTCCGAACTGGAAGCATGCCAGCCCGTGACAAACACACGCGGAACCAAAAAGCTGAATGTCGCGCACCATTCACTGTGTGTGCGCAGCAAACTCAGCAGAGACTGAGAGCCACCAGACACATAAGACACACCCAGGAGGCGTGTGCAGTTGAGGGGGGGGGGGGGGGGGGGGGAGCACGGAGAGCAGCAGAGCAGCATACACTTCACCCAGACAGACCCAGACATCAGAAAATTAGCTTCAGAGTCAGAGATGTGCTTGAAATGTTTAATTTCACAAAAGGCTGATTATCTCAGCTCGTAGAAAAAAAGGTATGTTTTTCGTTCAACCAAGCTATCTTCTCCGGCTCATAACTAAAGAACGGAAAATGGGATCAATAAACTTTTTTTTGCAGGTGATAGAAGAGAGTCTCATCGTTATTTGTGCGTGTTCAGTGTTTACATAGTAATTATTAAAAAAATTATATGACTGTTTTAAAATGCATTGCGGCCTATGTGGCACAGCAAGCAACCTTTTGCCCAAGGGCCGTGGCACTGAAAGTGTTAATGTCACGATTTTTTGAATCGATCTTTTATTCCAGAATCGATAATCGCATTTTTTTCTGTTTATGTATGAAATGTTACCACTTTCATCCAGCGCTTCCCTCTGCTCCGTGGCTCATACAGCCAATCATGTACCTTGTTAGTACAAGTGACACGGAAACAGCCAATCATTTAACAGACAAACTCCGAGTGCACCCGCCCCATGACCCGCCC
This sequence comes from Poromitra crassiceps, assembly GCF_964638095.1. Taxonomy (NCBI): domain Eukaryota; kingdom Metazoa; phylum Chordata; class Actinopteri; order Beryciformes; family Melamphaidae; genus Poromitra; species Poromitra crassiceps. The sequence continues at coordinate 107,317,905 of NC_139624.1, forward strand.
CCACTCACACACTAATAATATCCCTTGATCCAGAGCTGAGAGTCCCGACATCTCCTGGAGCCGCGCTGTCGAGTTGCAGCAAAATAGACAGTTTGTGTTGTACTCTGAAAGGGTTCCCCCCCCCTTGAATCAAATTGTACATTATCAGCTTTATTTTAGCATGCAAAAGTAGCTAGTATTTAATTTTATTTAATTGTATTTACAAAGCATTTATGCTTTATGAAACACTGTTTACAACAGGGGTGCCCAATACGTCGATCGCGATCGACCGGTCGATCGCGAAGGTAGTGTGGTCGATCGCATGGCATTGAGGAAGAAAAAAAAAAAAAAAAAAAAAAAAAAAAAAAAATTTTTTTACTGTTTTTCCACTGTTTCCACTGTTTTTTCACTGTTTTTCCACTGTTTCCACTGTTTTTCCACTGTTTTTCCACTGTTTCCACTGTTTTTCCACTGTTCCACCACTGTTCCACTGTTTTCCACTGTATACTCAGTGTATATATATATAAATAAATATGCTTGGTAGCTCACTTTGACTTGGTCATTTTAAAAGTAGCTCGCAAGCTGAAAAAGTGTGGGCACCCCTGGTTTACAACATGCTGCTGTTCAATGATTCTGTTGTATAGTGGAAATCTAAATTAGTTTGGCTTCTCACAGAAGACTGTAAAGAAAGAGACAGAAGACTGTAAAGAAAAATAAGATGTTGAATGACTATGTTTGTCCTGCTTAAATAAAAAAGAATACATGATGTAAGTGCTTGCTTTATGGTCAATTCTTAATGTAAATATTAATATTTTTTAATAATGCACCAGGTTAGAGGGTTCCTTGTACAATTTACAGCATTAGTTCTTTGAGAATCTCTTCCATTATCAAAGCAAAACTGGTATTGTAACTAAAATATCGATATCGAATCGTATCGTATCGGAAATCGTATCGACTTGGGACCTTGTGTATCGGAATCGTATCGGGAAGTCAGTGGCGATACCCAGCCCTAATATCTCTCTCTATATATATATATATACAGTATATATATATATATATATATATATATATATATATATAAAATAAAAAATAAAAGTATCGTGATGCTATGAAGATATTTTAATATTGTGACATATTTCTGCTGTCCTGTCCTCCCTCTCACACCCTGCTGCTGAAACACTCATTCACGCCTTCATCTCCTCCTGTCTGGACTACTGCAACTCACTCATCTACGGCACCAACAGCACCCTCATCAATAGACTCCAACTGGTCCAAAACGCAGCCGCCCGTTTCCTCACCCACACCAAATCCTGGCACCACATCACCCCAGTCCTTCAACAACTCCACTGGCTTCCCATCTCCTCCCGGATCACCTACAAAATCCTCGTCATCACTTACAAAGCTCTCCACCAACTGGCCCCCCCATATCTCACCAACCTCCTCTCCCCCTACCAACCCTCCCGTTCCCTCCGATCCACCTCTGCCAGCCTTCTCTCCACCCCCAAATCCAACCTCCGCAGTTTCGGCGACAGAGCCTTCTTCAGGGCAGCTCCCAAGCTCTGGAACTCTCTCCCCCCGGACATTAGAGAATCAGACTCCCTCACTGTCTTCCAATCCCACCTCAAAACTCATCTCTTCTCCTCTGCCTTCTCCTAGCTCCCCCTGCCTATCCCTGTGTGCCTGTGTCATCTTTGTCCATTGTCTGTTACACTTACGTCGTCCCCGCCCCTTTAGTGTTTCTTTTTTGTAAAGCGTCTTTGAGTCCTTGAAAAGCGCTATAGAAAACCCATGTTTATTATTATTATTATAATTTGATGATGACAAGCACATTTTAAACTCAGATAAAATGGTAGTATGGTAGGAATATTATTTGAATATTTCTGTTTTGTTTGTCACACCTAACATTACCATTCGGTTCAATGAGATGAACATTAATTTGATTTTACATGATTCTGCACACATGGACTATCGTGATACATATCGATATTGAGAAAAGTCGTTATGATTATATCATGATTATCTTGATTTCAACAATATTGCCCAGTATTACCTAAACCCAACTAAAAGTTGCTTTTGTTGCCTAAACCCAACTGTTATTTTACTTGGCTAAACTAGGGTTGTGCGATGTCACCAAAATCCCCATCGTGATTGTTTTACAGTGAAACATCGTTTTGCACAATGGCATCGTCATTGGGGTGGGGGTTGAGGGAATAATTAATTATTTATTAAGTCGCTGCGTTGCTGTAATGTGTTCACGTTAACAGGACAGCTGAGCCTAAGCTCTACATGATACCAGCGGGCTTGAATAGGCTATTAGCCTCTGCTCTGTGCTACAGCACAGAGCCAGGTGACTGAAGTGGGCAGTGGCTGTCACCAGTGTTTCCCATACATAAAGGAATTTGTGGCGGGCCGCCACAATAATATTTTGACCGCCACAATAAGATGTTGAGCAAAAAAAAAAAATTTTTTTTTTTTTTACATTGCACCTGAACGCAACATGCAAGATATCCGCTGAATAAGTGTCCAATAAATGTTAATGTCATTCTGGCCAATACTTCTGTTATAGCATTTCAGTCTGGAATATGGAATATCTTTCAATAATCTATGATTTAGCTGCTAAATTGTCAAATACCGCCATCTGCTCGCTACCCAGGCACTTATGTATGTACTTAACCTAACTAACTTAACCTAACTAACTATCCGGTGTGCACAACACTGTCAGCCTAAACTCCGGCTGACACCCCAAAAACCTACAATCCGCTACAGAAAAATGTATATTGTTTGTTTATTAACTGGCCCCTCGCCTTCTATCATTTCACGAAAGTGGCAAAGCAAGTTGAGTATCTCTGACCTATAGGGAGAAATTTAGTTTGTCATTGTAAACCCACAGCACAGTAATGATGACATGTTCTTCATAGATCTAGCCTTTTAATTTTGCTCTTAAGCTTTCTCAAAGTACACCAAATTCATGCATTTTACTTTAAAATGTTTTAAAAAAGCTCGCAGGGGGGGCATGCCCCCGCACCCCCCTAGGGGGTCTGTGGTCCCCCACCACAAATTCTCAAAATCCTGTGGGAAACACTGCTGTCACTATAGCAATTTGAACGGCGCAAAACTAACGTTAACGTTACTCACCAACAACGTGTGTGTGTTGAATTTAACTAGCTGGCAGAAAACCGACTGAATTACTGGCTGATATAACGTTAGATTTGCGTGGGCTTTTGAACCTAATGTAATGAGAGAGAGAGGAGAAATGGCTAGAGAAATGCAGCTGCTGTATCTAAATGGAGCGACTCCAACTTTCACTTTGGAAACAGGCGAGTTAAATTCACGGTTGAAGACTTGTACTCACTTTGGGTTGAAAACAGGAAAGAACGTTAAGTTTCTTCTTTGTCTTAAAAAGTTTTCACAACAACACAGACAACACGCGCGGGGGACGCCCCGGCGACATTAAACAAGCGCCCCCTGTTCAGAGAAGCAGTGGTGCGGAGGAGGGGGAGGGGAGGCTTCCCTGAAGTGAACTGGGTGCGCTTGTTTAATGCCGCCGGCGCGTCCCCCGCGCGTCACGGTAAGTGGACTTGGCCTCTTTTATTATTAAAACGGCACAATTTTAATTCGAACAGATAATGAATTACGATGATCCGATGTAGAAGGCTCAGAGGTTGATGGGGGTCAGCCCACGATGGTCGATGCCATCATCCATCATGCCAACCCTAGGCTAAACCCAACCAGATATGGCGTTAGATGTTGGATATGATATGGTGATATGAGACTAGATGGTCTTAGATGTTGGATAGGTAATATGGTGATATGAGAGATATGTCTTAGATGTTGGATATGGTGATATGGTGATATGAGACTAGATATGGTCTTAGATGTTAGATATGGTAATATGGTGATATGAGACTAGATGGTCTTAGATGTTGGATATGGTAATATGGTGATATGAGACTAGATGGTCTTAGATGTTGGATATGGTGATATGGTGATATGAGAGATATGGTCTTAGATGTTGGATATGGTAATATGGTGATACGAGACTAGATGGTCTTAGATGTTGGATATGGTAATATGGTGATATGAGACTAGATGGTCTTAGATGTTGGATATGGTGATATGGTGATATGAGAGATATGGTCTTAGATGTTGGATATGGTAATATGGTGATACGAGACTAGATGGTCTTAGATGTTGGATATGGTAATATGGTGATATGAGACTAGATGGTCTTAGATGTTGGATATGGTGATATGGTGATATGAGAGATATGGTCTTAGATGTTGGATATGGTAATATGGTGATACGAGACTAGATGGTCTTAGATGTTGGATATGGTAATATGGTGATATGAGACTAGATGGTCTTAGATGTTGGATATGGTGATATGGTGATATGAGAGATATGGTCTTAGATGTTGGATATGGTAATATGGTGATACGAGACTAGATGGTCTTAGATGTTGGATATGGTAATATGGTGATATGAGAGATATGGTCTTAGATGTTGGATATGGTAATATGGTGATATGAGACTAGATGGTCTTAGATGTTGGATATGGTAATATGGTGATATGAGACTAGATATGGTCTTAGATGTTGGATATGGTGATATGAGACTAGATATGGTCTTAGATGTTGGATTTTGTCAGTGTGCGAAATACCCCATGGTAATCGGGGGTCCCCTAATATAGCGCTCCAGACAGTGTGCTGAAGTCTTACACAGTCACAAGGCGCTTTCACACCGGCCTTGAAAGCCGCAAAATGCACGGAAAATAGGATCGGCGCCTCCGATGTGAAAGTCGTGAACGCGCGTTGGTGGGTAATTGTTGTACGCCTTTTGTCCCGCGAGCCGACCTAGTCACAGCGCCGGGTTAGCAGGTAACCCGCCTCCACTTGAAAGCGCCAGAGCAGCTAGCCGGAACAGTGCGAATGCTTCATAAAAAAATTACAGGGGAAATCACCTCATGCAGCAAGAAAGACAGTGAAAGTAAAAAAAAGTAGCCTATACAATCATGCGCCAGGAGGAATGCTCCGTGCCTGTAAGTAGGTTAGGCTTTATGCTCAAACGATGTTGACATTAGTAGGTAGGGCTGAGACGGATCAGAAAACCCACGGATCGGATCGCGTGACGGATTTTGAGCCACGGATCACGGATTTTTCGGATCAGCAAAAAAAAAAAAATAGGCTATATCAGATTTTTTCTCTCAAAATTAGATTTTCAATTTGAATTTTTAATACTATTATACTTCTCTAACCATTTGTTGCCCTGCACAGCTCAAAAAATATTTTTTTCTCATGACACAATTTATGCTTTTACTCTGAAGGCAAAACAACCCAACTTCCTGTTTTAGGTGGCACTGCGCCTAACTTCCTGGCTGTTGCGTGCTAACGTAGTCACTTGACACGAGTAGGCTACAGACCAGACCGGGTGAGTCTGGAAACATAACGTTGATGCTACGTTATGCTACTCGGTGGCCCCACGTGTTGTTTTGTTGTTATGTGTCCAAGGCAACATTTCACCGTCCGGTGATATGTGTTCGTGAAACGTGTGCGTGTGTGTGTGTGTGTGTGTGTGTGTGTGTGTGTGTGTGCGTGTTGTGGCTCTCGCTATCTTGTGCAGCGCGCAACATGCTGCTCGCATTCCTGTGCTTTTTCAGAGGTGTTGAAATAAGTTTGCTGTCTTTAGTAGCCACTAGCCACAGCCTTCAGAGAGACTTTACAGCGAAGGGATGAGGAAGCTCACTTGTGCTTGCCTGCGCTGCAGGCGTTCTCATACACTAACGTTAAACGTTAAATGAAACGAAAGGGGGGGGGGGCCACGACGTTCCGAACCGTGTGCCGAACCGTGGGGGCTGATCCGTACGGGTCACCCGTGATCCGTCCCAGCCCTATTAGTAGGTAAAATTAATGGATATAATAATGTCATGTCTGGGTGGGCATGAGTCTTGCCCACCCAATCAAAAGTTGGAAAATATGTTTATTTTCAGCCCCAGCCAATGGAAAAATTGCACAGAAAATACCAGTAGCGACTCTAGCTTCTTATTGGGTGGGCACTGAGCTTCAGCCCGCCTCCAAAGTCCTCTCGACTCATGTATTGAGAGAACAAGAAACACAAGAGCTGTGACAGACTCGACTGTCGCCCTCCGCTTAGAGAGCTGCGCGGGCCTGAAATCTCTGCCCGAGCCCTCCCCGGCCCGTGACATGCAGACCCGTGCCCGATCCGGCCCGGATGAGTTATGAAATTAATTGGCCCGAGCCCGTTGCGAGGCCCGAAGCCAATATTACGATATAATGTAATGACACAGCTCTCACTCTCTCTCTCTGTTCCTCAGCTGCTGCGGTGCTCCTGCAGCCTCTCTCTCTCTCTCTGTCCGCTGCTGTACACAGACGCACACACGGCTTGTTTCTCTCTCTCTCTCTCTCTGTTCGGGAGCTGTCTGCGCTGTACAAGCGAGTAATACGTTATTTAATTTAATTATTGAAACGCCTTTCAATCCGGGAGCGAGGCTGCCGGTTTTGCGGGCCTTTTGAACTGCAATTTTGCGCGATCTGTGTGTGAAAGAGCCTACAGAGCATAGGCTATATGATTTCATTGATGCAAGTAATCAATTACAGGCTTTGCACATACATCACCAAGGCAATATCGTTAACAATAAGGCCATTCACACAACTAACAATGCTTGACATGTCTGCAACATATAATTCACACAGCACAAATCGCATCTGTCTAACCCCTAACCCCACACACACGCACAAATTGTGTAGCCATTAAAATAAATAGTTTAATTTGGCTTTTTATTTTAGATATTATATTTTGATATTCAAATTAAGTTAAATTATGCATTTGTTTATTTTCTTATATACTTGATGAGGAACTACTGGCCGCCTGCCACCACCTTTTAGAATAGCTGTCAGTGCGTTTCTCAGCTAAAGGCCTAAAGCAGGCCTATCTGAACGTTTTCGTTGCCTATTTGAAGATATTGGAGTTTTCGTTCTGTTTATTTTCTGACGTTTGAGTTTGAGAATATTAGGCTATTTTATTTGATGACGATAAATAAGAGCCGCGGCTAAAACAGACAGTCGGTGTACAACGTTTTACCTTATGCACAGCAGGTCTATCACAATCCAGACACAGTAAAGATAGATCAAATAGCATAAAAATATAGGTTAAAATAATGTCAATACAATATTTCTTACCTTAAAAAAGAATGGAGCAGAGAGGCCTTGGCTTGGTATCTTCTCGTTGCCGTCCTGGTATCCAAGAAGAGAGACGATGTCCTGCTTTAATCCAGCTTCTCACTGAAGGGCACACTACACCTATGGCGCTCTGGCTGGCTGTGTCATTTACAGCGGAACATCCTCTCTCAAACTCAGCAGATGTGGGGAGATAAGTGCGACTTGCTGTGCATTGTCTTTCTAATGTTTTGCCCGGTGGTGTGTCCTGCCTACGGCAAGGCAAGCGACGCGCACCTTCCATTCGCGTCCAACCGGCACCTACATAACGTAGCCTAGCCATGAGCCTAGCAGCGCCTCATCACCTCCATCTTCCTCAGAGTCAGAGGAGCTCGCGCTCCATTGTTCTGGAAGATTCCCTGGCGGGAGAGGAGCACCCAACCCGCCTCTCGTGCTAGCTACACTCCAGCCACACAGCGCCAGACGAACCAGCATTTAGCTTCGGGTATCTCCTCTCCACTACATTGCCGTCCTCGTTCCGATTCAGCTTTTTAGAGGTGAATCCAAAGTTAGCAAGTAACGAGGTTTGCTTTCTCTTCGACATTGCCGCGTGAAGGTTGAAACCGTTGAAACGGAAAATCCTTGCTTTAACAGGTTGTTGTATCATGTGTCAAACAGGTCAGCCGGCGGGTCAAGCAGTGCGTCACTATCAACGATGCGGAACATTTTGCAGCACAGCGCCACCCAATGGAAGGAGGGCTTACCAGAAACAAAGAGCGTGGAAGGAAAGAGACGACACTCCGGCCATTTTTGGAAACAGAATGCGCCTCGCAGTGGTCAGCTGCGGTAGCGCTGGCCCCTAGTAACTCAACGGGAGTTGAACCTCGGGTCCTTTTCATTAGGTATTTATCTTGAAAAAACTAAACAAAGAAAACGAAACATTTTGCTTAGTTTCCACAATATGGTTGTTGTTTTACATCCCTGCACTACACCACTTCAATCAAGATTTGTAGTACGCCCGGAAAAGATGTGAATCCCCAAAGTTTAGAGTGTTCTCCCGTTGAGTTACTGTTTAGAGAGGCTGATTATAGGGGCCAGCGCTACCGCAGCTGACCACTGCGAGCCTGTGCGAGGTTCTTTTGGCGCTGTCACGCTTCCAAAAATAAAAAATGGCGGAGGCTGCTGGGCGCTGATGTTGCAATGGGGCAATATGGAGCTGTCATTTCTTTCCATAAAAGTTCTTTGCCAGAAACACGCGAAATGACGAGGAAACGCCACAACAACAATAGACCAATTTCACGGGGGCCATTTTGTGCCGAAAAGGCAGGGTAAACACAGGTGCAAGCAACACACTAATGAGAGTTTCCAAATTCCAATCATTGGAAGCTGGAAACCATCATTAGTGTTTTGCTTGCACCTGTGTTTACCCTGCCTTTTCGGCACAAAATGGCCTCCGTGAAAAGGGTCTATTAGTCCATGGGCCAAACCCCAAAATTGCACATATCGGTGAGTCTGTCTGACAAATAAAGAGGTCACATGCCGGGCTGAGGGGCAGACCACAGTTGATGAGGGGCAGCTTGAAATCCAGTGGATGCAACACGGTTCCCCAGCACCACCAGGCGCTGTCTTGCAATTGCTCTCCTGCAAGTGTGTGAGGTTGTGCAAACCACCAGGTCTGAAATGCACAAACCTGTGCAAACTACAAACATGTGCCAACCAACACAGTGAAGAAGAGCTTGCTGCACAACTGACAGACTCAGATGTGAATGACGATGATGATGTTGCCCTCGTGGATGACATGGTCTCAGGAAGGGTAGACTGTCCTAATATTGTGCTGAAAGACTGGAAACATTTTGAATGTAGCTGTACATATACCATAACACAAATAAATTAAATATAATATAATAATAATATAAAATTTGACTTAAAAGCGTGCCAATTTACTCTGTTTTTGACTGAGAAATGTGCCAATTTAGTAGACAATTATAGTATATCTATCTAGTATAGTATGGTATGGTATGTATAGTATCATAGGATAGTATGCCTATATCTAGACATGGGCAGCTGTAGCTCAGGATGTAGAGCAGGTCGTCCACTAATCGCTTTGGATGAAAGAGGTCGGTGGTTCGATTCCCGGCTCCTCCAGTCTGCATGTCGAAGTGTCCTTGGGTAAGATACTGAACCCCAAATTGCTCCCGTTGGTGTGCCAGCACCCTGCGTGGTAGCTGCCGCCATCGGTGTGTGAATGGGTGAATGTACCTACTGACTGTAAAGCGCTTTGGATAAAAGCGCTATATAAATGCATGCCATTTACCATTTACATGTAATATTAACAGTCAGTAGTCCAGACACACCAGTGGATATAATGAAAGAAAGATCAATTCCCATAATTCCCATAAGTCCATACTTTAATAGGGTTTAAGCACTAATAAGCATCAGTCATCAAGGTATATCATATACAAATATAATCTAGGGATGTATAGGAATTAAAAAAAATCACAAGTAGAATTTGCCCACCCGGATGGTACCGATATGTTACATTTTGGGTTCTGGCCCATTTCCCTCGAGAAGGCATTCTGATTCTTCTACCTTAAGGGCCAAATTCACCCCTTATAATGAGTATTTATTATGAGTATTATACATTTTCTGAATCATTATAGTCCTATGAGTATTCCAGTGTTTGTGTCTGTGATGTTCCTAGACGCCACAGTGCTGAAATACAGACTATAGTTTAGGCAAAAATTGTGGAAAAATGAATGTCACTGACACTTTGAAGAGCCCATGTGAACTCTTTATTTGTCAGACAAACTCATACCTGAGCTTATATGAAAGCTAAGAAGCTACCCTTTAAAATGTTGTCAAACATGTTCTCATAGAACATGAGTAAAGGTCCTGAAAATGAGCCTAGAGTAGGATATGCATCAGCGCCTAGAATCCAATTTATTATTGGGGCTGGCTAACTTCATGAGCTGATAACTGTGACAAAGCTGCCATTCTGCAAAGTCTATCATACTAACATATCATCTATGGATATATACCTGTTCAAAAATCATGATTAGAATTTGCCTACTTGAGTGGTACCGATTTTAGTTTTTAGCTCATGGACTAAATAGGGGAAAATAAGAAAATGTTCAATAAATATGAAAAGCTGCTCCTGTGGAAAGGCTATATATCAATTTAATTATATTGACCCTATAAACAATTTAGTATAGGTAAAGTTTTGCCCGCCCAGATGGTACCAATATCTGGTCTGGCCCATGAACTAAAGGCTGCATTACAGTAAAGTGATGTCATTATCTGAACTTACCAGACTGTTCTAGCTGTTCTATTATTTGCCTTTACCCACTCGGTCATTATATCCACATTACTGATGATTATTTATCAAAAATCTCATTGTGTAAATATTTTGCGAATATACAATATACAATATTGTTCCAATATCGATAATGTTATCGAGGTATTTGATCAAAAATATTGTGATATTTGATTTAACTTACAACTGAACATTTAGCCCCCTGTAGAAAATACAGACATATCGTGTATCACCATTCAAACATTCTAGGTAGTGTTGGTTGAGCAGGAATCAAACCGGCCACCCTATGGCTCCCGTGTCTCTATGTGGTCGACAACTCCATCGCACCACCAGCTCCACTTCGCTCTCATAGCTCTTCTCTTTTTCCTCTGGCTGTCACCGTTCAAAACTGGCTGAGGCTCCAACCCACAAACTCAAAACTGACTGAGGTTTAACCCACAACCTCAATACTGCTGGACAGCAGTCAAACTCTCTGAGCCACTGGGTCAGACAGGTTTTCTCATAGTTTTTCATCTGGGTGTGCACTTTAAAAACGCGCTAATTGACTGAGGCTCGAACCCACAACCTCAAAGCTGTCATGCAGCTGTCAAACTCTGTGAGCCAGGTCTCACCAGGTCAAGTCATTTCTGTCAGAGCTTTTCAGTCTTCACTTGGGAAGTTCTTCTGCATTCAACTGAGGCTCAAACCCAAAACCTCCAAATTGTGGTGTGGCCATAGGTGTCCTTTACAATGGGGACATGTCCCCACCACTTTTCAACACCGTGATGCCCTTGTGTACTCATGTCAAATACAGTCTGACAGAGAAGTCTGGACGTATGGAATTTTGAAATGAGAATATATAGGAACCCTGGGTCTGTCTCACTGTGCCTGCTGCCAGTAGAAGTCGTAGTAGTCGTCACTGGTGTGGAAGCGTTATGCTTTAGGAAAGGCCATGCGACGGCAGGAGGATCACAAAAACCCACTGTAGGAATTCAGGGGACAATTCCACCATGGAAAGCTCATTACTCGCAACTGATACTGCAGAGACAAATAGCCGGTGGCAGGTCGCAGGGGCAATACGTTTTACTGCCCCATTGCACAAAATGACCATAAAATATCTGTGGGGGGTTAATAGGGTTTTTGATACAGATGATTCAATGAATACTTGTCCAGGTGCCTCCTCATCCATTGGAACTTCAATAGACTCTCTCGAATCTCGCCACCTACAGTATTGCATTTTCAACTGCTCAACAAGGCGGACGTTGCTACGAGTGAGCGATCTGCTTCACGAGACTTCAGCCACCATTGGGGAAAAAAATCATTTTATAGCTCAAAAGCAAATGACAAGGATTATTACAGTATTTAGCTTTAATGATGTATTACCTCTTCACGAGACATTTCTGTTTGATCTTGGTCTAATTACAGTACCGTAGTGATCTTACTCGATTGTGAAAATGCAACTTTGTTGTTTCTGTCAGTTACATGCCACCGTAGCTCAAGGGGATGGGAGGGGTGAAGGCTGTATATATATTGTATATTGGGATTGAGGCTCTTAAACTGCCACGCAGAGGGGGTGACATTAATAACTTGCTACTCAAAAGAGAATTATTCTGGATATATACATTGGGCACTATGGCCCCAAAAGGCCTAAATGAGGACTTTGATATGAGACCTTTTCTATAGAGGGTGATGTAATCCTATACTCAACCTGGTATTAGGATGTCCCTACTGTAATGCTCTCTCTCTATTGTTCTCTCTCCCTTCTAGTGGTGATCTCTTACATAAGTGGTACTTTTGTATTTTTTTTAAACTTTCTACTAATTACTATTTGTTTTAAGTAATAGACTAATAGACTAGGTCCCCATTTCTGCAAATGTAATATGTTGTGGTCAATGAAGTCGCCTCCAGGGATGTATTTACATGCATTTTTGTATTTGTTTTGGGCCTCTTTCAAACTTTACTTAAATACTTATTATAATATAGAGCCCACAAACTACTCCCCTCTTGGGTGACATGTAGAATTATTTCTGTCCTATTTGTCTACACTGTATATATATATACTGTTAGAATCTATACATTTGTGCCTAGAATAACCTGTCTTTTTTATGTGTGTACATCTTTATTTTAACTTTACTAATTACTAATTGCTGGACACCTGGTGATGTCATGTATATTGATACGGGTATTTAAGACGGCGTCTCTCTGCCACTCCAGAAAGCGTCTTGAGGAAGGGCCAGTGTGGCCCGAAACGTCACGCTGTGTTGCAAATAAAAATAACCTAAACGGGAGCTCCTCGGTGTGCGGATTGTTTCTTTTTTCACAGGGGTGAAGGCTGTGTCAGAGACTTGTGTATAGGTAATATCTATCAATGTTGTGATTCCTACTGGTTGCCAATAGAGGCCGATAAAGGTCTTAGATTACAATACTTAATGCCCCTTTTTAACACATACAGCATGGATGACACCACTGGTCCACAACTTACAGTAACTCAAATAAACTCTGAATAACTGTCAAACTAAATGAAGGTCTGCAAAACTGTTTACAGTTTTCTGATATATACTATTAATGCAAAGCATGGTTGAAAATCGGCAGTGTTCCTTTAATATACTTAAACTTAACTTATAAGTTAAACCAATTCACGGGCACGGTGGCTCAGTGGTAGAGCTGTCGCCTCGCAGTCAGAAGGTCCTGAGTTCGATTCTCGCCTGGGACACTGCGGGCGCTGTGGTTGTGTTCCCCCCATATCTTCAGTGCCTACTGCCCAGGTGGGTTATCTCGTCGTAAGGGCCTTTCTGTCTGTGTGGAGTTTGCATGTTCTCCCCGTGCTCCCCCAGGGGGGTTCCTCCGTATATAACCCCCCCCCCATTAAAAAACATGCAGAAGATCAGATCGTCATCGTCATCCGACCAGTGACGACAACATCCGAAGTTGGTCCCCGGGCGCTGTACGAGAAAGCGACCACTGCTCCTGGCCTGCCCCCCGGAGGAAAAAGGACAAAGCCAGGATGGGTTAAATGCAGAGGACAAATTTCACCGGCCACCGTCAGCATGTGTGTGTTTGTGGCCCTCCGTGCATGTGTTGATGTGTAACCGTGTGACAATAAAGATGGGCTTGTCCGTCTGAAATCGTGTTTTTTTTTTCCAACCTCTTACTCAACAATAAGATATCATTCGTTTCTCTAAAGCAATGTCCCTTATGGTGTAACAAAGTTCCGTTCTTTGGCTGTCAGCCGGCTGGGAGCAGCAATTCAAGGTGGCTGTCACTGTAGGCACACACAGGCACATTTACTCATCACAGACTTTGCCTTTGGCGATACCTGTTGGATGAGAGAGTGAGAGACACACAGGGGATCACCCCAGATCCATTGGTACGCTCAACATTTTATCTCACTGACTGCTTTGGCTTTCATCCAAACCTTCCATTATGTCATCACCAGACCATGGCAAAAGCTCTGAGCTACTCTACAATTGACTGGAGGAATAGAGCAATTTTTATACTTAACGAGAGCCTTATGTCACTCGTAATTCTTCCACATTGAATGCCTTTTCTCGGAATCTGGAAGTTTAGCTGATGGTGCAAATCTCACATCTATTTTTTCACTTGGCTGCTGTAAATCAGTCGCCTCTAGAATAATTTCCTCTTCAAGGAAGGCTGTACTTTTTTGCTAGTTGGACTTTGGAAAGAGATGCGCACACGCAATAAAGGCATGTGTCATGGGATAGAGATGATACGTGGGGTTTTAGGGAGTTATAGTATGTTGTTCATATGGTGAAAGGTGGGCATTGTGTAAATTGTAAAGCTTATTATTTGAAGGGACTAGGCTACATCCTCAATTTCTTTCATCCTATCCCACAGGAATCCACACAACTCTGGAAAGTCAAGTTGATGTTTTCTAGGTCTTTAAAAGTTTTGAAATTACACAAAAAGTCTAGCCTGGATCCAGACCTTCGAAGCCACGCCCACTCCACAGTTGTGGTTTTGTCTCTTCTTGGTCTGGAATCGCCATGAGCAAACAATATTTCTCCGGTAGAAAATCCAATCATGGGTGCTGATTGGCTAACGCTGTTGTCAGTCATGCACAACAGAAACAGACACACGTTAAGCAGCCAAAGTCATCCGAGTTTGTACTTTTCGTTTTAACGAACGTCGATTAGTTACAGCAGTGTACGATAAGACGTTCGTTACAACGAAGAGTACAAAGTCGGACGACTTTGGCTGCTTAATGTGGAGAAGCTGGCTAGCATTAGCTAGCTACGTTAGTTTGTTAGCTCGGTTGCCTCAGGAAGAGCCTGGTGATGCGAGGTTAGGTTGCCGTGGACACCTTGGTCGCTAGTGATTGGTTAGTGAAGACTGAAGCCCGCCCCCTCAAAGAAATGCTCTGGAGTGAGCGCAATCTCAGACGAAGAGGAAATTAGTTTATGAATTGACGATGCAGTCTGAATATCAGGTTTCCAAAAGGTCTACAGAAATGGGGAAATATTGTTCATTCCTGATACTCCCATAAGTCATAAGCCCCAAACGCACAGGGAGCGCCAGACGCTCGCGTTTTGAAGTCCACCCATTGTTTTAAACAGCCGAACACGCACCAAGAGCGTTCTGACGCACGTCAAACTGCCTTGACCCCCGTACTCCGAACCTGTTTTGATTTTGGAGCGTCAAATGAGGTTCCAGCAGCGACCAAAGTGCTCTGAACTCCCCCCCCTCCATCTCTGCCCACTTTCATCCCCGTCTTTCTCACTATAATGCTCCTCAAACAAATCTCACAGCAGTTTAAATAAAGCAAGCATGTAAATACCTACACTATAACAAGACTGTCTGATCAAAGTGAGAATAATGTTCTAAACACATCGGCTAGCAAAATATAGCCTATCCCTGGATGTTATGATGAGATTAGATTGGTGAAAGTTTGGACAGAATGATTGCATCATTTTCTCCCGCAGCGCTGCCTTTTTTTCTCCCCCTCTGCACGGCACAGGTAGGATGATCCAAGAGCCTCTGAATGACAGGGGCTCAAAACTACAGTATAAAAACTTTGTGCCTGCATATAAATTAGTGTCCTTTTCCCCAAAATACTGATGGTTCTGTCATTCTGTGGTGTATACATTTCAGATCTGATGCTTGCAGTGCGCTATAGGGGCAGAAATTGATGAGCATCATATGACGCGCGTCAAGTTTCGCTCCCTATGCGTTTGGGGCTTTACAGTATGTAGCTTTTCCCCCAAGATCATTTTACTTTACCCTCCCTCATTACCACCACTGAGGTGCGCTTGAGCAAGGCCCTTAACCCCAACTGCTCCAGTGGAGCTGATCAGTGGCCAGCAGATCAGACTGTGGTTGTACTGGTCAGCTTCCAGGTATGAATGTGTGTGTAAATGTGAACAGGGCGCTCCTGAAAAAGAGAGCACTGCTCTCAGTGAGACTCCCCCTGTATATATAAAGGTAAAAAAGAAAAAAAAAAAAAAAAAATTACTTCACAAACAAAACTCAGATCTAGAGTGATGATATGGCATAGTCATATGTATCCCTGATAACATTGGCATAGTTAGTGTTGAAAATACCAAAATATTCAAATCCAGTGAATATGCACTGCAGAGGTCTCGAAAACATGAGAGATTTTGAGTATTTAATAGACCTACATGCAGGCTGGCTGACATGCCAGCCAAATAAGGAAACAGAAAGAGGGTTTTGTCCAAGTGTGGTTTATTTAAGAAAACAGTGTTTATTACATGACTGAACTGCAGTATTTAGCCCTAATTTATCTTTTTACAAGTCTAGTACAAGTCTATTCACAGGACCCACCTAACAGAAACGTCCATTTTCACGTGGGTCTTGAATAATTACAAAATCCTCGAGCATCTCCAAAAATAAAAAATACAGATTGATGACTGAGAGATAAATAGATAAATACACAAAATAATCAAATCAAACCAATCAACCAATAAATAAATAGAACAATAAATAACATTCAAAACATCTTTGGCCAAATTTCGGCCACTTCATTGTCCCCACAGAGTTAACATTGGTCTCAGTAGATGCCTCGGCCAATCAGAGCACAGTATGCTGACAGAATCAGCGTTACTTCTGAGAGAGACAACATTGGATATGTGGCGTGGAATAGCAAGTAAGAACAATTATATTGAGGCACTTTTAAGGATGTTCTAGGAAATGGCAGCATTTCCTGTGTTTACGCGTATCCCCCCAGGAGGAAACAAAATAGAAGACAACAAACAACATTCAATTAAAAGGTAATTGAATGGCTGCTTTGCTCGTCTAATTACTGTCTGTACCCTCCTTTTGTACAATTTTGGGACGGAGCGTGAAGTACCAGATAGTATAGAAAATGGTAGCCTGGTAAAAACCATCCTGATAACGTGATCTCACATTCTCTTTGGCTCTACGCATCACTCTAGACATCCAGCTGCCCACAGCGATTTCACTGGATGGGAGTACTTGCCTTGACAGACAACTCCTTTCTGCCAATCAGCGTCGCCAAATCCAATCCAGATAGCAAGAATGGCAAAAACATATTTTCTGCCGAGAAACTCTGCTGGTGGATAATCTTGTTCTAGTTTAATTGTTGTTATTGAGTCTATTGCTGCAATAGTTAGGGATGTGTTTACTCTACTAACATTAACATTACCGCTTTGGGAGCCGCCATACTGTTTTGCCCTGTTGTCAACTACAGGTACTGTACGAGGCAGGTCACTGATTGGCCCGTGTAACCCACATTGGGGCCTGGGGGCGGGCAGGAGTCCAGACTGATTCATAGAGCGAACCAGAATGTGAGTCCACGTGATCAGGATGAGTTTTACCAGGCTAAGAAAATGTTAAGCTGGAAACAAAAAACAAAACAAAATCAAAAACAGAAGCAGCTAAAAAGGGAGAAAAATGCCAAACCATTTGCCTAGCCAACCAAAATAACATAGTTACACATTTCATTTTTCGAGTCTATGAATAACATCAATGTGTGTTCTCCGTGTTTGTGGTTGTGTCGGACTGAGTTTCTGACCGCTCCCCGAATATCCCCGCCAGTGTCTTAAAGCGCGGCCCCCACTCGTTGAGGTAATCGTAGTCCTCCTCCGGGTCTACAGCCGGGGACTCGATGGAGCTGAGCGACTCGGCCACGGAGCCCGCGCCCTCGTAGGCGTAGGTGGCCAGCGAGTCATAGGGCGGGGCCTGGTTGTCCGCGTCGTGCTCCTTCAGCCGCTGGTGAATGAAGTGGCGGATGTCGGCACTGTCGTGGGACACGGCCGCCCGGGGGCCCCTCTCGGCCTCGGGCTTGACGTCCCGGCGGAACAGGTTATCTTTGATGACCTTGGGGTTGCGGAGGGTCCCCATGTCGAAAGCGTGCGTGTCCTCCTCGCCACCCCCCTCGTCGTCATAGTGGATCACGTTGTCCCGGATGTCCTCCTTGGATGACATGAGGGTCTCCTTTTTCTTCTGCCGCCTCAACCCCACGTACAGCACCACGATCACTGGGGGGGGGAGACACAAAGCAGGCGATTATATTAGCTTGATGTGGATGCATTCATAATACTAATATAATCTTATAGAGGTGTCCCAAAGTTTCATTATCTCTATCTATTCAACCGACAAAATGAGCCGTCTCTGTATGTGTATTCGGATAAAAGATCGGAAGTGGGAGTGATTTACCGTAAATTCCGGACTATAAGGCGCACCGGTGTATAAGCCACACCTTCAAAGTTGACTATTTTTTTCTTATATAAGCCGCACCGGACTATAAGCCGCGGGTGTTTTAATGGTATTTTTTTTTTTTTTTTGTGTTTTAATGTTTAATTACCATATGTAATGCTCCCATTTATTAACATTTCAACAAAACAACATAACACAACACCACCTGTGTTGTTATTTACAGTGCACACAGTGTCATACAGTGTCATACAGTGTTATACAGTGTGGTGAAAAGAGGGCAAGAGAGGAAATTAAAACAGAAGTGGCTTTATAGTTAGAAAGAGTGCTAAAAAAGAGAGATTTTTTTTTTTTTTTTTGAAAAATTCCATAGATAAGCCGCACCGTTATATAAGCCGCAGGGGCCAAAAAAGGCCAAAAAACGGGAAAAAAGGTGCGGCTTATAGTCCGGAATTTACGGTATGTTGTATTTTCTTTATGTCACTGCAATGTGTATGCCTTCAAAGCATCAAATTGATTAAAATTGGCATAAATGTAATTAGCTAATATATTTTGACGTCCTCCTCATACAGTATTCTCTCTCTTTCTCTTTCTCTTTCTCTCTCTCTCTCTCTCTCTCTCTCTCTCTTTTAACTAAACCAAGTTGTATGAACTGTCTGGAGCCGACCCCCCCCCCCCCCCCTTTAACTGGGGGACATTGAACAATCAGAAACTTAACACATTCACTGCCAACAACGTGTAAACACGTTTTCAGAATCCAGCTGTTGACTGCCAACAACGTGTAAACACGTTTTTGGCATCGATTTTTTTTTTTTAACGGGGGGTTGTGCATCTAACCCTTTTACATATCTTATATAAGTATTGGACGTGTACAACGTGTACAACCCATTCCACCGACCCACTAAGTGGCGACAAGGAAGTAGGAAGGCAAGCAAAAAGCAGTGTGATCCATTTCCATTCTCATGAAAATGGATTGGCGGAGGCGCTTTCGTTTTCGCGTTGATTGCTGGCGGTGCGGGATTGCAAACTTGCATCGTGGATTGCGGATGGAGCACACTTTGAGGCACGCAGCGTAAATATGACCAGAGTCGCAGGGGCTTCATCGGAGCTCTCGGCCAGGGCTCCGGGAGGCGGGCGAGTCCAGCCGGGCTTCCTCGGGGAGCGGCCACGCAGACAGGCACAGCCAGGCACAGCGGCAGCGGGGCAGTGAGGCTGGTGACAAGCAGCAGGCCATTTTGCCTTGCAAAATAGCACCAAATTGGAAACAGCCATAAAAGGCTTTTAGAATGGGATTTTCAACCCATTCTTTTTTGTTTCTTTTTCGCTCTAATTTAGAGTAATTTAATTTCTATTCAGAAATTTATTTGAGAGGTCGAGAGTATGAGAAAGTGAATTTGCACAGGTAGGAAAGTGCTTGTTACACGGCGCTGCAGCCAAGAAGAACGCCCACGGAGGGAGGAGTTGAAGCAACTCTCCCTCTCGCTCTCTCCCTCTCTCTCTCTCTCTCTCTCGCTCTCTCTCTCTCCCTCCCTCCCTCTCTCTCTCTCTCTCTCTCTCCCTCTCCCCCTCTCACTAGGATTAAACCTAGTGCGTCTCCCTCCCGAGAGGGAGGGAGAGAGAGAGGGAGGGAGAGCGAGAGGGAGGGAGAGAGAGAGAGAGAGAGAGAGAGAGAGAGGGAGGGAGAGCGAGAGGGAGGGAGAGAGAGAGAGAGAGCGAGAGGGGGAGGGAGAGAGAGAGAGAGAGAGCCAAAAATGAATGGTTAAAGTGACTGTTCTATCCAATTTCACAAAAAGCCGTTTATCTCTAAATATTTTTTCTGACGCTAAAACCATGCTGTATTCAACTGCTAATGCTTACATAACTACTAACTCTACAAACTAACTCTTTTAGACAGAGAAAGTACACATTCTATTAGTACTTTTGAGATATTGTATGTTCACAAAGTCCAAGCTGAAACGAATCCTCGGCTCTTGTAAAATGAGCCAGAATCCTCAAAAAACGGCTTGGCAGAAGCTACCTACAGCAAAAAAAAACGGCTGGCAGTCAATGTGTTAAAAGAAACAGAAGAAGAAGAAGAACAGTCATATAAATGTAAAGCCTGGTCCAGGACCACGATAATGGGCGGGCGGGCGGGCGGGCCGGAGGAGGACACACTCGTACAGTAACACTGTGCCTATAACAACCTTTCCTGTGGAGAAGGCAGAGATTACATCGCTGAAATTGAATGGGTTCTGTCCCTGGAAGCATGTAGAAGCACTGGCAGCATTTCATACTCAGACATTAGGTAGGTGTTAGAAAAACTGTAAACAATTTTGAGGCTGACAATTGTATTCCTGTGAACACTCCTAAAGCAACCGTTTTCATTTCGCTGTGGAATTTGTGCTATTAGCGCTGAGCCCTTCAGAGGCTTCTCAGAGTATAATGATTGTACATAATCTTACAGTGACTCTCTGTTTCTCTCTCTCTCTCTGTCCCTCTCTCTCTGCTGGTACCTCTGCCTCTCTTCTCTCTGTCTCTCTCTGCTGGTACCTCTGCCTCTCTTCTCTCTCTCTCTCTGCTGGTACCTCTGCCTCTCTTCTCTCTCCTCTCTCTGTCTCCCTCACTCTGCTGGTGCATCCACCTCTCTCCGTCTCTCTCTTCTCTCTCTCTCTCTCTCTTCTCTCTCTGTCCCTCTCTCTGCTGGTACCTCTGCCTCTCTTCTCTCTCTCTCTCTGTCCCTCTCTCTCTGCTGGTACCTCCGCCTCTCTTCTCTCTCCTCTCTCTGTCTCTCTCACTCTGCTGGTACATCCACCTCTCTCCGTCTCTCTTCTCTCTCTGTCCCTCTCGGTGTCTCTCTCTCTCTCTCTTCTCTCTCTGTCCCTCTCTGTGTGTCTCTCTCTCTCTCTTCTCTCTCTGTCCCTCTCTCTGCTGGTACCTCTGCCTCGCTTCTCTCTCTCTCTGTGTCCCTCTCTTCTCTCTCTCTCTGTCTCGCTCTCTCTTCTCTCTCTCTCTCTGTCTCTCTCTCTGTATCTCTCTCTGTCCCTCTCTCTCTCTCCTCCAGTGAGAAATACAGCAAAATATACAATTCTCATGTGGCTCTTTAATATACAATATACAGTGGCATCTAGGAGGGAGAGCAATGACCAGAATAATGCAGAAATCATTCAATTGAAATGAGTCAATAAATAAATTCAGATGGGGAAAAAAGGTGAAGAAAAAACAACCAAATGCCTTAGGTAGGTCCCTTCCTTCCCTCGTCTCTCTCCCTTCCTTCCTGCCTTCCTCTCTTTCCAAGTCAGTTTATCTACCTGGGTACAGTGTGCCAGCTCCCCCTAGTGGTACCTATCGAGATTCCAACAACAGCCCATTATTATTGGACACATTGGTTGAACACAGCTTCTGCCAGAGGGTGTGGCCTCTGCACATCAGCTTGGAAGCACATGCAGATGAAAGTCCCCCCATGCTGCTCTGGCTAATTTACCTCATCATTTCTTCTCACAGGACAACTGGGTCATTGTGACAAATCCGGCACAGGAGCTAAGTGGCTCTGAGGAAATGTTCTGACAGAGTGTGAGTTCTGATTTTCTCTGCTACTTTTCCTTCTCGGGGACGGCGTGACAGTCTGGCGCCAGCCTCAGACTGCGGACTGACTTGGAGCTTTGAAACGGCTCCTCGCAGCACGACGACTGAAATGAGCACACAGACTCCGTTCTACAGCACCACAATTGACGGCACAGTATGTTTCCTCACACATCAAACAATGAAATCCAAACAGAAAATGAACAAGAATTTGTTCATAAATCAAATACAAAATGATCAATGATGAAGAATGAAATGATATAACAATGGATCCTTTTTGGACCATATTACTAGGAAGGTTGAACAAAGTAAATATACCACCAGTGTTGGGCAAGTTAATGAAAATTAGTAATAGTTACAGTTACTAGTTACTTCTCTCAAAAGGTAATTGAATTACTTTACCAATTATTCCACAATAAATAAATTTGTTACTAGGGAAAGTAACGTTTGCTTTTAAATGTCTGGCTCAATTAACTTTTCCTTCTCGGGGACGGCGTGACAGTCTGGCGCCAGCCTCAGGCGCTTTGGACACAGCTCCTCGCAGCATAAGGACCGAACTGAGCACACAGACTCCGTTCTACAGCACCGCAATCCAGGGTCCCTCACACATCAAACAATGAAATCCAAACAGAAAATGAACAAGAATGTGCTCATAAAGCAAATACAAAATGAATGAAATGGTATTTATAACAATAAACTCTTTGTTGGACTATATTGCTAGGAAGGGTGAGCAAAGTAGATAAGCACCAGTATTGGCATTGCATGTGCTCTACCTGCCTCGCACGCTACGTGTGCTCTACCTGCCTCGCATGCTGCGTGTGCTCTACCTGCCTCGCACGCTACGTGTGCTCTACCTGCCTCGCACGCTACGTGTGCTCTACCTGCCTCGCACGCTGCGTGTGCTCTACCTGCCTCGCACGCTGCGTGTGCTCTACCTGCCTCGCACGCTGCGTGTGCTCTACCTGCCTCGCATGCTGCGTGTGCTCTACCTGCCTCGCATGCTGCGTGTGCTCTACCTGCCTCGCACGCTACGTGTGCTCTACCTGCGTCGCACGCTACGTGTGCTCTACCTGCCTCGCACGCTACGTGTGCTCTACCTGCCTCGCATGCTGCGTGTGCTCTACCTGCCTCGCACGCTGCGTGTGCTCTACCTGCCTCGCATGCTGTGTGTGCTCTACCTGCCTCGCACGCTGCGTGTGCTCTACCTGCCTCGCATGCTGCGTGTGCTCTACCTGCCTCGCATGCTGCGTGTGCTCTACCTGCCTCACACGCTACGTGTGCTCTACCTGCCTCGCATGTTGCGTGTGCTCTACCTGCCTCACACGCTACGTGTGCTCTACCTGCCTCGCATGTTGCGTGTGCTCTACCTGCCTCGCATGCTGTGTGTGCTCTACCTGCCTCGCATGCTGTGTGTGCTCTACCTGCCTCGCACGCTGCGTGTGCTCTACCTGCCTCGCATGCTGTGTGTGCTCTACCTGCCTCGCATGTTGCGTGTGCTCTACCTGCCTCACACGCTACGTGTGCTCTACCTGCCTCGCATGTTGCGTGTGCTCTACCTGCCTCGCATGCTGTGTGTGCTCTACCTGCCTCGCATGCTGTGTGTGCTCTACCTGCCTCGCATGCTGTGTGCTCTACCTGCCTCGCATGCTGCGTGTGCTCTACCTGCCTCGCATGTTGCGTGTGCTCTACCTGCCTCGCATGCTGTGTGTGCTCTACCTGCCTCGCATGCTGTGTGTGCTCTACCTGCCTCGCATGTTGCGTGTGCTCTACCTGCCTCGCATGCTGCGTGTGCTCTACCTGCCTCGCATGCTGTGTGTGCTCTACCTGCCTCGCATGCTGCGTGTGCTCTACCTGCCTTGCACGCTACGTGTGCTCTACCTGCCTCGCATGCTGCGTGTGCTCTACCTGCCTCGCATGCTGTGTGTGCTCTACCTGCCTCGCACGCTACGTGTGCTCTACCTGCCTTGCATGTTGCGTGTGCTCTACCTGCCTCGCACGCTGTGTGTGCTCTACCTGCCTCGCATGCTGTGTGTGCTCTACCTGCCTCGCATGCTGCGTGTGCTCTACCTGCCTCGCACGCTGCGTGTGCTCTACCTGCCTCGCACGCTACGTGTGCTCTACCTGCCTCGCACGCTACGTGTGCTCTACCTGCCTCGCATGCTGCGTGTGCTCTACCTGCCTCGCATGCTGCGTGTGCTCTACCTGCCTCGCATGCTGCGTGTGCTCTACCTGCCTCGCATGCTGCGCGTGCTCTACCTGCCTCGCACGCTGCGTGTGCTCTACCTGCCTCGCACGCTGCGTGTGCTCTACCTGCCTCGCACGCTACGTGTGCTCTACCTGCCTCGCATGCTGCGTGTGCTCTACCTGCCTCGCACGCTGCGTGTGCTCTACCTGCCTCGCACGCTGCGTGTGCTCTACCTGCCTCGCATGCTGCGTGTGCTCTACCTGCCTCGCACGCTGCGTGTGCTCTACCTGCCTCGCACGCTGCGTGTGCTCTACCTGCCTCGCACGCTGCGTGTGCTCTACCTGCCTCGCACGCTGCGTGTGCTCTACCTGCCTCGCACGCTGTGTGTGCTCTACCTGCCTCACACGCTGTGTGTGCTCTACCTGCCTCACACGCTGCGTGTGCTCTACCTGCCTAGTTGGGCAATTGTGGGTTGCATGGAACCCCTCACCTTATTATAGTAGTGACATATTTGGGACATACTGTAAGGTTCTTGAAAGGTTCTTTGTGGAGCTAGAAATGGTTCTTCTATGGCACAAAGAACCATTTTCGGTTCCAGTCTGCACCTTTATTTTTCTGCATGACAGGAGGTTTTCATGGTCGCTGATTCAGCATATTATGTGTTGAAAGGTCACGGCGACCCTTGACTTCCGCTGTAAAACAGGAACTTCTTTAACAACCGACCCTCCCACAGACATAAACGATGCCATAAACCTGTATTTACTTCCTCTCTCCTATATATGTAGATGAGCTTGGACATTAACTGCAGAGACTTAAAGAGGAGTTTTATAACTGTGACCTTGTGGAAAAAATTAAAGCTAAAGCCTGGCAGGCGTGGAGCAGCAGGATTGGATTTAGTTTATAGAGCCAATCGGGATAAGGGACCCTCCCTTCAATCTAACACGCCTCATTGAATGACTAAATTCATAAGTGTCCTATAATCAGCTGCAGGCTCTTCTGGAGGGATGCCAGTTCAATTCTGATGGTCAGCCAAGCAGGTTTTGGAGTCAGCTGTCTTCCATATTGGCAAATGATAGGAACCAGCAAAGAGGCATTAGACCTGGCAGAGATGCACATCTCTATTGTAGGTGTTTAGCTGATGATCTTCCCTGGAGTGTCTTATAATAAGCTTCAATTTTGACATTACAAAGTACCAGCATGAAATAATTATCAAATTAAAATTATCAAGTCATTATCAAAATTGCAAAGTGGGGCGGCAACAGCTAAAAGTGTCCCTTAAAGTGGCACTTCACCGAAAAACAATGCTGATTTATTTTGTACATGATCTCACACATTTCCAAAAACTGTAAACTGTTTAGCAGACATTCATTTAGTTTGACAGTTACTGAAAGTTGACTGAGTTAAGTGTGGACCAGTGGTGTCATCACAAGACTATACACAATGATTCAGTGCCTTCTGGGGGAGGGACAATAGAGCTCACCTAACAGGATGATGATACAGAGGAGGATGGCGATCAGAGCGCCCGTGCTGAGGCCCACAGGGAGAAAGATGGCCTCTGCGCTGCAAGTTAGCAGAGACCCATCTGATTCACAGCCGCACACGCGGATGGTCAGGGTGCCTGTGCTGGTCTTGGGTGGGTAGCCATTGTCTTCAATCACCACAGGGAGGAAGTAGATCTCCTGTAGGCGCCGTCTAAAGCCGCTCCGCTTCGTCACTATCCCTGCTGTGTTGTCTGGAACAAGGGAGAGGAGAAGAAGAAACAAGCAGGCATCAAATAAAAGTGACTAAAATCAGAACTCTCACAGTTACAAAGTCACATTTAAAGTTGAAGTCACATGGGGTTTCTTCTTTCCCCATAGGCCCAGCACGGTAAGCCTGGAAAATATTCTACACAGCAGTGGAAGGCTTTGAAAAAGTCTTTGGTGTGAGATTTTAAAAAAATCTAGAAACTTGTGTGAAGCAGCCCCAAGTACTGCAGCAAATCCTTGACTAACCCCTACTAATGATCATTGGCGGTAAATATATTGCCTTGGGTGCAAACTGATCTGACAAAAAGGGGGGGGGAGGATCCACCTAGTGTAGCCTAACACCAATTAGACAATCCTCTGAGCTACAAGTGTGGAGGTCTAAGTGTCAGCCTGATAAAACTGTTCAATGTCTGATAACTCTTTACGTTTGATATCAAATCCTTGCCAAACGTGCCTCTCTGAATGTAATCAGAAAGTGAGATGTATCAAAGACCGTTCTTATCAAAGCCTCTCCATTTTTACACCACTTATTTCGAAAGCTGATACAGCCCAGCCACGCCCAGCAGATTCCTTCCTGAGGAACAGCTTTTTTTCTTTTTGTGAGAAATGTGCTGGGATCTGTTGTGATTTTCTTATCTGTTCATTCAGGCAGCATAACTTCTGAGGAACAGAACAACAACAACAACAACAACAACAGAACAATGATATGTAATAGATCAGAGGCTTGCAAAGTGGGAGGCCGGCCTCCCCAGGGCGGCTCCAAACAGTTTCAGGGGAGGCTCAGTGAATGGAAGTGAAAAAACATTACATAAGTTATTACATTAGCTAAAAAAGAGATCA
This sequence comes from Poromitra crassiceps, assembly GCF_964638095.1. Lineage (NCBI taxonomy): Eukaryota > Metazoa > Chordata > Actinopteri > Beryciformes > Melamphaidae > Poromitra > Poromitra crassiceps. Next base: position 107,344,329 of record NC_139624.1, read on the forward strand.
CATCTGGTTAAAGAGACAGCGTCACCCTATCCAACAATGGACACTTTTTGCTAGAGATTGTGCTTCAACTAATGTTCCAAATTATGGTGTACTGTTTCCACCACCTTTCTAGTGGCATATCATTTTAATCATTCACTTCAGATTTAGTCTTTACCAGAGTAAGAAAATGGACGCTATATATGGTCATTAGCATCACGCTAGGCTAACCATTTGTCGGACACAAGACGTCATGCTAGCGTAAACAATGCAGCCAATGCATTAGCAATTGATTGTCGAGTGTTGCCCAAGCTCACCCCACGGCTTTGTCTCAGCAAAATCACTTTCCTAAACTATTCTGACATTTTAATGACCATGAAATTTGATGTGTAGACTGCTACATATCTAAAGTAATTCCACAGCACTAGCTGGATGAAATGAATTAACATCACAAAAATACCGGAAAGTGTGTCAGTCATCCTTGTCCGGGTTTGGGAAATGTGTCCGGGGTTGGAATGAGTTCCGTTAGTCCAGAGATTCTGTAGTTTTGGTGAGTTTGACTGTTTTTCCCACTTTCCCAGAGTCAGAAACAAATACATGCTGTCAGACAGACTTATTTATGTATTTGGTGTAGTCTGAAGTATGTCTAACAGCAATATCAGGCTATCTTGGCTAAATTGTTCTCAAACTTTTTCACGTCAAGCTTGGACCCCTAAACTGATACAAATTAGACCACCACGGACACCCATCTGGTAAGACTTTGTCCCAGGGTCCCCCATCATAAGATTTTTGTTTTGATTTGAGAAGTTTTATTACAGAAAATATATGAAACCCATGACCAAATTAGCCATACATTCTGTCATTGTGTTACTTATGGATGGAATTAACAGTGAAAATAAATTGTTCCCCTTTTTACTGGGGACAGCCTGGAACCCCCTCAAGGACCCCTGGGCGTCCCTGGACCCCACTTTGAGAGCCACTGGTCCATGGGATAATAGGTATCCAGGAATTGAGCGAAACCTTTTCCAAGCTTTGTCTGAGGAGACGCCCACAGTCTCAAAAGGGGTCAGCTTTGGAAGACAGCCAGAGGTGTGAGGATGGCAGGTAGACTAGAGGTCGGCCATGTATGTGAAGTAAAGGGATTGTGTCAGGTGGAGTCTGTCTGCTGCAGCGGTACTGTCTGACCCCTGTCAAGCCTGCTTTGTTCCACCGACCAAGCTTGACACTTTTTCTTGACAGGAGGTCAAGCATTTTAGCACACCTTGCATGTTGTGTAAAAGCATGTCGTTGTTGTTCCCTCTTTCTCTACAAAACTCCCTCCCTCCCTCCAGCTCTCTCTCTCTCTCTCTCTCTCTCTCTGAAACTGTCTGTGGTGCTTGTGTTTCCCTGTCCCCGCACATCAGATCTCGCTCTGTATCTGGAGAGCGTGTGTCGGGTCCGCGGGCAGTGGAGGAGCCATGAGACAGCGTGTCCAAACGGTAGACTACTGTAAAACTGGATCAACGGTTTGGACCGAGCGGCGCTCGTCGAGGATGGAGAATGTGTTCGTTTTCCCCGGGCCCTCATCCCCGCCATGTCCCACTTTTCATTACCCTTCTTTTCTGCTTAGACTTCAAAGGGGACTTCAAGATTCATTACGCCCTTATCAGAAGACAACGTCTGACCTCGTGCATTTTAGTTATTTTCCGCCGTAAGCGTGCCACTCTCCTAAGCTGCAGGCTGCAAACTTCTCAGCCGCCCGATAATTGGTCTTCAGAGGGTGGCTGTCCTATTTCCTGTCCTGTTCTGTTTTTGTGGGGGGAGGGAGGGGGGTGATCTGTGATCTGAACATGTGATCTGTTACAGGTTATTGGTTACATTTCAGATACTGTTGGAATATGATTTACCTTCAAAATCAATAGAATATTAAGTAAAACGTTCCAGTTATTAATTATTAGTAACAAACAATCATTATCATCATTGTCATCATCTTCAAATTCCACACTGTGCTGTCACAATATAAAAAGGTGACTCACTCCCAAAGTCCCGGATGGTAAAATTCTTGTTTTTCATGTCTTCCTTTGTCGATTTGAAGGAGAACTGTTGGCCAGCAGTTGGAAGATCTTGGTCTTTTGCACTGAAGGTTTGAATCACCTGTTAAAAAAGAGAGAGCTAGATGAAATATGACTCAACCATGCTTATTATTGGACAGGGTTAAAATACAGCTAAGTTAGAGATATGAAATATGACCCATCCATGATTATTACTGGACAGGTTTAAAATACAGCTAAGTTAGAGATATGAAATATGACCCATCCATGCTTATTACTGGACAGGGTTAAAATACAGCTAAGAGAGATGAAATATGACCCATCCATGATTATTACTGGACAGGTTTAAAATACAGCTAAGTTAGAGATATGAAATATGACCCATCCATGATTATTACTGGACAGGTTTAAAATACAGCTAAGTTAGAGATATGAAATATGACCCATCCATGATTATTACTGGACAGGTTTAAAATACAGCTAAGTTAGAGATATGAAATATGACCCATCCATGCTTATTACTGGACAGGGTTCAAATACAGCTAAGAGAGATGAAATATGACCCATCCATGATTATTACTGGACAGGTTTAAAATACAGCTAAGTTAGAGATATGAAATATGACCCATCCATGCTTATTACTGGACAGGGTTAAAATACAGCTAAGAGAGATGAAATATGACCCATCCATGATTATTACTGGACAGGTTTAAAATACAGCTAAGTTAGAGATATGAAATATGACCCATCCATGATTATTACTGGACAGGTTTAAAATACAGCTAAGTTAGAGATATGAAATATGACCCATCCATGATTATTACTGGACAGGTTTAAAATACAGCTAAGTTAGAGATATGAAATATGACCCATCCATGCTTATTACTGGACAGGGTTCAAATACAGCTAAGAGAGATGAAATATGACCCATCCATGATTATTACTGGACAGGTTTAAAATACAGCTAAGTTAGAGATATGAAATATGACCCATCCATGCTTATTACTGGACAGGGTTAAAATACAGCTAAGAGAGATGAAATATGACCCATCCATGATTATTACTGGACAGGTTTAAAATACAGCTAAGTTACAGAGATGAAATGTGACCCATCCATGATTATTACTGGACAGGTTTAAAATACAGCTAAGTTAGAGAGATGAAATATGACCCATCCATGATTATTACTGGACAGGTTTAAAATACAGCTAAGTCAGAGAGATGAAATGTGACCCATCCATGATTATTACTGGACAGGTTTAAAATACAGCTAAGTCAGAGAGATGAAATGTGACCCATCCATGATTATTACTGGACAGGGATAAAATACAGCTAAGTCAGAGAGATGAAATGTGACCCATCCATGCTTATTACTGGACAGGTTTAAAATACAGCTAAGTTAGAGATATGAAATATGACCCATCCATGCTTATTACTGGACAGGGTTAAAATACAGCTAAGAGAGATGAAATATGACCCATCCATGATTATTACTGGACAGGTTTAAAATACAGCTAAGTTACAGAGATGAAATGTGACCCATCCATGATTATTACTGGACAGGTTTAAAATACAGCTAAGTTAGAGAGATTAAATATGACCCATCCATGATTATTACTGGACAGGTTTAAAATACAGCTAAGTCAGAGAGATGAAATGTGACCCATCCATGATTATTACTGGACAGGTTTAAAATACAGCTAAGTCAGAGAGATGAAATGTGACCCATCCATGATTATTACTGGACAGGGATAAAATACAGCTAAGTCAGAGAGATGAAATGTGACCCATCCATGCTTATTACTGGTCTGGATAGGTTTAAAATACAGCTAAGAGAGATGAAATGTGACCCATCCATGCTTATTACTGGACAGGTTTAAAATACAGCAAAGTTAGAGAGATGAAATATGACCCATCCATGATTATTACTGGACAGGTTTAAAATACAGCTAAGTTAGAGAGATGAAATATGACCCATCCATGATTATTACTGGACAGGGATAAAATACAGCTAAGTCAGAGAGATGAAATGTGACCCATCCATGCTTATTACTGGTCTGGATAGGTTTAAAATACAGCTAAGAGAGATGAAATGTGACCCATCCATGCTTATTACTGGACAGGTTTAAAATACAGCTAAGTCAGAGAGATGAAATGTGACCCATCCATGCTTATAACTGGTCTGGATAGGTTTAAAATACAGCTAAGAGAGATGAAATGTGATCCATCCATGATTATTACTGGACAGGTTTAACACATTGACTGCCAGCCCTTTTTTCAATGCTGTAGGTAGGTTCTGCCAGGTTTTTTTTTGAGGATTCTGGCTCATTTTACAAGAGCCGAGGATTCTTTTCTGTTAAGACTTCGTGAACACCAATCATCTAAAAAGAACTAATAGAATGTGTGCTTTCTCTGTCTAAAAGAGTTAGTTTGTAGAGTTAGTAGTTATGTAGATATTAGCCGTTGAGTACAGCATGGTTTCAGAGATTTTCAGAGAGTTTTGAGATAAATGGATTTTTAGAACCACCTCACGTGCCTGTGATTATGGGTGCCCTTGGGCAAGTCTGTATACTGTATTGTGTGTGTGTGTGTGTGTGTGTGTCTCCAAACTCCTCCCTCCGTCTGTGCTGCTGCTGCTGGCTCCGCGGCGCTCTCGGGCAGTCTGGATTACTGTAAAACGGGCTCGTTCGTTTCTTGAGGTGTCGGCTGAGAGCTTTGAAGAAGCTTTTGCGATTCTGGTCTTATTTATGCTCAAAGGTACTCGAGTGTGTGTGTGTGTGTGCGCGCGTGTGTGTGTGTGTGTGTGTGTGTGTGTGTGTGTGTGTGTGTGTGTGAAATCGAAAGCGTTTTCGCCCAGCTATTTCCTTGAGAATGGCTTTCTCCAGCGGACCCGCGGCTGTTTTTGCTCGGCTTTGTCTCTGTCTAGAGAGCACTGTCGCCACCAGCTGGTCGGTAAAATAGATTATACACATTCTCTTCCTCCAATATTGGTATAGGAGACGTAAAAGGGGTTGATCGATGTCCCACCGTCAAAAAAAAAAAATGTTTATGTAAGCCGAGATATCTCGTCCTTGGCACTCAACGGTTGGATCCTGTAAGCCGAGATATCTCGTCATTGGCACTCAACGTGTTAAAATACAGCTAAGTTAGAGAGATGAAATATGACCCATCCATGATTATTACTGGACAGGGATAAAATACAGCTAAGTTAGTTGCACAATGACGATCCATTGAATGAGTGCACAAGCACACTAAAAAAACAACAACAAGATAACCTGTATGACTTTTGTGAAAAGTTTGAAATATTCCTCAAACAGTGAGACTTTGTGTCAGGGTTATAAGAGTTTTACAATGTAAATACATTAAATTTATTTATTTTTCTATTTTAATTTTCATTTTCATGTCTGTTGAGTTTCAGGTTCTCAGATGCCATTTGTTTTAGTTTACTGTTCACTTAGCTTTATGCCTAGTTGCCTACCATACACTAGAAAACTTCAAAAAGACTAAAGTCTGACACCATCTCACATCCAGCTCACATCTAAAGACAATGAGTCATAAGTCACACTGAGTTTTTAGTCACAGACTGTACGATTGTGCACAGTTAAAGTTTGAGTTGTGTAATGGCCATGCCTGTATGGAGTGTGTTAGAAGCAGTCATTAGATGTTTGAGTTGTGTAATGGCCATGCCTGTATGGAGTGTGTTAGAAGCAGTCATTAGATGTTTGAGTTGTGTAATGGCCATGCCTGTATGGAGTGTGTTAGAAGCAGTCATTAGATGTTTGAGTTGTGTAATGGCCATGCCTGTATGGAGTGTGTTGGAAGCAGTCATTGGATGTTTGAGTTGTGTAATGGCCATGCCTGTATGGAGTGTGTTAGAAGCAGTCATTGGATGTTTTAGTTGTGTAATGGCCATGCCTGTATGGAGTGTGTTAGAAGCAGTCATTGGATGTTTTAGTTGTGTAATGGCCATGCCTGTATGGAGTGTGTTAGAAGCAGTCATTAGATGTTTTAGTTGTGTAATGGCCATGCCTGTATGGAGTGTGATGGAAGCAGTCATTGGATGTTTTAGTTGTGTAATGGCCATGCCTGTATGGAGTGTGTTAGAAGCAGTCATTGGATGTTTTAGTTGTGTAATGGCCATGCCTGTATGGAGTGTGTTAGAAGCAGTCATTAGATGTTTTAGTTGTGTAATGGCCATGCCTGTATGGAGTGTGTTAGAAGCAGTCATTAGATGTTTTAGTTGTGTAATGGCCATGCCTGTATGGAGTGTGTTAGAAGCAGTCATTAGATGTTTTAGTTGTGTAATGGCCATGCCTGTATGGAGTGTGTTAGAAGCAGTCATTAGATGTTTTAGTTGTGTAATGGCCATGCCTGTATGGAGTGTGTTAGAAGCAGTCATTAGATGTTTTAGTTGTGTAATGGCCATGCCTGTATGGAGTGTGATGGAAGCAGTCATTGGATGTTTTAGTTGTGTAATGGCCATGCCTGTATGGAGTGTGTTGGAAGCAGTCATTGGATGTTTTAGTTGTGTAATGGCCATGCCTGTATGGAGTGTGATGGAAGCAGTCATTGGATGTGCACAGTGTATTGGTAATGTATTTATGGATGATCAGGGCCCATTCATGACAACAGGATAATTTATCCACCTCACTTAAGAGTAAAGCAACTAATAAAAAACTAAAACCCATACACTCCATGGGGGTAACCTATCGGAATTCCCTCTGCACTTTTAAAATAAATCGTATTTGCTTTCACAGAAAACAAACTTATTTGACTTCTATTTGTCTCAGTCGAAAATGTGAAATTATTCTACCTCTGAACAGAAGTGTCAACTTACTACAATTTAATTGGTTGCATATCAGAACTGTCGGCACTGAAACCAGGGAGTGCATTTTTCTCTTTGTAGTTTGTGATACAGTCGCTGAGCATTAGATTGATACCTTGTTGAAACTTCTAGATGACCTCAACATATAGTGTGATGGATTAAGTTCATTCACAACTACTGCAGCTTGTTGGTCACACGGGTCATGGCCAGCTGTTCATAGCTGGTACTGTATGGTACTGCCATATTCTATTACATCTGTCAGAGGCACAGGATAGACTCAAGTTTTGTTCCAGAGGGAAATAAATAAATAAATAAACAAATACATAAATAAATACTACACACACACATACACACACACACACACACACACACACACACACACACACACACACACACACACACACACACACACACACACCGCAAGAGAAAATCGAAATGGATATACTATCGGCACATAATATCAGCTACCAGCAGCGACAATGCAGAACTATCAGTGCAAAAACCAATATGTGTCGAAATCTGGCTGCTACTAAACAAGCAATACAATCTATTGTATTTGTGAGATCTATGTATAATTGTCCCTCTGCTTGCACTCAAAAGACCCTTGTCAAGCTGGGGGAATCGACGATGGATAGTGCTGTGCTGTGATGCTCCTTAAGTACAGTGCTGTGCTGTGATGCTCCTTAAGTACAGTGCTGTCCTGTGATGCTCCTTAGTATATCAGTTGTTATTGATGTATGCATTTGAGTGTTTTGTGATGTTGAACTTATTCTACTTATCCAATATAAGTTGCTATAGGTGAGACTGTATTGTGATGTTGTACTTATTCTACTTATCCAATATAAGTTGCTATAGATGAGACTGTCAGCTAAATGTGACACGCTCTGGTGAAAGGAGTAAAAAGTAGGCAACTGTGAAATCGCACAAATCAAGATAAAGGGTTGTTTTCTTTTTCCAGTTTTTGTTTTTTTCTCTCTCTCTCCATAAAGTTTAGATGTTGCACACACTCAATATAACAAACAACACTTTTAGGATCAATAAATACTTTTAATTTGTTAGCAAACTAAGCTTGTTCGGGGCAAATCAAGCTTGTTCACCAACTTTCAGGGCGAATTTCTTTGAATGTTGCGTTTAGGAGTACGGACATGCACTATAAGCATTATCTTCTTCATTTTCAGAAGTCAATGTATCATCATCATTTGAAAGCTACTCTAACAAGCTGCACTTTCAAAATCTGTAAAAACCTAAATTGGCCTACTTGTTACCAACATTTTCATTCTTATTCAGTAGTTTAAGGTGGCATTAGTTATAGGCTACCTGGTAAAGGAAACAGATGTAGAAGATGGAGATCACAATACAGCTCTTGTCAAATCTAATATGTACGTATTTCATTTAACTCCACAGTAGCAAAGATGCATAATAATGTCTGTTCTGCTTTCATATTTTGACCTACCACCAGTCTTGCCTCTAAGCGAACCGGAGCCTATTTCCTTGTATGTGTATATACTTGGCAAATAAAGCTAATTCTGATTCTGATTCTGAGGTAAATGATGACAGGAAACATCATGCTTTGTCACAACCCCAAACTATTTATCTTAGCCTCTCAGAAACGCCCCGGTTAGCGGGTAGTTTCTCTCGCTCGCCCGGCTACGTCCCGGTTAGCGGGTTGTTTCTCTCGCTCGCTCGGCTACGTCCCGGTTAGCGGGTTGTTTCTCTCGCTCACTCGGCTACGTCCCGGTTACAGATGACTTTCCATGGGAGGTTGATTCACAGCGTGAGGCACTTCAAAACAAGGGCTTTGTGTGTTTTTGAGCCATGTGTGAGTGCAGATAATCATCAAGGGAGGCTCATGATGGCTTTTACACAAGAAGACCTGCAATTCTTTATCGCCCGCCAGCTGTGCTCAACACCTGCTGGAGTCATGCTGGGGAAACGACTGCAACGACAACACTGGAGAGAAGCAGTTAGTCCACAACGGAGGGGGAGGGAGGAGGTGAGGAGGAGAGGAGTGGGTGGGTGTAAACACTCCCCAAGGTTAATGTCTGACTTCCATCCCATGGCAAAAGCGACAGGAATCTGCAGCTGTTTTAGTTTGGCAGTGAGAGTGACGCCTACAAAACCCATTAGGACTCCATCTGAACATAGGGCCACAGTTCCCGAGGTGATGCCTTGTACTAGTCTTGGATTTGTGCCTATTTAGGCTCAGATTCAGACTACTGGATGCCAACTTCTTCCCACACACCTAAACATGTTGAAATATGAGCTTTTCTCCTCCTGGTCCACCTTCATTATTTCATGCCCTTGCTGATATGTCAGGTGAAAAGAAGTGGCTGGCGACTGCACATGTGTCAGAGGAAGCATGTGGCTAGTCTACAACTCTCCCCAGATTGGCAGAGGGGGTGGAGCAACGACCGGGACAGCAGGGAGAATTGGCCAAGTACAATAGGGGAGAAAATGGGAGGTGGGGAAAAAAAACCTAGTTTCAAATATACATACTTCAGCATGTACCGAAGACTGCACCGTGGATATATGCCTCTGCCAACAAGTGAGCAGTCGACATCCATGTCTGTCCAGACTTTGACGTGTGAGCCAAATGTGAAGAAATTCCGTCAAGGTATTACTGAGATATGGCATAACCAAGCTTGAAAATGGCGTTGGTGAGCTCACAGTGACCTTGACCTTTCACCACCAAAATGTAATCAGTTCATCGTTGAGTCCAAGTGGACGTTTGATTCAAATTAGATAAAATTCCGTCAAGGCGTTCCTGAGATATCACGTTAATGAGCATGAAACGAGCGGTCGTGATGTCACAGTAACCTTGAACTTTGACCACCAAAATCTAATCAGTTCATCCTTGAGTCCAAGTGTACATTTGAGGCAAATTTGAAGAAATTCTGTCAAGGCGTTCCTGAGATATTGCGTTAACGAGCTTGAAAACGGCATTCGTGAGGTCACAGTGACTTGAACTTTGACCTTTGACCACCAAAATGTAATCAGTTCATCCTTGAGTCCAAGTCGACATTTGAGGCAAATTTGATTAAATCTCATTAAGGTGTTCCTGAGATATCGCGTTAACAAGCTTGAAAATGGCGTTCGAGAGGTCACAGTGACCTTGATCTTTGATAATCAAAATCTAATCAGTTCATCCTTGAGTCCAAGTCGACGTTTGAGCCAAATTGGAAGAAATTCCGTCAAGGCGTTCCTGAGATAATGCTTTAACGAACATTGGACAGACGTACGGACGGACGTACGGACAACCCAAATCCAGGGTATCGCCGGCGGGCTATCGCCGGCGGAGGCATATAAATCTATAAAAAGAAAAAGAAAAGTTAGGATGACGGCGATGCCTTTAAAGACAGGGCAGAGCCAAGACGTTGTTATGATTGCAACATAATATATCCACTGACCAAAGAGGTTCCGGCCTGAGGTCCCGCAAAGCCTCCTCAGTGTGACGAGGAGTCCATTTGACAGACTTCCAAAGGAGCTGCTCCCTCCAAACACTAACTGCATATAGATGCCAGCTAATGGGCTAATTTACAGGCACAGGTGGTTTACAATGTGCACAGCCAGATTCTCCACCGCATCCCAAATATATCAACTGAAATGTACTCTTGGTCGCCGATATGCAAAGCGCCGCCATGGTTTACGATTGCTTCTCCCGCTGACTCCGGCACTATGGCACAGTCACAGTTGAGCTGTTAAGATTCATACTCGGTGCTGCGGGGTTCTTGGCAAAAGAAAGAAGTGAAGGGGTGATAAGGCGGTCGGCTGGTTAGAGGGACTGCCAGGTAACGAGAAGAAATGTGACAGACACGATCGTCACAAAAGCCTACAACCCTAGTGTCTGAAGTGTCCTTGAATAAGCCACTGAATATCTCTCTCAGGTACGCATGTCACAGCTATGTATATTTTGTGTCAATCTGGAGCTAAAACACACACACACACACACACACACACACACACACACACACACACACACACACACACAGACACTTTATGACTGTTCAAGGCCAAACATACATTACTCTGCAAAATGCATTACCTTTCAATACACCTGATTTAATGGATTATGTTTTCCTTATCTTAATGCCGTTTTATCTAAAGACTTGTGCTCCTGCGTGGGATTTCTTTCCAGAGCCTTTGCCTTTCTATCAAGGCAAAGTGTGGCTTGCTACTTTACAGAATTTTAAATATTATACCATAGTATTGATTTGTTGAACCCTTTTTTGCAGCATAATTCAATTTGTGTTATTTCACAGTTACATAGTTATATCTTTACTAGTATTCTAAAATATAAAAAATAGTCAAATCAGAATCAGTTCACACCCATCAGAGGCCATTTGACACTTTCAGATGCCCCCAGAGCCACATCAGTTCTATGAGTGGACAAACAACCCTCCAATCAACAGTCAACTCAGTGAGAAATCAACACCTCTTAGCGCTGGGGAAATAACAGTGTGTGCAACAAAAGCGGGTCATGTGAACGTACCTGTCCCACTTTGGCGTTTTCACACACAAAGGTTTCATAGGGGCTGGCCAGCTCGGGGGGGAACTCGTTGATGTCCAGGACATGGACGGTGACGGCCACCCTGCTGGTCAGAACTGGACTGTCTGCATGAGGAAAACATAGCAATCAACATTCCAGTCAAGCACAGCACCATACTTAGCATTCTCATCATGATGAATCATTGAGATACATCACACATGTGATCTGGACGGTGCTAAATAAAGGATGAGAAAAACAAAACGATGGAAGATTTTATTACACAGCACTGACATCATGTGGATCCACGCAGTACTACCGTGTTAAAGATGAGTCCATAGTATCAAGGTTTATTGTGGCTGGAGGGTGGTCAAGCGGTTAAAGAGGCCATCATGTCCAAGTGTCCTTGAACAGCCCCCCACCCTACCTGCTCACCATTGATGGAAGAAGTATTCAGATCTTCTACTCAATTAAAAGTAGCAATGGTGTCAAAATACTTTGTTACAAGTAAAAGTCCTGAATTCAAAATCTTACTTACGGTAAGTCAAATTACAAAAGTATTAGCATCAAAACATACTTAAAGTAGTAAAAGTAATCACGCAGAATGACCCATTTCAAAATCATGTATATCATGTCATTGGACTATAAATATCAATAATGTTGCAGCTGGAAAAGGTGGAGCTAATTGTATTTTCTTTATATACCAGTGGATACTTAACCTATAAAAAAAAAGAATCGTAATGTATTAGTTGATTTAAAATTTGTAATAATAATCTGCAAAGTAACTAGTAACTAAAGCTGTCAAATAAACGTAGTGGAGTAAAAAGTACAATATTTCCCTCTGAAATATAGAGTAGAAGTATGAAGTAGCATGAAATGGAAATACTCAAGTAAACTACAAGTACCTCCAAAACGTATCGTACTTAAGTCCGGGGTCCGCTCACTATGCCGACAACCCGCAATGCCAATAGCCCGCAATGCCGATAGCCCGCTAATCTGATAACATCTAAAAACGACTCCGTCCCTGTGCTGTCCGCGGTCCTGAATCAGCAGAGGTTGTCAATTAAATTTCGTCAACACGAATTGCCGTGAGACTGGGTTCAGGGTTAGGGTTATGCATTGCGGGCTATCGGCATTGTAGGTTGTCGGCGGCACCCTTAGGTCCAGTACTTGATTAAACGTACTTAGTTACATTCCACCACTGCTGCTCACCCACTGTGGATAAAGGCGTCAAAAACCCTCTGATCTGGAACATGCTCCTCCATAAACTGCACCCTAATGCATTTCATGCCGTTTGTTGATTGATGGTGAAAAGGAAAATATATTAAACACACACTAAAGGCATCCCTCATGCCCTGACTACAGATAAAGCACACCTGCATACCCGCGTATTATTGAAAACGTCCCCGTAGAGAGCGGGCGAGCTATTTTTTCTTCCTCAGGTTGTGTTCTGGTATTGGCTTTAAGATGTGCAGCCCATATTAATGACACGGTGAAAGCCCCCTGGAGAGGCACTAACTGGAATCCAGGCACGTTTGTTACCTTGCTTCTATACTGCCTGGGCAGGAGGGGAAATGTTATTTTTCTGGTAAAGCGTGGGTAAGGTAAACGTTATGATGTGGGAATAGGCTTTCCTGTGTAGTTGAGGGGGCTCAGGGTGCGCTTGTTTGTGAGTGTGCCAGACAGTGCGTGGGTGTGTTTGCGTGTCGGTAGGTGGGTGGTTGGGGACAATTCGGGGAGGTGGGGGTGGAGGGGCTGGATCTGTAGAGTCGTCCCAAGGGGATTGGAGACGCAGCCATGGCTCAGTTAGTAACCTGTCCCCGACCTTGATGGAAAAAGCAATCTTTCCACCTTGGTAAAAATGACACTGGGCATGTGGATTTGCTGCTCTGCACTGACTGAACCACTAACACTGGTGCACACGCAGCAAAAAAAAAAAAAAAAAACGATCTTGTTTGTCATCAAGGTCCTGAAATTGTTTGGCCTCCCAAAAAGTTTGAACAACTTAACGAAAGCTGTGAAATCGGTGTTTAAGTTATAGTCCTGGTCTTCTACTTTAAATACAAGGGTTTATCATATTCCCTTCGTCATGCAGTAATGCAGCTAAATAGGGGCGAAAACTCATCTCCATAATTATTTTGCTGACTGGATCAACCTGTCATGAGTGATATTTCATTCAGCCCACTAGATGGAGCAATGGTATAGTGGTTACTTTCAAATCAGACTAGTGTCAGCATTTCCAGCCAACAGCACATGCTCTATTTATTTTTACTGAATGAGAATCCTGTATTGCAGAATGCTTGACTGCAGCTTTTCTACTAGATAGAACTTGTTAATTAAAACCATTTTAATGAAACCCCAATCTTTGCGAGCGATCAACCAAAAATCTATAAAACATAGTGAAAAAACTGAGATAGATAGATTACTTGAGTGTGGATAGCATCTGTTAATACTTCAACTGTGCACAGAAAAATTGAGAATATGTGAGGGAACCTACAGTAAAGCACACAGCTAGCATGTAGGTCGAGACATTACAGGTGAATAAGGTAAAAAGGCTGTTTTCTCTTTCTCATACTCACAGAAATCTCCAGTTCAGTAGTACTTACATACACAAAACTTTCCTGGTTTAATCCTTACTATATTCGGAAGGTTTTTACAGATTCGTTATACATCATTCATAGAGTAGCCTGATTATATATATATATATATATATATATATATATATATATATATATATATATATATATATATATATATATATATATATATATATAGTGTGATATTGTGTGTGTTGACACACTGATTTATGGAGTGATAAAAACAGATATAAAAAATTCCCACTGTAAAAAAAAAAACTTTGTCTGTAAAGCCCCTTTTAGACTGGCCAAAAATCCACAAACTAGTGTCATTTTCTTCAGTCTAAAAGTTGCCACGCCAGGCCGTTTAGCCAATAGAGCGACCCTGCAAGTGAGGTGGGTTTTTACGTGACGGCTCTGCACGCCATGGCGATATAAATCTTGGCGGTGGTCCAACGCGTTATTTTACAACCCTGCTTCTCCTCCTCTTGATTTGCCACCCCCTTTCCAGCGCGAGTCAGTGATTCCCAGAGACTGGAATTCGACTTTCTTAACAGTTAATTACTTTAAATTGACGGAATATGCCGAGAGAGAAAAAGTGTCTCTCATGCACGAGTGCACCCCACACAGCCCAGGCACATAGACTGCGTCAAGTGAGCCAGAATGTAAGTAGGTTGTCCGCTTTAGCTCTTTCCAAATAAAACCCTCGTTGTAACATCAACATTTTGAGTAATGCTTTACAGCCACAGTTTCACTCCATATGTAATCTTAACATCACAACAAGTATTTTGATGTTTGCGGCTTCGTTTGTTGAAACACCCTTTTCTCTTCCAATGTGCATCAGTAAGGCTATTTACTTGTTTAAATGACATTATTTTGAAAGTTTTAATCGGAAGTTTCCATTTTGTTTTGACTGGCCTGACGCTGGCCCTGTACAGCCGTCTGAGAAGGGAAGGGAGAGGGAACAGAGAACCCGCAGATGTGCTGAAACGCGGGTTGAGAGTGCGATATAAAAGTTAAAAGGCGATATTGCTGCTGCTACCCCCTGCTGCTTTCCTGGGTAACAAAAAAGCTTGTACTAGTGGGACTTTTGATGTAAAAAAGGTATAATATGTAAACAAAATGAAACAATAATTTTGAATGTGGCTTTATCCAATGTTCAGATTTCTGTTCTGGAAATGTATGCAAATTAACACATTTTTAAGGACCCACAGAAACCCTGTTATGAGAGTGAGGGGAAAAAACAAAAAAATCCACATGGCCAATATATAAAATAATAAAACAACGCAAAACGGTGCAATGTGAATGGAAGCGGCATTTTATATCTAAACTCAGGAGCTTTGTTCTCCAACTTCTGAGTTCAGATCCATTTTTGACCTTGGCTGAGTTTTGGCAGCGCTTTGTGTTCTGGGTATTGGACGGCTGTTATCGCCCCTCTGCGATGCATTGCATTTTCATATTTGAGCTGTTGTCTTGTATTCCCACATTGGGAGTTTTTAAACCCATGAAAAACAACAAAAATACTGAAAAGGCGAAAAGTCAAAGATATACTCTGTATGCCCATACAGATAATGGAGCGTATAAGGAGAGGGCACCCACACAAAGAGAAATGTTCTGTCTTTAGTCTCTGGCAGGCAGCCTTAGTTGTCGCTTCACAGTGGCTTTTCAATAAACGGTGAATCATTGCAGACCGCTCTATTTGACCTGTCCCTGCATCTTCGCTGTGACCTCGCCTGCTAATGTCTTTTCACATCCATCCACCCACTCCTTTTCTGTCCCCGTTGACGCAGAGGAAAATATCCAAGAATACCAGCTGCCCAGGTGACACTTTCTCTGAATAGAGTAGAGCTTCGCATGGCGTTTAATTTGTACAACACCTAAGAGAGAGAGAGGGAAACTGAGACCTCACAGAGGCAGGGTGGCAAGCTCTCTGGTCACTGCTAGACACTGCAGAGCCTGCAGGGCAGCGAGCTCTCTGGTCACTGCTACACACTGCAGTCATGCAGCAAAATGAGAAGGCTGTCTGCCGCTCTCCTGAGACACACACACAGCTCTCAGCCTTACAGCGGAAGGTGTAGTAAGTGAGAGCAGGGCTAGATTAACCATTTGCTTTTGGCCATTTTAGCCCAGTGGCAGGTCTTAGGGGGAAAAGAGAGAGGAACACCTAATAACGAGGAAGCACACCTGTCATCTATTTATAGCTATTGCTATTGAGTTAAGGTGAGACACCCCAGGTGAATAGGGTAAAGTTTTTAACTAGATATCACCATAAAACTTCCCCAGTTGATTACTTATATTAAGGCACTTTATTTATTTATTTATTTTTGCATTACAAGTTTTCTGAAATTTCATGTTTAACAAGGACAACTTCCGAGTCCAAATGCATGAATGGTGAATGAAAGTCCACGTCATCAGTCCTCAAGTCCACGTCGAGTCACAACCCCGGGACTTGGACGAGTCTGCAAACTGGACATTGTACTGAGCTCGGTTGGATGCTGGCATGGGGTGGATGGGGCTGAGATATGGCAAGGTGTGCACAAAATACAATCCATTTCATTCTGCCTCACCACAATCATCCTCCAATCCCCTGACCTAGCACCCTCACACATACACATGCACATACAGGAAACAGAATTAGCATGTCACAGACATGACCTTGAGGGGAAGTGAGTACTACCAGTTTCCAAGGCGACAACGACTCAAGTTTTAACAGCCCACATTTCACAGTCTGCCCTAATGAATATACAGCGTGGGTAATTTTGATTGAGCACCAGCCTGCCTCCGGGATAATGACTTTGACGGTTCTTTAGCAGATTTGACGACTTGATGACGATGGATTTGCTTATTTATCTGCAAATTTGCTCCACTTCTTCCATAAAAACCTAATTAGCTGGATGACACGTCTTAAAGTCACAGTTCCGCATTGCCTCGCTTTTTCTCGGGCCCCGCGGCTTCACGGGTGCGGTGGCATCTGCCTGCTGTAAAACTCCTGAAAGGTTCACATTTTACTGCGCTGTAAGTAAAAGTTGACTCTGGCAAGAAAAGCGCGGTTTCAATGCCAACGCCATCAAATGTGTTTGGGGGGGAAAAGACAGTTATAAATGAAAACAGAGATGAGGTGAGCATGCTGGAGGAGACAATGTCCAGAAGATACACCCCTGTGGGAGTTTCACCAGGCTTTATGGCCCCCTATAAACCTTTCCAACAAAATGGGATTGAGTATTGACTTGAATAAAAGTGTGTTAAATCCTTCACACAGATTACGTTCGGAGGAAGGACAACGGCACCTGCATGAATCACAATCGATCTTGTTGTCATACTTACTAAGTTTGGTCGCTACGATGGAGATATTGTGCTGGGCGATGCTCTCTCTGTCAAGCGGTTCGTTGGTGGAAATCGTTCCCTCGACCGGATCAATGTCAAAGTAGCTGTCCAAGTCACTCTTCCAGTCGATGGAATACCTAAAAAGAGAATGTTTGTTTAATGGCGGCCATTTCCAACATAAACCAGAGGATTAAACCATAGTGATTCTCCCTGTGGGCACGCATATGTGAGTTAGGTGTAATGTAATGTTGGCGTAGCCTTCATTATTCATTCTGAATGGTCATTTCCAGAAAATATGCTGAGGCACGCTTATAAATTCCAATCTGGTAATGGGGGCACATCTACTTGGGCTATGCTGACTTAACGTTTTGCCAGGGAACATAAATGAATTTGAGACACTATTGAAACTGTATCAATCTCTCAGCCCATGAAAGGCGTGAGATGTTGGTTTGGTGAATGAACAGATGGTGCAATGTCCTCCCTATCTGTGAAATGCATCTCTGGTCTTAAGCCACTCACTCTGAATGTAAAGTATGTGACGCAAACCGGACCTAAACCAACCGGCAAACCACTTTTACTGACTTCTCATGCCATGCTACTTGGTCTTAAAAGCCAATTCCTCATTAATAATTGTGCGATACTGTCTTGAGCTCCCAGAGGAGAATTATCTTGCCTGATATGATATCAGACTGAATTGTCAACTCGTTACACTCCATTTCCATCTTCAGTATGACATATTGCCTCCACTCTAACCCATTTCCGTTGGGGGGGGATACAATTTTCCCTAATCAATCACTAGAGACCAACGCATCCCCCTGAATCCAACGTCATTTGAAGTGGACACTGAGGTGTATGATAACACCGGTTCAGAGGCGGAACCCAGTAAAAACAAAGTACGATGTCGGGCGATATTGAGAAGACCTGCCGTCTATGTCAACAGCCTCGATAGCAGCGACTATAGCGGTCACCTTTATTCTGGTGCACAGCCTGACAACGGCGTGACAATGGCCTAAGTCCCACCCGTTGCGCTGATTGGCTAATCATTAGCCCCCCCCCCCCCAGCGCTCATTGGACCAATCATTTTTCAACTGAGAAACCGCTGTTTCACAATACCAGACCAGACCAGAATCAGTCAACTTTTATTATATACTAGCAATCTCGCACGTTACGCTAGGGTGGAGAATCTGGAGACGATGCGCAATGGGTGCAACATGTTGTGGGATTTATGACATCACTGATGATGTCACAATTTGCATCACAAATCCTGATGATGTCACTGAGTGATTTGGTTACTTTCGTACATCATGCTGAATAATTATTTTCGTAAAACAAAAGGGAAAGTATTTATTATGATTTTGGTGGAAAGCCACTGTAGAAACTACAATGTACAATGTAATATCAGAACTGTTGGCACTGAAACCAGGGGTGCATTTTTCTCTTCGTAGTTTGTGATACAGTCGTTGAGCATTGGATTGATACAGTACCTTGTTGAAACTTCTAGATTACCTCAACATAGTGTGTGTCATTCACAACCACTCTAGCTTGTTGGTCACTCGGGTCATATATATATATACTGTATATACTGTACACACACACAGACAGCTGACAGACAAACTGCCCACTTGCTCCCTATTAAAGATAGGTAGATAGATAGATAGATAGATAGATAGATAGATAGATAGATAGATAGATAGATATACATTATTTTACATTATTTTATTTTATCCAGGACTACGGTAAGGCCAGAAAACAGGTATAGGACACATAGGGACAAATTTAATCCAGAACAATCTCAAGAAAGTTACAAAAAGCAAGATAAACATGACACCTCATTGAGTCGCCTTGGCTCCATTGTGTCAAGGAAATTGATCCAGAAACATTATTTTTGTAGAATATCCCAGCAAACATTTTCACCAATATATGTTGAGTCAGGGTCTAATTATACTGTATGTCTGAAACGGAAATCCCAGCAACGTCAATCCTGTCCCTCCCCACAACGTCAAAATATGCCGCTCCCACAACGGGTATATTCAGATATTCTGCTAAAATATGTGCAGTGTGCATTTAGCAGCATTACATACTGTATAGCCTATGATATGTCCAGATTTAACAATTTTTGCTACATTAAAAATGCATGCGGGATTTGAACCCAGAACGCCGGCGTGATAGCGCTCTAACATGAAATTGGTGGTTTCAATGTGCACTTGAGACATATAACGTTCACTTCCCAAAGTCGCATTGTCCAGTGTCATGATTCCAACAATGATGAAACAGGTAACGTTATATACATTATTTTATATCATGTATGATAATGTAACAGACTATTATATCTTGACATCACTATGCTTCATAGTCCATGCATGCAGGTCACCATGCCAAATCTGTTAGAATGCGCACTCTCTTCCTCTCTCTCTCTTTCTTTATCTTTCCCTTGGGAGGGAGGGAGAGAGAAAGAGACAGAGGGAGTCTCTAGCCCTGTTAGGAATCGGTCCCTATGACAGAAATAGTGACTATTTACTGTGTCGCCATTTTTTCCCTAGTGTCCGAATTCTCAACTGTTAATTTGATTCACTATTTAGTCCACTATAAAATAGGCTACCCACAATGCACAGCGATTTCTAGTGAACAGCGAATGTAGCCTACATTTTCGCCGGTATACCACAATGCAATGTGGTTGTCTTTACCGAAGAAGAAGAAAGTCGTTAGCTCACGAGCTAACAAGCTTGTGAGCTAGTTGACCAGCAAAGCTATTAGACAGCACCATAGTTGACAAAACCACACATGCACGTAATTAGCATTTCAACGATTTATTTAGGATTTAGCAGTCAAAACATGCAACATCAATACTACCTGAGGACATCTCAATCTGCTCACGAGCTCAGTTGTTTATGTGATAGTGGGCGTGGATTGCTTGCGTCACATGAATACCCGGCGCATCTGGTGACGCAATGATCTTCAGGAAAAAAATTCTGTGTAGTGTCCAAAACTAATTTTGATCATTCCCCATATAGTTCACTATGATAAAGACTATTATGGGAATAGTGAGTGAACGATTCCGAACGTGGCTTCTCTCTCTCTGCACACGTAGTTGCGTATCTGCTCATCTCTTTTCTCTTGGAGAGAAAAGTGGTGGTGTCCTTGTAAATAGGGGGTACGAATAGCATCAGCCCGCGCGGCAGGACTATTGACACCCGGGTGGTACGAATAGACACTCCTGTTTATTTACCTTACGGGGGTTCATTTGGGAAAACCTAGAATGCCCTTGCCCAAAATATCCCCTCTTGGAATGGAATTGTGCTTACTATTCAGGGCATACCCGTCTCAAGGACAGAGAGATTTTAGAGGGACAAGTGTGAGGGTTGACAGTTAGAATTTAGGAGCAGCAACGTCCCAGTCTGACATCAGTTAGATTTGGAGGTATTCACAACGGCTAAGCCTGCAAGCGCCTCAAGACAGCTGCAACAGAGGTCTGTTCTTTGGGTCTTCAGGTGTCCTTCAGTATTTCTTAGAGACAACAGGCTGAGAGGGAAGGATCTACTCTGCCACTTCAGTCTCCATTGGCTGTGCTGTTGCAGTCTCAACGGTCTTTGAGGCCTTCTTTTTCTTTTTCTTCTGTGTCTTGCGGCTGGCTGAACTTTGAAGCAAAGCCTTCAGCTCTGGGTCCTCCACTTCGTGCTCACACTTGTAGAGTTCTGGCTCAAACAGGCTGTTTGTGATTCGTAGTGGTCCATTAGCCATGAGCACCACAGTGAACTTGAACTGGGCCACAAACTCACCCTCCTTCTCATGCAGCACATTGAAGGGCTGCAGCAGCTCATGTTTGGCACACTCCACCACACCCAGCCTGGCCTTGCCCTCATCCTCAAATGCTCTCAGAGTGAAAGGCATGACATCAAAGCGTCTCCCCACCTCACTGAAGAACATCCGAGATGTCTTCATCTTCAAGCCGTACGCCTTGTTGGGGTCTCGTTTGT
The DNA here is from genome assembly GCF_964638095.1 of Poromitra crassiceps. Taxonomy (NCBI): domain Eukaryota; kingdom Metazoa; phylum Chordata; class Actinopteri; order Beryciformes; family Melamphaidae; genus Poromitra; species Poromitra crassiceps. The sequence goes on from NC_139624.1 coordinate 107,365,517, forward strand.
AAATGGTGGTCCTCTGTCCTCCATCCTTTGCCTTTCCTTCTCCAGTGCTGATCAGCACATCCACTGCATACACCTCATGCACCTGAAACTCAGCCTTCTCATGTTCCTTTCTCTGCTGGTCCGTTGGATTCTGGAGGATAGTTTTCTCCCCATCAATCACATGTTGTTTTAGCTGATGGGACAGCATGCCCTCTATGGGGGAGCACTTGAATGACTTGGCAATCTTGTTCCAGGCTTCTGTGACCTGTGTGTTCTGGTTTCCTGGCTTGACAAGACGCAGAGCAGCCTCAGCACAGAGGTGAGCTGCTTTGAGAACATCTGCCTTCCGCCCCGTCAACGGGGCTTCCTTGGTCACTCCAACAACAAAGCTGTGAGCCACGTTTGAGATGAAGCCGTCAACATGCACACCCAGATCAATTTTGACAAGGTCTCCATTCTTTAGTACGACATCAGGGTCACTCTTCAGAGGGGAGTGGTGGGATACACAGTTGTTAACAGACACACTAGTCGGAAAGGCAATACCTTTCTTCATGTCTTTATCCTTCTTGAAGACTTTCCCAGTTTCTGTCATGATGAAGGCATCTCCCTTCTGACAGAGGCTGAGCACAGCTACTCCTGCTGTAGCTGCCTCCACTACCGTCTTCATGGCATGATTTGCAATCTCTGCCCCCATCTTATATTTTGTGACCACCAAGGCACTGATGGTCTGATCTTGTGGATCGTCTCCAGACATGTTGGCAGGTTTCATAAGTTCATCTCTGGTTATGCACAGAGCTATTGTGACATAATCAGTGATGTCATAAAATCACAGATGATGTCATACATGCATAGATTGCGACTTATCAGTGATTAAACAGTGACATTATCGGTGATATAAGGATTTATGACATCACTGATGATGTCACGATTTGCGTCACAAATCACTGATGATGTCATGATTGATGTCACATTTGATAGTACTGGTCTTTTCTCCTTCTTTTTTATTTCTACCCAATTATACTTGGCCAGCTCTCCCCCTGCTGTCCCAGTCATTGCTCATCCCCTCTGCCCATCTGGGGAGGGTTGTAGACAAGCACATGCTTCCTCCGATAACGGGACATGCAGTCACCAGCCGCTTCTTTTCACCCGACAGCGAGGAGTTTCACCGCTAGGACGTAGAGGGAGGATCACGCTATTCCGCCCCAGTTCCCCTCCCCCACGAACAGGCACCCTGACCGACGAGAGTAGGCTATGCAGTGACCAGGACACATACCTTTAATCCCGTTTCCCACAGGCAGACATGGCCAATTGTTAAGCGGCGGAGTTGCTTCTATAAGTGATTATGTGTGTTACTAGTACGAGATGTCAGCACGAGATGTGAGCACGGGATGTGAGCACGAGATGTGAGCACAAAATGTCTGTGAATGGGATTTAGCCTAGGCCCCTCCCCCCAGTTCGTACAAGGAAGCAGAACCATGAAGAGTCGTGACATCTCCATTTACACCAATGGACCAGTTTTTTACATTGCAAAAGGAACTTTTGGCAAAAATGAACTTTTGGGAAGTAAGGTTCTGGATTAAGGAGCGCTGTCGATTTACAGCAGAATGGACCATATTATCAGCCATATTTTATGCATTAAAATGTAGTGCAAGCCCGCTTCCTGGATCCGCATTTTGGACAGATTGCTCTGCAAGGAAGTAAGAGTGGAGACAGAAGGCGCCGCGGCTCCGGTGAAACACGCACGCACGCGCACGGATGGACACACGGGTCAGGGTATGGACAGCTGACCAAGACGGAGGCAACACAGGCCACGAACCTGCAACCCTCGTGTTGATAGGCAGGGAATCTACCGCTGCACTACCTGGGCACCCCATAGAACTTTTAAAAACAAGGTTACAAAATGCTTTACAAAACAAGATAAAATCACCAAAGGTAGGACTAAAATTGAGTAAAAAAATAAGTATGAGATCAAAACAATGATAAAAGAGAAAATAAAAGAATTACATCGTAATAAAAAAAATAGTAATAACAGCCACACTACATGTAAGAAAATGCCTTTACATTAAAGTAAGACATGGCTTGAAATAAGATACTGATGTTGACATCATCAGGCGAGGAATTCCACAATTGGGAGGTCAGAGTTCAGGCTCGTCTTGCTCATGGACACTTCGGCAGGGCATATGCTTTGTGTCTCATGAGCTTGAGCCTGGAGTACAGAGGATCGCCTCCCTGCTCACATGCCAACAAGCTGCTTTCTCATGGCAAGCTATTTGATCTTAAAAAGGCAATTTCTCATGAATATTTACCATGCTTGTTTTCTGCACTGCAGCGCCTGAAACTGGACTTGAGTCAGTCATTAAGGGACAGAAACCCAACGTATTCTCAGACCCCCCTAGTGTTTTATTGTAATGAGAAGGATAACAAAGCGTCTGCAGAAGAAATACCATGGCTCTGTGAACTTTTTCCTATCAATTTTCATTTATCCAAGTTCTTTCTTTAACCCTATTGTGTGTGTAGCCTTGAAGTGAACACGATCTTGTCAAAATATTTTAGTGTGGAGTCTCTTTGATGAATATATTACAGTCACAAACTACCATGGTTCAAAGGGTTGATGGCTTGCAATTTTTCCTCAGGGCAAAACCCAGATTTTTCAGGTGGGCTACTGCTGAATTGTGAGTTCATGTCGGTGAGACCCAGCAGATAAAAGAGACCACCTGGTAATCCAAATGTCACAAGTTCAAGCCTGGCAAGAGCCAAAGTGCGACTATCAATCGTTCTTTCAAAATAGCCCTGGGCGTCTGGGTAGTGCAGCAGTAGATTCCCTGCCTCCCAACTAGGGCTGGGTTCAAAAAATCGATTCTCCGATTTTTAATCGCTTTTTATTTTAATCCTTTGATATCGATTCATATGTCCAGAGATCGTTTTTTTTTATTAAATATATATATATATTTTAAATAAACATAGGCTAAAATATTATGCTGTGTGTGGTAGGTGAAACATAGTTTCAAGTTGACGTTTATTTATGTTTGTAGTTGAAACAAAAACAAATACTGTAGGCTACATAAATGGAAATGTTTGATCATTAATATCTACTTTTAGAAATTATATCCACCTTATTTTTGGCGGCCATTTTTGCCTGATCTGCACGATGGGTGCTTCTTCCGGTGTGATCCTCCCAGCCTTGTTGCTGACAGCTTGACACCCGTCTGGGCGAACGGAGCAAATCACTAATCAGGTCCAGCTTGGCAGACATCTCGTCGATAAATATCCCTTTAAGAGCGCAGTGCATTCATGGGTAATCGCCTGCTGTGGCTAATATTAACCATTTCGAGTAACACTGTTTCCATACGGATCACCAGTGTTAGTTTGTTGTTTATAACGTGGCTATATTCATAACGTTTTCTATCTCGGATGCGTTATTTCGAATCGCACATAGGTTACGCCTGGCGCAACCTATGTGGGTTTCAGGACGAAACGGACTCGAGCCACTAACGTCATCTTAAGAGCACAATATTCCTGGAATGCAAGTTTAACTAAACAGTTACATGTCCTCTGCATTCTACATAAAATTAAGATATTACGGGTTGTTTTATTTTGTATGTTACATACTTATTGACCAAGTTATGTTCAATTCAGCCAGGGTACAAGAGACTGAGTGTAGGTGGCCATCTTTTCAAATCAAGTAGAATACATTAGGAAATGGCAAGCTGCAACAATGAGTCACGTTAAACCGGAACTTGTACGCACAATTATTTTTTACAGTGGGGCATTCAAAAATAAGGTGGATAGGCTGAAAAAAAATCACTGTGCATAATTGTAAAAGTGTCTTTATTGACCGATGAAAAGGCTGTCATTTACGCTTTGTCACCACCTGGTGAGTAAATATATTAAAATTGACAACCGGTCTGGAACTTTTTTTCCCCATGTATCTACTTGGCGCAAAAAAGGTTGGGAACCCCTGTGTTACCTAACTGGACAGTCATGTAATTCAGGTTACAGCTCAAAAAACACGTTTTGGTATCACTAATCAAATCGATATTGAAATTAATCGAATCGGAATCGAATCGAATCGTGATTAATCGATTCGCAACCTTGTGAACCGGAATCGAATCGATTCTTGAAATTTGAACCAATACCCAGCTCTACTCCCAACACAAGGGTCACAGGTTCAAGCCCCCCTGTTACCCCTGGCTTGGTCGTGTGCCATTCAGGGACAATTGGCCATGTGAGAAACCAGAATAAGATGTCTAATGCCTAAGATACACCAATGCCTCCACTGGTTGGTTATAGGCTACATTTGTTGCTGTCATGTGCAACGGGGTTTGCTCTTTTTTTAAATCATAATTGCTTCAATCTGTAAGTTATCTATTGAGAGAAAAGAGCACATCACCTGCTGTGAGAAATAGATCACAGATCTAAAGAGTCTACTTAAGCTCAACTCAGTATTGCATGCTGTAGATATGAAAATTAATTACAGTGTTATCTCCTCCTTTGAATTATAGTTATGTGAATCCAGACCAGTGAACATTAGAGTAACATATCATTGAGAAAGAAAAGCTGTTGTTCTTAGATGTTGGGAGTTTGATCAGATACTGCAGTAGAGCCTTTCAAAGTTCACCACTAACGTGGCTGTAGATGAAATCCCATTCCGGTGTCTTAGAGGCTGGGACACACACAGACGCAACGGCAAAGCACTAGCCGCAACGACTGTGTGTCGCCTCACATCGCGTGTGTCGGGGCCAAAATGTTGCATTTGAACAAACCGCAAAGACAGTTGATGGTCAACGTCCTGCGCCTGACGTGAGACCTAGGGTTGATACAAACCAGATACATGAAACAAAGCATGCAGCGTTTAACTACCATTTTCACACCATTCTTGCTCACCACTTAAACGGTTTCATATATATATATATATATATATATATATATATATACTGTATATATCAGAGTTTTTTTTTCCAGTGAGGCAAGGGAGGGTGGTCCTCCTCCATTTTCGAGAAGAGATGTGGGATTTCATATAATAATATATTTTTTTTTAATAAAATATCAATCAAATGTGTTTTTTCTTAATAGAAATCATGTTATTCTTAAAATGCTTCAACAACAGTGACCCGTGAAGGGCAGTGATGGAGCGGCATGCAGACAGAGTCTGTGCCAGTCTGTCATGCCCTGGTCATGCCCTCGGGGTGTAGAGGAGAAAAAAATCCTCCCCTAGGGCGTTTGATTCCCATGGTAATTTATCTCATGCAAAATATTATTGGTTGAAAACACATGCATTTGACAAGGAACAGTGAAATGATGTGTTTTTCAAGCAATTAGATTTAGCTGGAGCTTAACCCGCCCTCACCAATCAATACCAAACAATTAATTTATTCAACCTAATTGGTTGTTGATTGGATAGATTGCTAAGATTGACATTGTATCGTCCACTGATGAATGAGTCTCTCAACGCTGAATCAAGTTCACTATTAGGAAGTGAAATCCACTTTGCTGTCATGACCTGACAGGAATGATTTACACACTGACAACAGTAGCAGCATATTATATTTCCGCCTCATTTTTATTTACTTTTTATCAAGCAGTAAGTGTTCACAAGCCAGACAGTCGTTGCATTGGATTACGAGCCAAAACGAGTTTCGAGTTGCGGGCCGCGATACGGCGAGATACTGGAATATTTAACGTAAAAAACTGGGATATTTGCAACGTCTCGGCAGCATGCGGTGACACTACAGACTGCATGGATATGCAAGTAAGTCAATTAATTTCAAGTTATCCGGGCCTTCTATTAAATTTGGCGTGGAAATGGTTCACCGAGCAGCGCTATTTTTTTCGTATTTATGTTTCATGCTGTCATTTTTCCTGTCATTTACCGCAACCTTAAATTCCCACATTTTTAAACTGAATTTGGCCCGTAAATCCATCGCTGACTGCGAGCTCGTTTTTAAAGCGTGAGTGGTAATCTTTATACCATATGAAAGTAGAAGAAATAAGGAATCGATTGGGACGAAGCATGTCAACCTAGCATGTAGGGAAGGGGGGGTAAAGATGCAATAAAGTGTAATTTAACGCTATTTGACAACAGTTTCGGCCTAGACTTTGTCAAGTCTCATACAAACACAGTGCAAGACAGCCATTATAAAGACAGGTGGGCTGATTGAATGGACAACACCTGTCTTGTGAAAGCACACCTGAGTGTGATTACAATGACATCATAGGATCAGTCATGCAGTAATAGGCTACATTTTCGGTACTGGCGCAGATTAATCAAAACATTGATGTCACAGGTAGGCTGTATACCATAATATATCATGAATCTATGTGAATAAATAGATGTATATAAATAGTAATCACAGCCTAATGCATAGAGATAAATCCTGAAACCTTCTCGCAACAGTTGTAGCCTACGCCAGTGGTTTTAAAAGTGGGGTCCCCAGCAAAAAGGGGGGATAATCTATTTTCACTATAATTCCATGCCATCCATAAATAACACAATCTAAGCTAGTGTAGAAGTGAGTAACTAGGCTAATAATAACCATAACAGCACAAATAATTGACCAAAATCTCGAAATAAATATACAGTATTTACCAGCCGCCACTGATATATATATACGGTATATACGGTATATATATATATATATATATATATATATATATAGGGGTGCCCTTTGAGAGCAAGCTCTCATTTTCAAGGGCACCAGCAAAACATTTAGAAAAGTAACAAAATTACAGACAAGATACAGACAAACAATCAAAACAGATGATAAAAGCACATCAAGTAAAACACGAGCAGTCCCCGTGCAACTAGGTACCCTCTAGGCAAGGGTGGGCAAACATTTTTTTCAGAGGGCCATACTGAGTTAATTATAAGTAAGCGAAGGGCCACAGATTGGACATCATACCTGCCAAGCCAATGCTCCTGATTTTTGCAGGAGTCTCCCTATTTTTAACCCTCTCTTCTGCTGTGATTGGTCATTTATTCTCTTAATCCCCCGATATAATAGTGATACAAATCCAATGGCTGTAGCAGATGAGATCTATTAAAATCATTTTGCCTTTTATTGAGGTTTTGGGGAGTTGTTTTCTTTTCTTTTGAGGACGTTGGGGGCCGGATGGAGATGGTCCAGGGGCGGGGTCCGGCCCTGGGGCCGCATTTTGCCCATGTGTGCTCTAGGGACACTCTAAACGACTCTAAAGAGACCAATTGCTCCAATTTTAGAGTGTCCTGGAGCCTATTCCATTTATCAGGGGCAGTCTTTCCCTGTTCAGTCCTCACACGCGGAATAGACAGTCTGATGTGTGACTGTGAGCGTGTTCGACAAATTGCATTGTTGAAGCTGAGAAGCGAGGACGGATACAGAGGAAGCTTGCCAGTCAGAGCTTTGTAAATGAATAAGACAGTGTTGCCGTCAGAAAGGGCCAGCCCACCTTTTCATACAATATACAGCGGTGTGTAAGGAATCCATCCCCTGTTATAAAACACAGAGGGCTATGATAAACCGCATCAAGTGGCTTCAAGATGGTGGGTGAGGCATGCATATACACAACATCGCCGTAATCAAAAACTGACATCATCAACGACTGTGCAATGGACTTTCTAGTATAGAATGAAAAGCAAGACTTATTCCTGTACAGAAAGCCATTTTTCTTCTCAGCTTCTTGGTAAGGTGTTCCACATGGACGTGAAAAGAAAGCTTATACCTTTTTTCCATCAAAAGTCCCACTAGTACACATGTTTTTGTTACCCAGGAAAGCAGCAGGGGGTAGCAGCAGCAGCATCGCCTTTTAAACTTTTATATCGCACTCTCAACCCGCCTTTCTCCATCGCTGTGGGCTGTCTCTGCTGGGTGATGAGAAACATGTCAAGAACTGTGCGTCGCTTTGTGATATCTTCTGTTTTTTTAGTTTGGGGGCCGGGGAAAGTGTCGCCACAGACACAAGTTCAAATGTTGCAATACAGAGAGATACAAGGGCTTTCATCAATGGGCGATGGGCTCAATCACCATTGTGTTAACTATATAGTGACTTTACAGACATTTATTTACATGAAAATCTTCCATATTATCACTTTAAATCAATAATGTCTGATGGTGTCGTCAGCCCTTCTTTTGCTTGTGGAAGAAGAAAGGAAGAGGCGGAGGTGAACAATAAGGAGAAACCGCACTAAATGGGTGTTATAATGCCCTGACAGGCTCAAGGGACTTTCTCGAATGTCATGTCGATGTGATATTCGTGTATTGTAATTATCAGATGAGATGAAGTTGAAAAATTAGATTCCACATTGTAGAATCAGCCAAAAAAGCTGGCGACAAGGCAGACTAGAGCCAATGGTGCAGGAGATACCACAAAGACTAGAGCCAACGCTGCACAACACACCACAAAGACTAGAGCCAACGGTGCAGGAGATACCACAAAGACTAGAGCCAATGCTGCAGAACACACCACAAAGACTAGAGCCAACGGTGCAGGAGATACCACAAAGACTAGAGCCAACGGTGCAGGAGATACCACAAAGACTAGAGCCAATGCTGCAGAACACACCACAAAGACTAGAGCCAACGCTGCAGAACACACCACAAAGACTAGAGCCAACAGTACAGAACACACCACAAAGACTAGAGCCAACAGTACAGAACACACCACAAAGACTAGAGCCAACAGTACAGGACACACCACAAAGACTAGAGCCAATGCTGCAGAACACACCACAAAGACTAGAGCCAACGCTGCAGAACACACCACAAAGACTAGAGCCAACAGTACAGGACACACCACAAAGACTAGAGCCAACAGTACAGAACACACCACAAAGACTAGAGCCAACAGTACAGGACACACCACAAAGACTAGAGCCAATGCTGCAGAACACACCACAAAGACTAGAGCCAATGCTGCAGAACACTCCACAAAGACTAGAGCCAATGCTGCAGGACACTCCACAAAGACTAGAGCCAATGCTGCAGGACACTCCACAAAGACTAGAGCCAATGCTGCAGGACACTCCACAAAGACTAGAGCCAACGCTGCAGGACACACCACAAAGACTAAAGCCAATGCTGCAGGACACACCACAAAGACTAGAGCCAATGCTGCAGGACACTCCACAAAGACTAGAGCCAATGCTGCAGGACACTCCACAAAGACTAGAGCCAATGCTGCGGGACACTCCACAAAGACTAGAGCCAATGCTGCGGGACACTCCACAAAGACTAGAGCCAATGCTGCAGGACACTCCACAAAGACTAGAGCCAACGCTGCAGGACACTCCACAAAGACTAGAGCCAACGGTGCAGGACACACCACAAAGACTAGAGCCAATGCTGCAGGACACTCCACAAAGACTAGAGCCAATGCTGCAGGACACTCCACAAAGACTAGAGCCAATGCTGCAGGACACACCACAAAGACTAGAGCCAATGCTGCAGGACACTCCACAAAGACTAGAGCCAATGCTGCAGGACACTCCACAAAGACTAGAGCCAACACTGCAGGACACACCACAAAGACTAGAGCCAACGCTGCAGGACACTCCACAAAGACTAGAGCCAATGCTGCAGGACACTCCACAAAGACTAGAGCCAACGCTGCAGAACACACCACAAAGACTAGAGCCAACGCTGCAGGACACTCCACAAAGACTAGAGCCAATGCTGCAGGACACTCCACAAAGACTAGAGCCAATGCTGCAGGACACACCACAAAGACTAGAGCCAATGCTGCAGAACACACCACAAAGACTAGAGCCAACGCTGCAGCACACACCACAAAGACTAGAGCCAATGCTGCAGGACACTCCACAAAGACTAGAGCTAATGCTGCAGAACACACCACAAAGACTAGAGCTAATGCTGCAGAACACACCACAAAGACTAGAGCTAATGCTGCAGAACACACCACAAAGACTAGAGCTAACGGTACAGGACACAGCCGACCGTCGCCTGTGTGTCAGGGGCTTAAGATGCGTTACCATTTTCAGACAGAGGGCAAACGGCAATCTTTAAAAAAACGCACACAAACTTTCGGAAACTCTTTCAAATCAGTCAACTAAGCAGTATTCATGACATTCTTTTGTTTCTTCAGTTAGAGATAACTCAGCACTATACTGCCAAATAGCACAATCTGTTGACTCAAAGTCTAAAAGCATGATTCCCTATGCATGACGGGTCACTGGGCCTATTGTTTTGGAGTGAAGAATGCAAGTCTGCCCTCTGATGGCACGCAAATGAACAATGTCAGCCGTGCTATTTGATGAATATTTAAAGTGCCGAAGACAAAGTGAAGATCCACAATAGAGGGCACATGCTTTTTGTTTTACAAACCGCTGCCTCTTCCATACTGTTGTTTCGTCTGGAATAAAATATTCATAATAAAAACAAATACTGCCCATGCAACAACATGCCTTTTTACTCGTGCTGTTGAGTGGTACATCTTGGAAAAATCAGCACTTGCAAAGCTTTCAAATAATCTGAGCAAAAAGCAACTAAAAAACAAAAGCGCTCTCATGCATTTTTAAGTAGCCTAATGCACTTCTTCCATCTTTGAAAGTGACAGTCTATTGTTGTCCTCCAGTCAGGTTTTATTCAATTGCTACGACACAGGTTAGTGATTGTGTGTGTGTGTGTGTGTGTGTGTGTGTGTGTGTGTGTGTGTGCGTGCGTGCGTGCGCAAGAGCAACCCAATCGCCAGAATGTTGGCATTTTACATGTCTGAAAACCAGGGATACAACATAAACGTAAATTTGAAACAAAACATTGGCAAAATTATGTTTCTAAAAACTACAATCTCAACATAAATTTGAAACAAAATGCTGGTTAATTTGAAAAACTTTCTGCCTTTCCTACATTAAACGCAAATAAAACAGCTTGGTTAGGTTTAGGCAACAAAGCATCTTGGTTAAGGTTAAGGTTCAAATTGAAAGTAAAAACACAACGTGCCTCGCTCGGGAGTCAAACTGGCGCTCTCTCGCTTGCAAGATGGAGACGCTACAGGTTCGCCAATCCCACCCATACACCCTAAAGCTGCCCTCACATGATAAGTGATCTTCTCTTCTCTCACCATGTGGTCGAGCGGAGTAATGTCAGCGGTAAGTAGGTCAAAGTTTAAACTATTTGAACTTTGAGCGCAGCGCACGGTGGCAAATCCGAGCCGTGCGCGATGCCAAGTGTAGCGTTGCTGCATAGCTGGAGGCAGTGCTCTCCCCATAGGAAACAACGACACAGCGGACACACAGCTGTTACCGCCGATCACGTGTGGGGCGCTTTAGGCACGAGAGAAGTACTTCAACTCTATGACATGTATAATGTTAATATTCAGGTATCTAGAAACAAGCAATGTATTTTGCTTCAGAAATTTTTATATTTTACATTTACGTGGATTCAAGAAACATACAATGCTGACATTTTATTCTGGTGAGTGGGCTGAAGAGAGAGAGAGAGAGAGAGAGAGAGAGAGAGAGAGACAGAGACAGAGACAGAGACAGAGAGAGAAAACGACTTGCCTTGATTATAAATCATGAGTTCAGTCAGACATAGATCTATAAATCTGAGCAGTGGAGATCAATATGTGCCATTACCAAAGACAGAGCCTTGATCTATATCTATATTGTTTTAGACAGAAGAGAGACAGAAAGAAACTTTACCGGACTGGACTGCTGCTGGCGTCGAGATCCTGAGCTGTCACCGCGCCGATGATGGTGCCCGCGGGCGTATCCTCGTACACATCCATCACGTAGGAGGGCTTATTGAACACCGGGGGCTCATCCACATCCAAAACGTTAATCTTCACTGTTGCCGTGTCTTTAAAGGCCCCGAAGCTTTGGAATCGTGAATCCAGGTGAGCGTTGGAGGCGTCTACCTTAAAGGTGTACGCCTTCTTGGTTTCATAGTCCAGGGGCTACGGAGGAGAAAACAATACAATTAAGGATGAGACTGCAGCTATAGAGTTTGGAAAAAGTTTGGAGTTTGGAAAGTTTGCTTTTTTGTATTTCTGTAGGGCTTCAAACACACACGGACTCACAGAGTTTTGGTAAGTTGTCATCCTGCCAGGTTAGAGATTTTTGCAGCACTTGGAGTCAGAACAAATCTGATTCCCTCTCTGGTGCTCATGTAACAGTTCAGAACACAGGATGAAATAGCTGAATGCATCAGTCCAGACTGTGGGTTTCCCTGAGTTCATTTTGTTATGCTAGACTTCAATTCACAAGTCAGATTTCTGTAGGAGACTAGAATACAAATCCTGATTTGACTGTGGGCTAGGCTAGGAATGTGCTACTGTAGACTTTCCCAGCTCGAGTAACCACTGGCTATCAGATGTCGCTCTATCCGTCTCGATATCCCACACAGCCCTGTGTTTTGGGATGCTGTAGTTCCTGTGGTTGGCTCGGATTACCAACCACACCATAGTTTGCTTGGAAGAGGTCAGATGCAGTTTTTTGCAGTTTACAGTTTATAGCTGCTATCTGAGTTCAAATGACCTTATCATCACTTGCCCAAACAAACCAAACTAAAGTAGTAAATGCTCCACAGTTTGAATAAACTGCTTCAAACAAAGCCTAAAATATGGTATCATAGGGGTTGATCGTGTAATTGGTTGATGGTGTAATTGTATTTATTTATTTATTTATTTAATCAGTGGTTCTCAAACTTTTTCATGTCAAGGACCCCTAAACTGACACAAATTAGACCACGGACACCCATTTGATAAGATTTTGTCCCAGGGTCCCCCATCTGATAAGACTTTTGCTTTTACATGTTTTATAACAGAAGGTATGTGAAACCCATGACCAAATGTGTTACTTATGGATGGAATTATAGTGAAAATAAACGAATGCCCTTTTTGCTGGGACCCCTGGCACCCACTCAAGGACCGCTGGGGGTCGCCAGACCCCACTTTGAGAACCACTGGTTTAAATGACAGTCCAAAGGGCAAGCCAATAGGAGAGTCGCACATTATTCCTGAAAGACACGCAATACTTCCAGGCCGAGTTAACGTTTCACCCCCTCGGTGTGCGAAAGTCAAGCTGCACTTTTTCGGGTTCAATAGAACTCTGCGCCCTTACAAGAGCTCTCCAAACAACAGCTCAGGGGTTCATATGTTCTACCTCCTCTGCCTCTGACATCTCGCCTCAGGGTCAATTAGTCAAAGGCGAGGGGAGGAATCGGCAACCACCACGTCTGTTAGCCGAGGTGTAAACATCCGACAGCAGTGACACCCACGTACGTGCCTCTGCCTGTCTCCTGCCCTCTCATGTGTGACCGGCCCACACTTAGCGAGCCCGCGGTCGGTCACGCTCCGCTGGCCTGCAGTCACATGAGAGACATTCCTTTCTGTGTAATTTCAAATTGACTAACACGTAACCACTATGGCAGCAATACTATCTTCCTGCCCCAGGCCTTAGGCTGCCCTGCCATGTTGTTCCAAAAGCAGCGAGTCCAAACAGCCGGTAATGATGGAGCAAAATGAGCTTATTTGTAGAGACAGTGAATGTGAGAGGAGAGGTGGAGTGAAGGCTATAGAAAAAAAGCCAAATATATCCACTCCCTGCTCCGCCGCCTCCAGATGGTCCAAAACGCGGCTGCGCGCCTCCTCACGGGCACCAAAAAACGTGAGCACATCAGCCCGGTTCTGTCCTCACTACACTGGCTGCCTGTGCGCTTCCGCATTGATTTTAAATTAGCTCTCACCGTTTTTAAAGCACTAAACGGAACGGCCCCTCCTTACATCTCTGAGCTGCTGCACCGCCACACCCCTTCCAGATCCCTTAGATCAGCAGACCAGTCCCTGCTGGTGGTGCCCAGAACCAGGCTGAAAACTAGGGGGGACAGAGCCTTCTCGGCTGCTGCTCCCAAGCTCTGGAACAGCCTCCCCCTCCATGTAAGAGCCGCCCAGACACTCGAGGTTTTTAAATCACAACTAAAAACCCACCTGTTCTCCCTGGCCTTTCCCCCCACTTAGCCCTCAATAGGTCCCTGGCTTTACCGTTTATTGCTTTTATTGTTTTATTGTTTTATTGTTCTATTGTCTTATTGTCTTATTGCCTCTAGTCCTTCTCCCTCATTTTAAATTGCCATTATTTCTTGTATTGTGTCATATTTTATTTAGTACTTTGCACTCATCTGCTTATTTGTACCTACCTATACCTGTGAAGCACTTTGGTTCCAGCTGCCGCTGTATGGAAATGTGCTATATAAATAAAGCTGACTTGACTTGACTTGACACTCTTCTTAAGTCTACATATCAAATACCAAGCGGCAGCCTTGACTGTCTGTTGTTCCTCGAATGGCCACTTGAGGCTGGCTCCAAAAGGGAGTCATTCCCCATTCACCCCCATGTTGAAATGCCCGACTTTACATCAGAAATAGAAATGGTGTCTATAGCTAATTTCACCGTTCATAACAACTGTACAGAACTGACTGGTTTACTATGGCTGCAAAAAGAAGTCTGATTGTATGGAAAAATGACCCGACTTCTCACTTGATTTATTAAATCAGTAAACACTTTCCTAATGAGTTTATGTCTTAATCGCTAGATTAAAGTCTTCTTCGGTGCAGTATGGTGTTCAATTAAATTATGGTCCCATTTAGAGTAAAACAGACGATAAAGCAGACAATGTTTTGGGGCGTGATTGACAGGTCGCTCTTCTTGTCCAAATATGGTCACTTCTGGCTCCAAGAAAACCAAAGTGGTGACGGTCACAATGCTTCCAGAAAGTCCAGAAAGCAATGGGTGGCTACTTTTTATACAGCCTATGTCCAATGCACACAAATTGGCATCTAATCAACCTCTTGAAAGCATCAGAGGCTGTGTGCAGTCATGATTTCACAGTGATGGCAGATGCTACTCATGCTCTCCTGTCTCGCCTCCATCTCCATGGTTTCACAGCACTGCCGTCAGAGCAGGTGTCTGTAAAAAATAAATAAATAAATAAAAAAAGAGAAGAAGAGCTATGTGAAGCCGAGCCAATCTGAAAGCAATCATTGACCATCAACCGCCGTGATTGGTTTGATTACAGTGCACCAGATGCAACTGGCTGGGCACGGCAATAAGATCCTTCAACAGGAAATACATCCTGTCTCTTTCAATCTCTCTCACGGAGAGAGAGACAACAGCGAGAGAAGAAGCTACAGTCGCATATATACAGAGACTGGGTTTGTTGTGACTGTCGTTCACCCACTGCGCACTAAAATGAGACCCAAAGACTTCCTGCTGACTTCCACCAGCAAGGAAAGCGAACACAAAATAGCAGCTACTGTACAGACTGTATGTAAACCTATGATGTATGTCACATACATCATAGGTATGTGAACGTTTAGATGTTGAAGAATGCACTCAATATAACAAACGTTATAGGATCATGTTAGCAAACTAAGCGTGTACAGGGGAAACCAAGCTTGTCACCAACTTTCAGGATGATTTTCTCTGAGTATTGCTTTTAAGAGTACGAACATTCAAATAAGCATTCTCTTCTTCAACTAATCTCAGATTTCAATGTGTGACACATCATTTGAAAGCTTACAATCTGCACTTTCATAGTCTGTAAGATTTTTTTTTTTTTTTTAATCAAATATCATATTATAGAAAGAACAAATGAATAGGTAGATAGCTGAAATGAATGGGCCGGTGCGGGGAGGAGGGGGGGGGGGGGGGGGGGGGGTGGGGCCTGGAGAGGCAGTTGGACAGCAGGAGGCGTACACGAGCCTCATTAGCCAGAGTCTCACCAGGGCCGAGGTGAAACGCCACTCTCCATCTCAGCATGCTGCATCACCGCAATTAGGACAGAAGCCCAACTCTCACCGTCCAAACGCCGGCTAATCCTCCTGTCATTGGCCAGCCAAAGATGGAGACTTGTGCAGCATGATGGGGGAAGTGGTCTTTTCATGTCAAGAGGCTCTTGCAATATATTGACAAATCTGCGAATAACTGCGGCTGACTGGCACCGTCATGGATATCCAGTGGACTATTGGCAGTGGGTAAATAATGTCTAAATATATAAGAGCCAGGAAAGAGTGAAAGTGATGGTCTGATAAGATAGATATATAAAATAGACAAGATATATAAATAGATAAGATAGATATACTGTATATAGATACTGTATATAACAGCTGGCAAAGAGTGAAAGTGATGGTCTGATAAGATACATTTTTTCCAAGCTTAGGTTATAAGGTTTAAAGCACGGACGCAGCAGCGTAACAACAGCCCGACTTTAGTTTGTTTGAGGTGCTTTTCTTTATTGTGTTTTTCATAATTTATTTCTAGGTGAGACATGCATCAAGCAGAATGTAGATTTATTTTAACTTGTCCCCACCCCTTCTCACTTGTTTCTCTTTCTTTTTTGAGTCAGTGACTTCAATCAGGAAACTGAACGCCTTGCAGAATGAAGAGGTTACTATATATATTAATTAAATAGGCACAGGGCTGACAAGACTGACAACAGACTAGGCTACAAAGCAACTTGAAGAAAAAGGGCTGTCAACGTTCAGTGTTGGTTTCAATGGGGAAACTGGAATTTTGATGCAATAGATGAAGAGATAATATGTTTTTATTTATAAATGTAATTATTGTGAATACATATTACCGGTATATAAAAAATAATACAGACATGTCAAAATAGTATATTTCCACAGTTGGATTAGCTGGTGCAAATGATATATGTTAATATATGTCTTAAGCTGTGTTCACACCGAGATATTTATTTTTCGCTCTGTCGCTTGATTCAACCCTTTGGAATCGCTCTGTCGCTCTGTTTAAATCGCTCATCAACAGGCACACGAATTGACGGACATGTGGGGGCTATAACGTTACGCAATGTCATGATGTTTGTCCACTATGAGCCACCGTAGATGTTTACAAGGTAAGCCTATCAGCATGCTCCTAATGTGAGCTCCATACCGGTAGTACAGACTTCACTTCATGTCAGCTGTCAGCCTGTCAATGCGGTTTGTTGCCACACAATAAACCAGCGGTTTGTTCCAAGCAAGTGTGATCCTTGACTCGCTCTCACACGGCAGCCAATCAGCGTTGAACAGCGAGCGACTGATGCCAGCGTATTTTCGCTCGAGTTGGGATATTTCATCTGGGGCGACGAGCGTATTTTCTCCCTATCGCTCTGTCTCTGTCGCTCGGACGCCCAGCGATTTTTCTCCCGGGCGAATATACGCTCAATCGCTCATTTGCATTGACTTTGTATGTAAACTCGATGCCAGCGAAAAACTTTAATAGGTCGGTGTGAACGCAGCTTTAGTAATAGTTTGTGGTCCAATGGTCTGGCCCAAAACCTGTGTCAGGTGTGAGGTAGTACTAATTTATCACTACATTCATTACTGCACTTTTACTTAGTTCATTTGACATATCCATGTAGTCTGGTGCACAGATAGTTTTACCAGGTTGGTGTTAGGAGCCCTTTGCTTGTAAATGTCCCCATTAAGTTTGGTGTCACGGTGTGAATTAAGATCTTATTAGTGTGCGGCCAAGAAAAGAGATGCCTGGAAGAAAAAGAACAACAACAACAACAACGGTGGGCTCCTTAGCA
Source organism: Poromitra crassiceps (assembly GCF_964638095.1). Classification (NCBI taxonomy): domain Eukaryota; kingdom Metazoa; phylum Chordata; class Actinopteri; order Beryciformes; family Melamphaidae; genus Poromitra; species Poromitra crassiceps. The sequence goes on from NC_139624.1 coordinate 107,383,020, forward strand.
GACAGAAGAGAGAGAAGCCTTTCTGACGCCCGCACGTAACAATGCAGCGACATTCAGTATGATTAAATGTCAGGCAGATCCCACAGATTAACTTAGGTGTTCTGGTTTAGGTGCAAAAAGGGATGTCAAGAGCTCCACTGCCCTTTTGAACGTGTCTGACACATGTGATGGACCACGTATGGCTGGGGTATCTGTTGTTAATGTCTGCCATGCAAAAACTTGGAAATAGGAAGAAAATGGGGGCAGGAGGGGTAATGAGAAACTCTGAGTTAATGAGAAGACGTGCTAATGTGTCAACGCTTGACTCGGAGACAATCAAATCAGATCCCCATGGCCATAAGGGACATTTCCAAATGGGCAAAATGGCCAGTCTGAGTGAATGTATCATTTATACCTTTCTCAAACACGGCCCACTTTACTTAAACACTAAGGCGTACAGGTGGATATTACCTATATCCACACACACACACACACACACACACACACACACACACACACACACACACACACACACACACACACACACACACACACACACACACACACACACACACACACACACACACTACCCTTAAACATGTTGCATACACAAATGCAAATGTGGGCAAATTACACATTTCAAGTGCCTCACTATGGTTTGAATTGTTATGCGCCTTTTATGGACGGTGTGGACACAACAAGGAAGTGTATCAACAGTGAAATTTGTAAGGACAGAGCGACTTCCTCTCGTGTCAGTGCTGCTGCTCTCCAACATCACAACAGAACACACTTGAAATTCCAGACATGGTGCTGCGCCCTTTGATATGTAAATGTGCACCTTCATTGCACTGGCAGTGATGCTGAATGAAAGAACAATTTTTTCCCCTCTAAAATTGAACCTGTTGTATGTTCCAAGGGAATTTGCCAATTTAGAACAGGGGACTAATCAAGGCAGCGCAGTCTCATAGGTACAGTATTGCACTTCACAAGCTTGGGAGAGAGCTTGTATGTTGTGGTTTTGAATGTGTGAATACAGCACAAAGGGGATGTATGTTCAGGCTTTACAAAGATACAATAATGGCAAACTAAAAGTGCCCGCTAAATCTGTTCCTTACTCCTGCATGGCTTCTCCCTCACAGCTTTGCTCCCTGAGCACTGAAAACTGTTGGCTGCAGCCACTTGGTGGTTATTTTGGAAGCGGAAGCAGGATGAGATGCATATTTAATAGGCTCTGAGTTTGTTTGTGTGTTGAGTTCAGTATTACAATAGCAGAGTTCAATACTCTCACAAACCTCTGCCACTCTCACCCTCTCCTCTGGGGGGTGGTCTGTTGCTAGCAGCCGTACGGGTCAATCTACAGTCGTCTTTTTCCTTGAAGAATCACTCTTATAGTATGATAAGCAGGGACATTACATGTGTTTGCACTGGACACAGGTATTACCTGAAGAGGATGAAGACTAATTAAAAACACATTGAATCTGTGATGTGTGATGCAGTCTTAAATCCTATTAATCGCAGCATATATTTACAATACCACTTAGGAATGATTACCGCCCCCTCACATGAGTTATCCCCTGGGTGCACATCAAAGCTAAGCTAAACATGCCTATAATAGCACACATTTCCTATTCCAGCTGTTTCTCCAAACATCAACATAAGTGAACGTCTGGATGATGGGAGGCCAAAAGCTCCTCCTCTTACATCACAGGAAAAAGCCACATATTATCAAAGAGATATGCCACTTGGGCTTAGTGCCTAAAACAATGCACCTGATGCTGCCAGATGGTTGGATCTCGTCCTTGGAAACGGTTTAGAAAAAGGCACTGCAGACACTTTCTAAAAATACTTGGCAGGTGATTGGATGAATGATCTGTCTATCGCCATCTATCACCGACTAACTTCAACCACTTAGGACCGCCTCCTCCTTCCTTGGACGCTGATTGGTCCGCACCAGTGGTGGAGTCGAGTCAAAGGCATAATCTGGCAGCATGGCAAGACAAATTTCTCACGTGCTCATGATCCGGCGAATCCAGTTACAAAACAATGCACAATACCCTACAACTGGCAACGGAATTAGTTCCGGGACACTAAGCCCGTTCAATGTCAAAACCGCAGTAGGATTCGGAGCTGGGCCATCATGCATTATAAATGACAGTGGTTTGAGGCTGGCTTAATACAGTACCTCTGTTGTGAGCCAGTGACTTCTCCATAGGGTCAGCTCAGCCATTGACTGACAGTGCAACGAGAATCTGCCATGCAGAAGGATGCTAAGAACCTCTAGGCACCTTCGCACCATCAGTGGCCAATTGACCACGGAGCACAATGAGCTTATCATCAGTGCAAAGCTCACATGCCCCAGAGAGCCATTTGATGTCCCGCTGAATACCCGGGGTGGGGGGCAGGGTGGGGGCGGGGGGTCCTCACACTGCGGAGTGAAGATGCTCGCTTCTTTATTGTGCTGCCATCACCATCACCATCAGTCACATTGGTTTGTGTCCTTGGCTGCCTCGAAGCCTCTCCATCCCCCCGAGTCAAGTCAGCACTCTGAGAGCCCTCGCTCGCCAGCGGCCCCGACCCCATCCTCACTGTGAGAGAGACTCTAAGACGACAGGCTGAGCCACAGGACCAGCCACAGGACCAGCCCCCAGACTCCAGTTTAATCCATTACACCCATGCCACCCCGGGCCACCGGAGAAGCCACTTCATCTACTCCAAGCACCCCCTCCACCCACAGCCACCAGAGAGAAGCCACTTCATCTACTCCAAGCACCCCCTCCACCCACGCCACCCACGGCCACCAGAGAGAAGCCACTTCATCTACTCCAAGCACCCCCTCCACCCACAGCCACCAGAGAGAAGCCACTTCATCTACTCCAAGCACCCCCTCCACCCACAGCCACCAGAGAGAAGCCACTTCATCTACTCCAAGCACCCCCTCCACCCACGGCCACCAGAGAGAAGCCACTTCATCTACTCCAAGCACCCCCCCCACCCACGGCAACTAGAGAGAAGCCACTTCATCTACTCCAAGCACCCCCTCCACCCACGCCACCCACGGCAACTAGAGAGAAGCCACTTCATCTACTCCAAGCACCCCCTCCACCCACGGCAACTAGAGAGAAGCCACTTCATCTACTCCAAGCACCCCCTCCACCCACGCCACCCACGGCCACCAGAGAGAAGCCACTTCATCTACTCAAGCACCACCTCAACCGCCGCTTTTCATCCCCTCCTCTCCCATGCACTCCCTCACGCACGGCACACGCGTTGCTTTCTGCTTGCTTAACAAGGTTATAATTTGTCATGTTGGGCGCCTATCTCCTGCTGTTCTTAGCTATTGTTTCCTACCTTCTCCTCCTTTCGAATCCTTCCACACCAGGGCCTAAAATAACTAATTTCGCCACCTGCTAGAACATTCTGCACCATAATCAATAGATTCCTTTCAACTCTCGTCTCTTGGCAAGCTTCAGTAGATATGTCACTGGATGAGGTCTTTGGTGATAATGCTATTGAGTTTAAGCAGTAACATACTGTAATTACCACACAGTGTTGTAGTACTCAAGTCCCTCTGAGTCCTGGACTCGTTTTCAGGACTTGTGACTCGAGTTGGACTTGAGCATTCATGCGTTTGGACTCCGAAGTTGGAGACGAGGACGAGGACTATTAATTGATAAAGACTGTTTTTTGTTGTTATTTATTTTTTATTTTTGTAAAATGCCCTAATAATTTGGCATAAGATATTGACAGCTATATTGATAATGTGAGATTATTAAATTCCGTGCAAGGGCAGGCACATGTGTTCCACCTACATGTGGATTCATGCACTCATGTTCAGTAACTCCAGACTCATCAGGTAATGGGGACTGGCCTCGGACTCTTCTTTAGAGACTCAAAACTATCTTATATTTTAGTAGCCACCATTTGCCTTGATGGAAAGACAAAGGCTTTGGAAAGAAATCCATACATACATGTGGGATCAACTTCACGACATATAGGATTTAAGCATAAGCCTTAAGATCAAAATGGCTTCAAGAGAATGAAGAAAATAGTTGGACTGCCTTTGACTGGCAGTGTACAGTACATTGTGTTTCTTCATATTCAGCCTGCATGCTTTCTGGCCCTCAGTCAGCAGTTTGTTGATGGCTTGTGTCATTTCATCAAGACTGAAAGGCGCTAACAGCTGCTTCCATCCTCCGAAATGATTTACTGTTCAAACAGCCCAGTACATTTCTGATAGACAAATGAGACTGCGGTCACGTTCTGGCTTTAGAGAAATTAAGTTCTTAATTGATGGCAATAAGAAGGATGAAAAAGGCCACTTTTCTAACACTGTCAGTGGCTCTGACTTTGAAAAGTCTAAATAGGGCGCAAGTTTGAGCTAAGATAATCCCGGCAATCGATGTTCATTGTTTTATATGTAAATGCTGGTACGCACTGCACTCTCAAGTTCAAGTTCAAGTTTAGTTATATAGCACTTTAAAAAACAAAACAAGTTTGTGCCAAAGTGCTTTACAGAGTTGGGTTAAAACAAAGCAGAAGTAGCCTAAAAAATCACACCCAGGTGTTGAAGTGAGCGGTGCAGGTTTGCGCAGCTCAGACCCTTCTCCCCCACCCGATCCCCCGTGGCACTGTGTGTGTTTGCTTGCACTCGTGTGTGTGTGTGTGTTTTGAGTTTGAGCCACGGTGCTTTCTGTCTATGCTTGATTCCTTGTAGAGCCGGGGGAGGGTGCTGAGCCAGGGTAGGGGCCCAGGCTAAATCTTGTGCACACATCTTGGTGCGCTGCGCTGTACTAACTGACACTAGAAGCGCTGCGCTGCTTAAAAATGCAGAGAATAAACAAAACAAGAATACCAACTAGAGACCATCTTGTGATAGGATCACACCAGCCGCGCCGTCCGCGACTTAGAATGAATGTGGGCCAGGGGCGTAATGTGTGTGTGTGTGTGTGTGTGTGTGGGGGGGGGGGGGTTGCTCAGATCACACCCATTAGAACTCGACCTATGTCAACTACACCTGTAAAGTGTTGTGACTGCATCTTGCATGTTCTGACGCTGTCACAAAATCCTGGGGGAGCCAGCCCCCTTGCTCGGATCGTGGCCATTTTCAAACTCGACCTTCATTTTTATGTCAACTACACACCCGCAAAGTTTCGTGACTGCATCTTGCACGGTTTTGACACTATCGCATTGACAAAATCATACATACACACACACATACATGTACACGTGACAAAGATTACATGTGCACAGCTACACGCACAGTCATCGATATACATACATACATAGATACTGTGCATACATAGGCTATACTGTACATACATAGATACATACAGCAGGCGAGGCCACGCAGCAGCCGAGCTGCGGGCGAGGCCGCGTCAGCGGGCAAGCTGCGTATGCGAGCTGCATACATATAGGGCTCTATCGTCACAACGGTGGTAATTTTGTGTTAGTGCCCGTTTTGCGCTGGAATAACAAAGCCCTAATTGCGTCATCCCCTGCAAACCTCCATATAGGCGTGTTTATGCCCAAAACGGTATTCACAAGTGTGAGATCATATCCACCCCCCTTAAAAGCCACAGTGTCACGTCTGTGACAGCAGCTTCTTTCTTGCTGAGTGGGCAAGCAGAGGGACAGAGTGAGAGAGAGAGAAAGAGAGAGGGCGAGAGAGAAAAGAGAGATGGGGAGAGCGAGAGAGAGAACGAGAGAGAGCGAGAGAATTGGAGGATGAACCAGTTCGGATTCAGATAAACCGTTAGAAACTAACAAAAATTGGTGCTGATGGAACGATATTCCATTTGAAACACACCAAAGGGCTGCCGCGCAGTTACGCAGTAAATATCTCCATGGTGTTATATATGTCCCAAAGCCTGCACTTAGGCTACTGTAATTAGTCGTTTCGTTCATATAGGCTATAACATACACATTTAAAAATATGTGTTTCTTTAATAGGGTAGGGATGTGTGAGATTTTAATTCTAGCCTATTTTAATAGCCTTGTCCCAGAATTGTCCACTCTGGTCGAGCTATTGACTGCGGTCACGCCATCCGCGCTGTGGAGAAGTTGGTCTTGCATGCGTGTAATTGCAGGGAAAGAGGTTACTCTACTGGCCGGCACAACTTTCTCAAAAGTAATCTACTGTTATAGGCCTACACCTAACCTGTATGGTCGGGAATTATGTAGCCTAAATAAAAACCATGACAAACAAATTCTCATTTTTAAATCAAAGTGTGTGTTTTTTCTGCAATGTAGTTGAAAATCAACGTGACATTCTGAAGAGGGAAGAGTGTGTGCGCGCGAGATGTTGGAGAGAGAGGGACATCCATGATGTGCGTAATGTATCCAAGTGAGGATTTCCTGCACTGCGCGGAGAATACTGCGTGCGCTCAGGCATAGTGTTTTTTTTTGCGCTAAGACCTGCTATTAAGTGGCGTTAAAATTGAACGGAACACCTGGTTTGGCATGGGCTACGCCCAAACCTGTGTTTACGCTCGGAACCTGGCGCTGGTATCTTGGCCAGAGTGCTAAATGACACTTGCGGGAGGCAGACAATAGCATTTGAGGCGCGCAAAGGCCCGTATTTAGCACCAACATGCCTGGGCCACGCCTACACCTGTGTCTGCGCTTAGATTCCAGCGCAAAACTGGATGGTGGAGGCAGACGATAGCTTAAGACGCAGGGAAGATAGCTAAGAGGTGCGCAAACGGCTGTGCAAACGATAGCGCTGTACGACGATAAGGCCCATACTGTCCATACATACATAGAGACATACAGTACATACATACTGTATACATACAGTGCATGCATGCACACACACACACACACACACACACACACACACACACACACACACACACACACACACACCCACACACACCCACACACACACACACACACACAGTACATACAAAGGAAAGAAGGAAGGCCAGTGAGTGAAAGTGGGTTTTAAGACAACTTTTAAAAGTGTCAACTGAATCAGTAATTGATTTTTTTTCTTTGCTGGGAGAGTATTCCACAGTTTTGGAGCCACGGGAGAAAAGGCCCTGTCTGTCACCAGCTTTCTTTAGTCCAGACCGTGGAATGGCTAACAGACCTTTGCCAGTGTTGTTCTTTGAATGAGGACAAAATAACCTTTTCCTAGCTGGATGAATCATTGTTCACTTTTTTCAGGCTGTCGCCTGCAGACAGAAAAGACAAGGTGTGACCTGATACTGGAAATTGTTCTTTCTGGAACCATTTCCAGTCCCAGAAAATTTTAAGAACCTTTAAATATCCATATTAAAAAGTGTGGGCTCTATTTTGCCACTGGCCTTAAAGTGGCCTTAGGCGCTAAACTGGCCTTAAACGCAAAAAACACGCTTTACGCCTGCCTATCGCTATCGTCCCGCGTCAGTTTGGGCTGTCTGGAAGATACCGTCATGTTTTTACGCCCCGAAATGCGCTTTACGCTGAAGAGGCGTGGCACAGTGCCAGAATAGGCCAGAATGGGCGTTTCGGCCTTAAATACCAGCCTAAAGCGATCTTCCCAACGGGTGTTAATTTTGCAGTTAACGCTTTTCAAAACCAGGCCTTATTCAGTGCGCCGGGGATATAGGCAGTAACCTAGGCCTAGCTACTGCAAAAGTTAACTGTTGAAAATTCAATGTCTGGTTTTGTCGCGAGTAGCCTACAGCTGAAGTCCCTTTCGCCATTAAGCAGACAGTGACGGAAGCATGTGTCTTTATGTGCGCCAGGGGGAAAATGACGGACTAAATTGGTGGGATTCAATGTAATAGAAACGAATAAAAAATAGCTGATTAATAAAATGGGTGCTGGTGGAACGAAATTCAACTTCAAATAGAGCAGCATCACTGAGCGCGACTCAGTACGCTGCGTAATTACGCACGCAGTAGCCCCGCAGCAGAGATGCAGGAGAGAGAGCACGAAAAGGGATAAGCATACATCCATAACAGCATGAAAGCTGAAAAACATTTATGGCAGTAACACACATACATACCGTTCCCATTATTTGAGCTGCGGCAGAATTGCACACTTTTTATAATGTCCTAGGTCTAATAACTGTTTGTTTGTTTTGGTCTCGGGCTGAGTGTATGTGACAACAGCGGGCGAGTTGAGCTCGGTCCGCGTCTCAAGCGGGTTGGGTTGGGTCGGATTAGATTTTTTAGGACCGTTGAGAACTCTACATGACTGCCATCAAGAAAGGAGGACAGCACTCCAAGTTGAATACTTTTATTGCAACACAGACATTTGGGCAGCAGCCCTTTTTCAGCGTGTGTGCGGGAGAGGTGTTTAGGCTATGATCTGTGATGAGCTGAGATGTCCAAATTGGCATGGAGAGATGACAGCATGCAGCCACAACCGGACTGGAGTGGCTCCGTGGATCAGGAGCTTGGAAAGGAAGAATGTGATTGGTTTACTGGAGATCACCAACTTGAGATCGCCACACTTGTGAATAATTCTACACTTAAAAAGGCATGGTTGAATGGTTTCCGCCGGGCACCTTGGCTTTTAGCACCACGTTAAAATTTGGGAATGCGCGTGACCATGCCCACTAATAGCACTGCGCCCAGCCATAAACGCAAATTTAAGGCCAGGGGGAAAATAGAGCCCTGTGTGTGTGTGTGGGGTGGGGGGGTGGGGGGTTAGGTTAGGCTGTAGAATAGCTAGATTGTTTGTGTTGCTAAAATCTGCTCTTGCTTTTTGCTATGCTTGTCCTATATAATTTTGTTCACCATTTATTGTGTTTAGTTAGATCTAGCTAGACACATCCACTGAGACATGCTTGTGATAAAGGGCTATATGCAAACTCGATTTGTAGCAAATCCATCTATTCAATGGCTTGGGGTATTCACTTTGTACAGTGAAGAGATAGTTCTTTATTTAAATGGATGCGCTGAATTTGCGCCAAGTAGGCTAAGCCACACATGTTGTCATTAAACAGTGCCATTCCTCCGCTAAGTATAAACCACATTTCAATGACATATCTGCTATCTTTTCTTCTCCCAGGAGGGTGTACCTAAATAAACACGCAACTGGTCAAATAAAGACATTTTAATCTGCCGGGATGCCTTTTACCAGGTTGTAAATGTTGTTTTAACCCGTAAATGGGTTTTAACCCGCAAATGTCCCTGCTCTGTTTGTGTATAGCAGCGTGTGTGTGGTTGTGTCCTTGCATGCCTCTTGGTGTACAGTATGGCTCTCTGTGTGCACACATTTGTCTGCGCGTTTCCCTGGGAATCCTGCGGTGGCTTCACCTATTGTCTCCCATAATCTTATGTTTTGCAGATGGAATGTGCAAACCCGCTCCGTGCCTCCATGCCATGTTCTTCTCCTCTCCCCCTGCAATGGCAGACGGGGAACCAGACGATCATCCTTTGAACCCATTACTCAGCCTGATCCTCTTATCATAACCAACCTTCCCCAGTCCCTAATTTGGGCTCTGCCAAACTCTGCCGCTCTGGGTACAATGTGGCTTTCGTCTCGGTTCTGCTGATTTTTTTTTTGTGGATGTGGGGGCGAGGGAGGGAGAGAAGTCAGAAAGAGAGATAGGGAGAGAGGTTGTCTAAATACATTTGCACACCTCTCTCTGGGGATATTCCACCAATCTGAAATGAGACAAGTCTGTGGGCGGGTCAGTATTCTGGGAACGACTCATAAAGTCTTCATCTCAGCTACCTGTCTTCCCAACACACGTCCCTCTCTCTCTCTCCCTCTCCGTCCATTCAACACCATGTTCACTATTCCACATGGGTGGAAGCGCATGTCATTTAGTAAATTACACTGTGGGGGGGGGGGGGGGGGGGGGGGGGGGGGATTCAGCTGAAGGGGCTCAGAATGTCCCCTATCCCACAATGGCTCTGTGCAGTCACCTCCCACTGTAGGGAACACATCACACAGCCTCTTTGTTATTATGGCAGCATATCAAACACTGGGAGTGAAACAATAGGAGGAAAGATGCATCCCTGCCTATCCATCCAGGGTATTTACGACGTAAACAAAGAGATGTCCTCATTTACAGCATAATCACATCCCGTCCCATTCTGTAATCCCATTAGTCTCAATGAGAAGGTCACTATACAATGATCTATAGCCACCTAAGCCACAGTGGAAGTAAACACCCACACACACATGTACAGTACTAGGTATGCATGATAATTGTTTTGTTGTTGTTTTTTGTTTTCTTTTGCCGATATCCGATATGCCGATATTTTCCAACTCTTTTGGCCGATTGCCGATGCTGATACGAATGCAAAATCTTTCCGCCTAATTTCAGAGAACATCAAGTCTCTCTTGTAGTGGAATTAACACATTATTATGCCTACTCTTATCGTGATTTACATAACTTTGGTTATGTAAAACATTCTGTTATCTTTTTTTAATCTTTGCCAGGAGATAATGTGTTCGGTCGTGTGTGTGTGTGTGTGAGTGTGTGTCTGTCTGTGTGTGTGTGTGTGTGTGTGTGTGTGTGTGTGTGTGTATGTGTGTGTGTGTGTGTGTGTGTGTGTGTGTGTGTGTGTGTGAATGAGTGTGTTCGCTGTTTCTCTGTAGAGAGAGCAGTGCAGTGGGAGGCAGTGCGGGGAGGCGGGGCTGTAGGGAGCAGTGCAGTGGTAGGCAGTGCGGGGAGGCGGGGCTGTAGGGAGCAGTGCAGAGGGTGGCAGTGCGGGGAGGTGGGGCCAGGGATTCCGCTAGGATTTTTTCTGGCCGGCCAATGGAGCCGGCAACATTCCAGGATTCCGGCCTTATAGAATATTTACCGGCCCAGTCAAAATGTAGCCTATTGAAAAAAGATAGATCTAGCCTAATAATTTCTTAAATACATAACATATTATTGTATATATTTTTACCAAACAAAATCTTAATTAAAAAAAAAAAATTGATTTCAAAATAATTATCTAACTATTCACTGTGGTCTGCGCTTGCGAGTGCAAAGGGAGCGAGCTGCACACCACTCCTTATTTAATTAATTAGGTTTGGGTTTGCAGACCCATTAAGATTAAACAATAAAACACAAAAAACAAAAGCTATTATGTAATCGTCCAACAAATTTATTTTATTATAGTGAATGAACTCGTCACAAACTTTGTGAACTGAGTTTGTCATATTCCCGTTTAATTAAGCCTAAAGAAAGACACTGGCGGGCCTACATTAAATGTCTCTTTGCATCCAAGAACGTGAAATTAAATAACTTGAAAGATAATCTAAATTAAGAAGTTGCCTACCTGCAACAAGCCAGAGATGAGACGTGCAGTCAGTCAAACTTTATAGCCTATATTTTCTGAAGCGGGTCTATATTGACAACGATGACGAGGGACTGCAGCTGGTTGACACGCGGGCATCCAACTCGCTTTCAGAACGGACTTATAGCCTACTTCACCACATGAGAATATTTGCTTTACTTTAAACTGAAGGGCAAAGGTAAGAGCCTTGTGTTACCTGTAGCCTACATCTGAGAACGAAATCCCTTGTTGCGTGTTGTGAGCTTTGAGATGATGCTCCATAAAGTCGTTCAGACAAATAAATGAAAGCTGCCCATTAAATACTCCATGGCAAATCAACTGAGGTTATTAATGCTGAAATGATGTTGACATTAGTGGCTAAATGAACAGACATAATAATAAGCTTTACAACCTGCAGAGGACCTCTCTGTCGCTGCGAGAATTCTCGCAATACGCCTGCGGCAGTTTCTTCATGATGAGCGCTCCACTACATGTGCAAAGCCAACTTGCGATTCTTATCAACCCAACTTTTCCTCGCTGTGGCGGCTTCTCATGGCTGGTTGGATCTTGTTCTGGACCATCGTTACATAAAAAGAACTGGCCGTGGATGTCTGCGTTGACAACTGGCTGAAAGATGTCTGCGTTGACATTTCGGTCTCTTCTGTCAAGCCAAAGCGATGTCGGCTGAGGGGCGCTGTTGGCTGCAGCCTGCGGGATGCTGCAGTATGCAGCTTTGGTATGGCAGTTAAAGAGTGTCTGCTGTATTTTTTCTCTTTTTCACCCAACACTCAACATAACAGCGGGGCGAAAATATATAATATTTAAGTCTATATTTAAGTTGTAGCTTATGGCAACATCACTGGTCACACAATATTGGGCTATTTTATATAATTCATTTATTTATTTGGCATTTCCAACCGGCTACTTGAGCCGGCGACCTTTTATTTTGCTGGCCCACGGCAACAAATACCGGCTAAAAGCCGGCAATTACCGGCTAACGGAATCCCTGGGTGGGGCTGTAGAGAGCAGTGCAGTGGGAGTCAGTAGTCGTGTTTCCATTACTCTCAGAAATGCGCAAAATCTATATATCGCAATAGAAAGTGGGTAATGGAAACACGTGAATTTCGAAAAACCTCCCAAATATCGCAAAAAGTTTTTTCGCTCTCATGAGGTGGTTTTTCAGACGTGTCGATATAGAAGTTTATCGCAAAAGTGTAATGGAAACACATTTTTCGCATTTGCACGTCATGTGACCCATATTATCCCTTGGAAAAGGAGCGGAAAATAAGTTTGGTAAGTAAGGTTCGATAGCCGTGTCAAAACCTCTGCAGCAAGTGGAAAACTTTGAAGCAACGCTACCTAGCAGAAAGACGAGTGTTATGCAAAAGCGTAGCCGGGCAAATTAGATAATGTTTAATGGCAGAAATCGGTCCATGGTGACAGCAGGCTGCCTGTGTGCGCGCATTTGGCACAGCGGCGAGATGAGAGGATGAAAAGCACACACTGGTGCGGTGGTGCTGTCTGAAGTGAATACAGTGACTGTGAGTAGGCTAATACATTGCACACGTTTCAGGTGCAATTATAGAACCAAATCAGCCTTTTCCCCCCTCCATCTCTAAATCGGACCAGTTGTAGGCTATTAGGCTACCTTTTTTCCTCTGCCTGTCGCGCTGACTGCATTCACGCAGCCAGCAACATTTTGCGACTCATTTTCTTTTGAATTGATAATCAGGCTCGTTTATATGCATTGTAACTTCATGTTGGGATTTGCATTGACCATTGGTTGGATTTGAGCATGCAGGGGACGGGATATGGGGCAGAAGATCCCCGTGCGTAATCACTGTGGCAGCTGCTGCAACGGGGAATCACTCAAACGCAACTTCAATGGAAACGCCTACAAGTCGCAATTGTACATTGTCGAAGTTGTAGAAATATCGCAATTCTTTTGCGAAAAACTGTAATGGAAACACAGCTAGAGACGCAAAAACGCAGCCCAGTGTGGGAGCATTTCACGCTAACAGTACACCTCTAGTACCTCGTCAATGATATACCACGTTAAAACTCAGCACCCGACAATTGCATTGCCAGGCGAAGATGGAACATCGTCCTCCCAGCAAACTATCGTATCTCTAATTGCCAAGAGAAGCTGTAGTGATGTCCGAGCAGAGAAAATAACACAGAAGATTTGCTTTATGGTGGAAAAGGACATGCTGCCATTAAGCGTGGTCGAGGGAAAGGGATTTTGCGAGCTACTTGGCTTGATTGAACCAGGCTATAGGGTCCCGTTGAGAGGCACAATAACTACCCGTATTGAGAAGCGGTACACGAAACATAAAGACGGGCTTAAGGAGCAGCTACGTTCCACACACACACACACACACACACACACACACACACACACACACACACACACACACACACACACACACACACACACACACACACACACACACACACACACACACACACACACACACACACACACACACACACACACATGGGAGCCTGTACACTGAGCAGGGAATCAATTATTCACTGAGCTGCATATTTTGGGGGATCAAAGGATCACACCTTTGTGAGCTTCTGCACTGTGGGGCACTGTACAAAAAATTTACCACTTAACATACCTCAGTCTGATATATCAGGAAAACAAATGGAAATTTGCATTCCCCCAAATGACGTTTTAGACATCAGAAATACCCCGGAAGGCACAACAGTAACAAAAATAGATGCTGCGTTGCTGCAATTTTTCAATCAGATTAAATTTGTATGCCTGAAACAAAACGAATAAAAAATACATGTATTAGCGCTCCTTTAAGTGTCAATGTTGTGTGCTGTATTTGCATATGAGGCAAGACATTCTCTATCTTCCAGTAGAGAATGTGACTGTAGAGCTCCAAAGTTTTAGGGGTATTTAGAGGGGTGTTTTTGTCAGGAAAGGCTGTGGGTTAGTAGTGGCAAATAGATATTGCTGAGATACAACTATCAAAATACAACTGCCTGTAAATTATTTCTCATCAATTTGTTTTATTAGGTATATTTCAGCAGGGCCGCTGGAAGTCATTTTAAGGGGGTGCTGCAAGGAAGGGACTTTTGGCACCGCCCGCAAGGGCGCCACCGAAAAAAGATGTTATTTGGACGTTTGGATATTTTTTTGCCATATTTAAAGGAATATCTCATTTTTAATTAACATTAGGATTATACTGTGTATAGTGTTTTCTCCTTTTCTCACTCACTTTCATGTCACCACCTTCTTTCCCTTTAGGTCGTTTTACACTACAACAGACAGCAACACAGGCAGAAACACTGAGCTTATTTATTATAATATTTTATTATCTTATTATTATAAACCAAACATCAAAAATAACATCTCCACCCTCTTTGCTTTGCTCATAAACCCTAAATATCGCAGTATAAAACATATAAAACACATTTGAATCATATATATATATTTTTTTTTGAGACTGCAATTCCAATACAAAACAGCAGAGGGTGCTGCAGCACCTGCAGCACCCCCCCTTCTCGCGGCCCTGGCCCATAGACTATTGTTGTAGCCTGGTAAACCAGAGGGTGACGCAAAGTCACATTTCATTTCGTTCTACCAGACCGTCTGGCCTCCAGCTTTCACCCAGTTTTTGCAGTGGGCGGGAGTACTTTACATGACAGACAACTCCTTCAGCCAATCAGTGTTGGATCCAGTGAAATCCAAATCCACTCAGGAGAACGGCGAAAACATATTTTCCGCTGAGAAACTCTGTTGTTGAATACGCCTGTTCTTGTTTAACTGTTGTTATTGAGTCTATTTCTGCAATAACTGCACTTTATAGCTGTTTAAACTCGATGAACGTTGACATTACTTCTCAAGGCAGAGAGCCATGGAGGCAACGATTACTGTTTTGCCAGTTACAACAGACGGTCTGGTAGAACGAAATGAAATGTGAGTTCACGTGACTGGCTGGTTTACATGTACCAGGCTAATATTGTTGCATGATCAGTGAGTACAACTTTGGACTCTTGAATTTAGAGACAATCAATGGCACTACCTGGTTAAATGAATAAAAATCGAAACTATTGCAAAAAGTTTCAGGATGAGGATTTCACATTTCTGCTAACTTTTGATTTTTTGGTGCATCATACCTGTATGAAGTTTCAAAATTAGACATCACCATTAGAAAATTGTAATGACTACTCTCACAAAAGTATTGCTGACATGAACATAAAAGACATTATGGGTTGCTATTGCCTGTAAACTTGTGCTATCTGAAGACCCCCCACCCTTTAATTTTTTGAAGTATTGACATATTGCAATTTCTTCTGCCAAAATTGTTCCCAAAGTGCATTTTGGAACAAGACAGGGGCAGTGCAAAGTGCATTGAACTTCACACAGCAGGGAAAACAAATGGCACTCACCACAGGGATTCTACTACATGGTGCCAGAGGGAAAGATAGATAGAGTGTGAAGGAATCAATGTGCAAGAGCCTGGCTGAGTTTGCAGGTGAGGTGGAGTGTGCATGTAAAGAGCATGGCTGAGTTTGCAGGTGAGGTGGAGTGTGCATGTAATGCAGCCTCAGGCCTGTCTGTGTCAAGTCCAGTTTATTTATATAGCACTATCCACTAACCTGACGCTGCCAGATGGTTTGGAACACAGAACCATCTGGGTCTTTGTCATTGGAAACTGTTTCAAAGGTCAGGCATTTAAAAAAAATACCTAGCAGGTGATTGGATGAACCATCTGTCTATCACGTCTATCACAGGCTCGCTTCTCGCTGTAGTCACACCTAAATCCCGCCCGTAGCTGCCTCTGGATGCTGATTGGTCCGGCCCACTGCTAGGACGCAGTTAAACCAATAGCTTGGAGCGCCACAAGATGATCAAGATCACGTGATTGTGATTTCGTAGATCCAGCTGCCTTACAAGGTTACTAATTCACAGGCAAAGGGTTTCACAGAAAATAGTCGGGCTAAGGGGCCCTTTACACGAGGACGGTTTCCTATGGTGACGGGGAATTATTTTATCGTTAGTGCCTCCCTTTTAGACGGCGACGGCGAATTCGCGCTTAGGAAACGACACATTTTGAAACCACCCTCCAGAGTGGAATTCTTTGGTACGCTCCCCGCTGATAGCTCCATGTAATCGCTTTGAGACGGCACATTTCAGAAACTCTGACGTGCCTGCACACGCGACACACGTAGAATTAAGCGTAGAATTATTCACAAGTGTTGGATTGGCGGTCTCCAGTAAACCAATCACATTCTTCCCTTCCAAGGTCCCGATCCACCGAGATACTCCAGTCCGGTAACTCCGGTTGCGGCTGCATGCTGTCATCTCTTCATGCCAATTTGGATATCTCAGCGCATCACAGATCATAGACTGAATAAAACTATTCAACCTACAGGCAAATACAGATCTGTTCAGCAGGGCAGATGGTCTCCCAATATAGAACGTTAACTATCGGTGACATTCCTGATAATATCCACTTCCACGATCTTTATATGTTGTAAACACATAACTTTCACAATAGTGAACAAGCACCCCCACTCGGCTCATTCAGGGCAGGCTTAGTTTTATAACTTGTAGGCTACCTGCTGCTCCTGCACATCACAGCACAGACTAAATGATGCAACATAAATATAGCCTACATTGTGTAAAGTCATGGCATAAATGTGTTTTTATTGAAAAAGTACGTGTCAAGTAAGCTAAGTCTTGTTGGAGCGGACATCACAGTACAACCGTGTTATGGTTGTCACTCGACTATAACACGTATTTGCGACGGATATATATACGACCTGGATTACATGTATGTTTCACATAGTTGTTTTTACGTTTTATTTTGTCCAATATTGAAATGTTCTAGAATTGCATATTGTGTTAAAGGAACACTCCGCCCATTTTCAACCAGCTTTGTATCATTAGAACATCAGTAGTATATCAGAAAACTGTAAACGGTTTTGAAGTCTGTCATTTAATTTGACAGTTAATGAGTGTTAAAGTGTGGACCAGTGACATCACTCTCAATAACTGTCAAACTATTCATCATTCATCTACCGTAAATTCCGGACTATAAGCCGCGGCTTTTTTCCCGTTTTTTGGCCTTTTTTGGCCCCTGCGGCTTATATAACGGTGCGGCTTATCTATGGATTTTTTCAGAAAAAAAAAAAAAAAAAACTGAATTCTCTCTTCTTTAGCACTCTTTCTAACTATAAATCCACTTCTGTTTTAATTTCCTCTCTTGCCCTCTTTTCACCACACTGTATGACACTGTATGACACTGTGTGCACTGTAAAAAAGAAACACAGGTGGTGTTGTGTTATGTTGTTTTGTTGAAATGTTAATAAATGGGAGCTTCCTCAAACAGCCATCTCTTTCCCGACAATCCCCTCTGTGCATGAACCCTTACATATGGTAATTAAACATTAAAACACAATAAAAAAAATAAAAAAATAAAACATTAAAACACCCGCGGCTTATAGTCCGGTGCGGCTTATATATGTAAAAAACAGTCAACTTTGCAGGTGCGGCTTATAGTGCGGAATTTACGGTAGTTTGACAGTTATTGAGAGTTGATTTGAGTTAACACATTGGGTGCCAGCCATGTTTTCATTCCTGTAGGTAAGTTGTGCCAGGGGTGTTTTTGACGATTCTGGCTCATTTTAGAACAGCCGAGGATTCTTTTCTGTTAAGAATTCATGAACATCAATCATCTAAAAATAACTAATAGAATGTGTGCTTTCTCTGTCTAAAAGAGTTAGTTTGCAGAGTTAGTAGTTATGTAGATATTAGCCGTTGAGTACAGCATGGTTTCAGCGTCTGGAAATTTATTCAGAGATAAATGGCTTTTTGTGAAACAGTCACTTTAACCATTCATTTTTGGCATCAGTAAGACCGTCAGACATTCTAAACAATAGTTTTGAACAGTAATTTCCTCCATAACAACAGGAAACACCCCTCTCATTCAAACTCCTCCCTCCGTGTGTCTTCTCCTCCTTCCTCCTGGCTTCAGCGGGCGTGTCAGAAGCGCGTTGTGCTGCCTGCCTGTCTGTCTGCGTGCCTGCCTGCCTGCTTGCCTGTCGGGCAAGACGAGTCTGAAATGGATATGGATTACTGTAAAATCGCGTCGCCATTTCCTTGAATGGCTTGCTTCCGCGGTGTGTGTGTGTGTGTGTGTGTGTGTGTGTGTGTGTGTGTGTGTGTGTGTGTGTGTGTGTGTGTGTTCGCGCGTTGCTGCGCGGCTCTGGGGGGAAGGGATCTCTGTCCGTTCTGTGTGTGTGTGTCCGGGCGAGGCGGCTGCTTTTGTGGCTTTTGGGTCCCGTGGCTGTGACTTCTCTCGGTCTCTGTCGCCACTTAGTGGTCGGTAAAATAGATTACACACATGCTCTTGCTCCAAATACTTATCTCGAAGATGTAAAAGGGGTTGATTGATGTCCCACTGTCAAAAAAAAAAAATCTTTATGTAAGACGAGTTAGTCCGTCCTTGGCACTTAAGCGCTGGATTATGTAAGACGAATTAGTCCGTCTCTGGCACTTAATGTGTTAATGAGTTATTAATTTGAGTTAGTGTGGACCAGTGATGTCACTGGTCCACACTTTAACACTCAATAACTGTCAAGTTAAATAACAGACTTCAAAACAATTTACAGTTTTCTGATATACTACTGATGTTCTAATGATACAAAGCTGGTTGAAAATGGGCAGAGTGTTCCTTTAACATAAATATGATTTCTATCTACCACTTAGCCTACTTAGGCTGATTTGGTTGCTATTTCTTGTCGAAATGTATTAGCCTGCATGCTGGGAGATTTCACATGCGAGTCTGTGTGTGACTTTGGTAGGGGAGCCAGCGCAGTGAATAAGGCCTGGTTTTGAAAAGCGGTAATCGCTAAATTAACGCCAGGGGGGAAGATAGCGTGAGGCCGGTTTAAGGCCGAAACGCCCATTCTGGCCTATTCTGGCACTGCGCCACGCCTCTTCGGTGTAAATCGCATTTCGGGGCCTAAAAACATGCTATCTTCCCGAGGCAGGCGCAAAGCATGTTTTTTTTGCGTTTAACGCCACTTTAGCGCCTATGGCCAGGGGGAAGATAGATAGATAATATCTTCTTGGAGCATAATATGACTATAGGGAAACAGCAGTAGGGTTGCTGGATGGTAGTGAGTGAAACAGCTCACAGCACACCACAATATTTCTGCATTCAGCACCACAGGAGCGACCCATAGCTGTGCTGTTGTTGTTCAAAGGCCCCCATACCACTCAAGTGCTGTATCCGCCCACATCCATGACGCGCTTACTAACTAGTAGAGTGTCAACTCGGCATTGATATAATCCATCATACTGCATCCCGCATTCATCCTGAGAATATTTTTTTTTATATTCACTTCATGCTGGCTCGCATAGTGGCATCTTTTTGTAGAAGAAGACTGTGGGAAGAGCCGGCACAGCCAGGCATTCTTTGTGAAATTGTAGTGTGATAGATAGATAGACAGACAGACAGACAGACAGATATATAGATAGATAGATAGATAGATAGATAGATAGATAGATAGATAGATAGATAGATAGATAGATACTGTAGATATATAGATAGATAGATAGATAGATAGAAAGTAAGTAAGTTGGGGAATATATATGCCGAATTGAAGAGTGGTCATTAAAAGAATACATAAAATGCCCCCCCCCCCCCACCCCCCCCCCGCCAGTATACACCACTTGGGTGGCTAACTTATTACTACTTGGTATACGTAGTGATAGAGGGGCATTGAGACTGTATATGTCTCGCCCACCCACTCACTGCCACGAGTGAAATAACAGCATGCTCTTTTGTCTATAATGGTCAGGCCTGTAGCTCTAAGCATGACATCATTCCTATTTGGATGCAATTGGACATAAAGGACACTCAACTCTTCAACTCAAGCTGGCAAAGGAAGGTAATAGTTTTAATGAGGAGAAGTGCAATTAAGAAATATGATGAATTACATAAATAGACGGATTTATAATTTGCTTATAGACGTTAATGTGCACATTTGTACCTAATTAACTAAAACACTGAATCATAAACTTGAGGTCATTATTTCACTCCCAGTATGATAGAACTGCATTTTGAAACACAACTCACTTCCTCTTAACATATAATAAAGTGAATAATTGATAGCGCAAGTCTTATTTTAGACGAGCTGCTTAGCAGATGAGAACTCGTTGCAGTGGCTGGACCCCTCTGTGTCTGCCTCTAATTTTAGTCTGCGGCTGCATGTCCTTTTTTCACCCTTGGCACTTAATATCACTGGCACTTTGCCACATCTTGCCATTAGTGAAGAGACACCATG
The DNA here is from genome assembly GCF_964638095.1 of Poromitra crassiceps. Classification (NCBI taxonomy): domain Eukaryota; kingdom Metazoa; phylum Chordata; class Actinopteri; order Beryciformes; family Melamphaidae; genus Poromitra; species Poromitra crassiceps. The sequence continues at coordinate 107,403,530 of NC_139624.1, forward strand.
GGCCTGCAAATACTGTATTTGGTAAAAGCACCATTAATATTAAATGGGCTAGAGCTACTCTGTGGATCAAAGAAGCGACATCCAAAAACCAAGGCCTTTTTGCGGTGGCTTGCTTTGCCCCGGGCACATTAATCCATTTAGCAAAGAGACCACATGGCATAATAAATGAGCCCTGACATGCTGAGTGTATACTTTATATAGCACAGGCGCTTAGAGAGAGCCTTGCCATTGCACTCCGCTGTACTTGAGGGCATGGACAGCAAGGTGGCAAACGGTTAGACCATCATCTCACAACTGAAAGGACACTAGGTTCAATCTCAGCCACGGCCACGTGTCCCATTGTCGTGGCCTTGATCAACGCCCTGAAGCCCTACCAGCTCACTTATGAGACTGCTTCACGTGATGGTCGTGACACCAGAACTGCCCTGCCTTGCAGACGAATGAGTATGAGACAAACTCTCTCTATGTTTGACAAAGTACAGCTGAATCTGATACATGTCCATCTAAATCTAACAAAAGATAGCTAAAGCTGACACAAGTCCACCTAAATGTGACAAACGACATCTACGAATGAGAAAGGTGTGTGAGAATGTCATTGAGTCAAGTCTATCTAAATCTGACAAACTCCATCTACGTAAGTTTGACAAAGCAGAGCCATAAACCTGACGCAAGTTCACCTAAATCTGACAAAGAACATCTGCGAATGACAAAGGCGGCTGAGAATGTCCTTAAATGGCCCACCAGCATACTGTACATGGCACCAAACCTGCAATTGCAGCAGTACAGGACTTGGAAGCTCCTAGGAGCGGGCATTGACTGTATGGACATCATACGCTCCTGGCTGGCTGCAGTCATAAATCCCACCCCCGCCATATTAGCAGACAGGGCATGAACCAAACTAAACAATCAAAACTTCAAATACATTTTTTCCTAAAGATGTTTAGGTCATTTTAGGTAGTTCTTATCACACTGATGTATGTTCATTGTTCAAGTACTAATTTTTTGGATACGTTTCTTTTTAAATAGTTATTTGACAATATAAAAAGGGCTGATTAACAGCTGTGACAGCTGAGGGGGCTCAGCCCGCTGCTCGACTCTAATGCACAGACTCCGGTTACAAATGACATCAAACAAGCAAGATGGCAGCTTGCTGAAAAGAGATATTTTGGCTTCATTTTTGCATACCGGTAAAAAGTGGACAAACATTGCCCATTATACAGTCAATGGGTGCGAGTATGAAGAAATGCCATTTAGTCTATACTCCGCAAAGATCTTTCCTATGTGTAATATATATATATATATATATATATACTGTATATATATATATATATATTTATAAAACGGCTCTCTCAAATCAAGCAATCTGATTGGTTCACAGCCATTGTATAATTCCAGTAACCGAGTTCAATAACCCATGGCCATGGGTTATTGGTTGCCATGGCAACTCTCTTACTAAAAGGCAGCGCTGCGCTCGAGTTGGGCTTTCCAGAAAGCTCTCAGCTTCTCAGCAAGCGCCAGGATTGGCCAATGTCAACTTCAGTCTCCAGAACGATCCAATCAAATCACCCGCATGTCTATCTTCTTGCTAGAGGTCCCGCCTTACACTAGTGTCAAAACAAAAAGCTACTCGCTTGCAGCCAGAGACGCATGATGGCGCAACTCTCTAGGCTTTGGTTACCTCAAAAACAAAATGGCGGAGACAGCTTTCAGATCCTTGTGAATCGATCTTCGCTTATAACTTTACTAATACTTCGCAGAAAATGATGTTTTGTACAAGAATAGACGCGGGCTAATGTCTTAACCCCTCTCTCGCGCGCCCTCTCTTAACCCCGCATTTCTAAATAAGACGTAACGTTACTTGGTGTCAGCATACGGCTCTGGTGTCGGGCTCTGCAAAAAGGTCTCAGCAAGCGCCAGGATTGGCCAATGTCGACTTCAGTCTCCAGAACGATCCAATCAAATCACCCGCACGTCTATCTTCTTGCTAGAGGTCCCGCCTTACAGTAGTGTTTCAACTGACTCTATCAGAATAAAATGCCAGTCGGACTTATAGTATTATTATTATTATATTATTATACTTGGAAACCGTTTTATAAAAGCAATATAGCACTCGAGCAGCGTGTGTTGTGGAATATATCCCGCTGATAAGCTGTTATCCCACGAGGCCGCAGGCCACACCACAACACACTTGCTCTCGTGCTATATTGCTTAAATATATGCTTCATGTTTTGTCTTGTGCTGTCTCCTTGTTTTTAGTTGTTTTAATTCATTTAGAGTATAATGTTTGTATTTTGATTGATAAAGCACCTACAAAATGCTATACAAATATAATTATTAGCTCAACTATCACAGAAGTACTGTGAATCATGCAACTCTTGTCCTACCCTTTTGAGAATGATGATCCCCTCTTGGTTGTGTTCATTGGTGGTGATGTCAAACATGGCGCCTCCATCTCCCGGCACGATGTTGTACTCAACTTCTGCGTTTTTCCCGATGTCCAAGTCGTGAGCTTTGATCCTCCCCACAGCAGACCCCACCGCAGAGGACTCCGGAACTCTCAGGTGAAAGAAACCTGCCAACACAGAAAACAGCACACGGACTCACACTCAGCCATTACTAATGTAACAAAGAAAAAATACTTTGTTACAGGAGGCTACTTACATATTTTGGGGGAATATCTGTATTTTACTTACTGTAATTGTAAGTAGGCTACAATCCTATTTACAATCCTATGTGGCATATTCACACATTTACTGTACATTGACACACATTTATTGTATACATTCCTTCATATACACATATTTAAAATAGACACTTTACACCACACTTATTTACTGTAAATTTACATTCCTTCATACAGTATGTATTTATAATCACCACACCTATTGTATATAGTATATTTTGCTAATATTTTGCTAATGTCTAAATGTACCCTTTTTGCCTTGCCTGTTTTTGACTTGTGCATACCTTCCTTCCTTCCTTTTCTGTATGTACTTTGAGAGCAAAGCAAAGCAAACAAACAACAACAAAATCATTGTATGTGTACATACTTGGCCAATAAAGCTGATTCTTATTCTGATTTATATTTCTGTCAACTTTCACTTTTACTCCAGTACATTTCCTAAAAACAATTGTACATTTACTCCATTATATTTCAAACAAGCATCTTTCTTACTCGTTACTACAAAATAAAACTAAAAGAAATTTGGTCGCCTGCCCTGCAAGCAAGCAGGTTTTGCGAATCAGTGCTCATATAGCTTGCAAGTTACGTTAATCACAATCCACACTCTATTCCAGTTGGTGGCGGTAATGCACCATAATGCTGTTTGCCAACCACTATAAAACTCAAGAAGAAGAAGATTTCCACTCAAGTCCAGGCATGTCAGATGGAGATTAACATGAATCGACGATGACTGCTTGCTTTTTTATTAACAGCATTTACTTGTACCGTAAATTCCGGACTATAAGCCGCACCGGTGTATAAGCCGCACCTGCAAAGTTGACTGTTTTTTACATATATAAGCCGCACCGGACTATAAGCCGCGGGTGTTTTAATGTTTTTTTTTTTTTTTTTTTTTTTTGTGTTTTAATGTTTAATTACCATATGTAAGGGTTCATGCACAGAGGGGATTGTCGGGAAAGAGATGGCTGTTTGAGGAAGCTCCCATTTATTAACATTTCAACAAAACAACATAACACAACACCACCTGTGTTTCTTTTTTACAGTGCACACAGTGTCATACAGAGTGGTGAAAAGAGGGCAAGAGAGGAAATTAAAACAGAAGTGGATTTATAGTTAGAAAGAGTGCTAAAAAAGAGATTTTTTTATTTTATTTTTTGGAAAAAATCCATAGATAAGCCGCACCGTTATATAAGCCGCAGGGGCCAAAAAAGCCGGTAGTTAAATACTTGAGTACAGTTAATGCTTAAAGAATTACAGATACTTTAAAGCCCCCCTCCAGTCATTTTTGTCATTTTTAAGCTATTTCATGTGTAGCCGTGTTTTTTCCTGCTCTGCTAATTAGCCAAAGTGTTGCCACTGTATTCTGTTGACAAATAACCTTATGTTGGGCTCAAACTCTTAAATTGGCTCACGTGCTAGAAGGGGGTGCTGACGTCAGACTTTATGGTTGTCAACGCTCACGTATGCGGACTTGTCATATTAATAATATACAATATAGTGAATACAATCTGCCGTTAGCTTGGGTCACTTTTAACCAGTTAGAGTTACGCTCTTTCAATTTATTTTGCTTATATGCCCACCAGCTTTGATATCTGTTGGCTGGTTATACTGATATTTATAACAATATGTGGCTTCTGGGTGAACATTTAGCGGAGTTGAGGCAGCCATACTGTTTCCGGTCTGACCGGCTGGAAGGGAGACAGAGATTGTATTGAAGGTGTGAGCGAGGCTCGGCCAAAACACACAGGAGCGCAGAAGCAGCAGAGCGCACTGAGAGAGTTATCCTTTTTGGACAACAGTGCTCCAGCCATGACGTTGCAGTGGAACATCTTACCAATAGACGAACTTTGGTGCACAAGATTAGACTGGTGACGTAGTTGATGACGGCGCGTGTAGTTTTTCATTTCCACTGTACAGCAGGACTGTACACAGGTGGAAAACTGACTGGAGGGGGGCTTTAAGACTTTTAGTCAAGTTATATTCTAATAGGCAACTAACTTCTACCAATGTCATTTCCTGGTAAGATATCAGTGCTTTTACTCAAGTGTGGCTTTCAGGTACTTCATCCACCACTGCCCTCGACATCAGATGGAAGCACTTACTGAGCACTTCACATCCTCTAGCCTTAACGCAGTCTCTTACCCACCTGCGTAGGTCTTATCTGCCCACAGGCAAGGAGCTGAAGGACCCTGATGTATAATATGCTCTCTGTCTGAAGTCAAGCCTGTAGCTATAAGCATGACATTATTCAATGTTAACGTGTTCTCAGACATGAGGCTTATCAGCTCATTGTAATTGGATGGATCAACCTGTAAGATCAACAAAGAGCCCAGGGGCTCCAACAGCAGAGCCCACTGCTGTGGACTCAGGAAGACATCTAAGCAAACAAACAGCAAAGCCCACTGCTGCTGTGGACTCAGGAAGACATCTAAGCAAACAAACAGCAAAGCCCACTGCTGTGGACTCAGGAAGACATCTAAGCAAACAAACAGCAGAGCCCACTGCTGCTGTGGACTCAGGAAGACATCTAAGCAAACAAACAGCAGAGCCCACTGCTGTGGACTCAGGAAGACATCTAAGCAAACAAACAGCAAAGCCCACTGCTGCTGTGGACTCAGGAAGACATCTAAGCAAACAAACAGCAGAGCCCACTGCTGTGGACTCAGGAAGACATCTAAGCAAACAAACAGCAGAGCCCACTGCTGCTGTGGACTCAGGAAGACATCTAAGCAAACAAACAGCAGAGCCCACTGCTGCTGTGGACTCAGGAAGACATCTAAGCAAACAAACAGCAAAGCCCACTGCTGCTGTGGACTCAGGAAGACATTGAAGCAAACAAACAGCAAAGCCCACTGCTGTGGACTCAAGAAGACATCTAAGCAAACAAACAGCAAAGCCCACTGCTGCTGTGGACTCAGGAAGACATTGAAGCAAACAAACAGCAAAGCCCACTGCTGCTGTGGACTCAGGAAGACATCTAAGCAAACAAACAGCAAAGCCCACTGCTGCTGTGGACTCAGGAAGACATCTAAGCAAACAAACAGCAAAGCCCACTGCTGTGGACTCAGGAAGACATTGAAGCAAACAAACAGCAAAGCCCACTGCTGTGGACTCAGGAAGACATCTAAGCAAACAAACAGCAAAGCCCACTGCTGCTGTGGACTCAGGAAGACATCTAAGCAAACAAACAGCAGATTGCTGCCATTTATCACCAAACACCAGACACTGCTAGAAATGTCTCTTTGCCATGTTTCCTGTCGCCCTCTAGAGATGGCTAGCTGTAAGAACAATGGTATGTGTTCGTTGAGAAGTCATCATGGACACGGTGTAGATTGTGCGTGTGTGTTGTGGAATGTGGAGTGCTGACAGAGGAGAGATAGAGAATAGAGAATAAATACTGCGTTCAAGGCTATTCATTCATTTCCAACATCTTTTAAACATTAATTTTATTTTTTCTAATCGACAAATTTTCAAGGATTTTCAAAGCCTGTGGCAATCCTGTTAAGTAGATACAAGATGTTTATTGTCACTCGATGTACAAGTAGATGCGGTAAAATTCTTGAGCTGTGTTGTGTTCCATTACATATCGTTACCGTCATCATCATCATCATCATTGCCTCATCATTATCATCATCAGTATCTACGTATGTCCACAGTAAACGTCAGTCATGTTTGTCATGCGTCTTATTGGTACATCAACATTAGAACATCATCATCAATATTACAAATCGTTGTCTGTGCATGTCAAATCTGTACATGTATATTGCAGTTGCCCATAAATAGTAGATTGCATATTGCCCAGGGGTACGGCAACCATTTTAGGGAATCCTCAGAGTATAGTTCTGCTGTCTATTTTCATTCAAACATTAAACTAGATGTTCCTATTAGTGTTACTATGTTAATTCTGATGGGTCTCATAGTTAGATTACTACTTTAATCTATATTGTAAAAAAAAAAAGAAAAAAAGAAACGCTTTATCATGCTTTTATTTTTAAGGCAAAATCACTCAACCGGAAGAGAAATTGTAAAAAATTGCTGCTGAATTCACGGGGGTGTTCTTGCGGTTTCCCCATCACACACGGAAGAACAAACAAAAGCAAAAAATGACAGCGTTTTCGCGTGAGGAGTGATGACTGACAGAGGTTTTGAGTGATAACTGAGGCATGTATTGCAGGATGAATGACAGCGTTTTCATGTGAGAACTGAAGGCGTTTCAGAGCACACGCGATGCAGTTTACTGTGATACACAAGAGCTGACAACGCTTAGTCTGAAGAATGATAGCCAATACCCTGAGGTAGGAGGATGCCCTAAAATGGTTGCTGTACAGGGGTTTGAGTTATTATTGGGTAGTTTTATTTATTGTTTAGGAGTCTGGTGGCTTGGGGGATGAAACTGTTTCTCAGCCTGCTTGTCCGAGTTTTTGGGGTTCTGTATCTCCTCCCTGATGGTAGCAAGGAGAACATGTTGTTGAGTGGGTGGGTTGAGTCTCCTCCAGTTCAGGCAGCTCGCAGCCTGTTACGTGCTGGGCACGTAAAACAGGGTGGCCTGATGAGGCTAGATTCATTTACTTTGTCAAAGGAAGACGAATGTCTTTAGCCTTATTGTCCATTTAAGAGACAGTTCAGATGTATACAGTATATCAGTGGCAAAAGTATCAGCTCCCGATCAAAAATAACACAGAAACCCATGTCTAGGCTATTCCAGAGAGGCAAGTTTTATGTTTAGAAATGCAACAATCACAGCCACTGCTACCCAAGAGCTGAGGACTACATGGGCACCATGTGTTTGTCACCTATTGAGGGAGAGAGAGAGAAAAAGACAGAGGAGTTGGGGCAGGGCAGAGGAGTTGTTACGACTGTGTCGTTTGTTTTTCTTCTTTTCTTTGTGAATTATATAGTTTATGTGTAGACTCGTCAATGGGCTGAGAGTCCGGTCCATTTTCCTCGTCGTTAGCTATTTCCGTGACATACTTCCTGGTTGCGGGTGTTTATCTTGTGGTCGACAGTGTCTTTGGCCCAGTCTTTCCCAGGTGCAGCTGGTTGGAGATTTGGTTGCTGATTGGATTGCTGATTGGATAGCAGCCCTGTCTGTCTGCCTATATACAGGACTCACTTTCAACATTACAACAGAGTGGTACTGGAGTGTGAGACCTGTACCCTCTCATCCGCGCATTTACACACCATTTCATTCAATTGTTTTCCTTTGTGCATTTTGGTCTTTTGTTTCTAATCATGGTTTTTTCTTTGTGTCTTGCAGGAGCGAGGCGCTACCTTTTGTGGTAGGGAACAGCAGTGCCGACCGAGGGGTTAACATCAGGTATTGAAGGCGGCGGCCTGCTGGACCAGATTTCCCTGTCAGCTAGAGCGTCCTCGTTCCCCCTTTCCCTTTTTGAGCAATAAAACCATTTTTGTTGCAAATTTGATACTTGTTTCTGCGTATTTCATGTTACAGTCCTAACCCTAGACTTGGGGCGTAACAGGAGCCATCATACTGCACTTGGCCATAAACCTCTGTGCTGTGACGGCATTATGGAAACACCATCTTTTCTCCACAGCCAAAGAGCTTGACTGTCTGCCTGCCTGTATTTACATTCAGAGGAGACCACAGAGTGGCGCCTCAAAATGCCTGTATCAATACAGAGCAGTGTTTGCTTTCCTGTCCTACCTCTTACCGTTTTGGAATATAAATGATTCTGCACTCTAATATTTATGTTGAATATATATATATAGGCCTATCATGTTTTCACACATCAATGAGTTTACAGTACTTTTTTCAGCCTACCTTGTTACAAAACCTGGTGGACAGTAGAATAAAATGAATGTGGTTTTGCAGCTTAAATAACATTATAATAACATTTTAATAGACTGACTCAAGCTCTGGTGCAGCAAACCTGCTCTAGAAGATGGCCCATGAGCACAATAACACCAACCCTGATTTCGTTGCTGTCAGGTGGAAACCCTGTATCGAATTTGGTCATTTTCTTTGTATTTCATAAATAGATTTAGTGGGTACCCAAAAATAACCTGTGAAAGTTTCAGGTTCTTTGGACCAGCGAAATATGTTATATTATTGGTTATTAATGTTGCTATTACTATTACACTATGTTAAAATGGGAAAAATTTTCTTCCTTGAGAAAATTTGCTTTTTTGACACGGTTTCCGCCCGACAGCGACGATTTATTTACCAGATGCAATCATGCCAAATAAATAGGCCTGTGCTTATGACAGTGCATAATGACAAAATAATGAAAACCAATTACAAAGGGTAGAGGAGATGAATGCACTCTGCCCTGGTGTAATTGCATGGCGTTTTCTTTCAGAATAGAAGGTGTGAATCAGCATAAGGTCATCCACATAATTAGTATTTTATGAAAATGGAATTCTTGTTCCACAGTATAATACTCACATTTTGTACAGGCTTTCGTTGTTATGGTGGCTTTTCAAAACGCTATGGGCCCTATCTTCGTACAGGCGATATCTCCTATTAGCGTTTGCGCACCTGTTTGCGCGTGCCTTAACGCAGGCAAGATAACAGTCCGCCTTGGGCATTTGTCCAGGTGGTATGCCGAGTTTTGCACCCCCACCCAGCAGCAAAAAAAAGCATCCCCACCTCACAGGAGCATAATTGTTATGATTTATACAGAAATGTAACTGTTTAAAAGTGATAGAATTGTCTGGTAGACGTGACCTCCCTGATTTCTAAGTTAAAACAGCCCCGAAATATGTTGGGGATGCAATTCTCGGCGGGGATGCGGAAACGTTCACGGCACGTGTCGCAGGCGCAAATTAGAGCCATGCCAAAATCATCTGCGCCCCAAAATGCCTGCGCAAACGGGATTTGGGCGGTCTTAACTACCAGAATTATTCACGGGTGTGGCCAGGCAATGCTGGGCATTACGTCAATCAAAACCAATCAGATTCCCATCTCGCAATGGCTGTTGCAATTACAGCATGCAATATGCTGTAATTCTCTCCATGCGTAATAGAGTGTACTTACTCGTGCGAGGACAGAGAGAGATGGGGAGAGCTTATTGACAGATCGTCTGTCGTGCCAGCGACCCTCTGTGTTATGAAGGTAAATAGCCTATGTCCATTGTCCAACAAGTTTTCTCAATTAATTTCCCTCTATGCGATGTGATAAAAGTTTCTCAGTGAGTTATAGTTGATTGCCTCACTGAATTATCTGCTAATACCCAATTTTAGTAGCATAATTTGATGTCCTGGAGTGGCAAGGCTGTGTGTAATGACATATCTAAAAGGAATTTTACTTTGCACTGTGGTGCGCTGCACGGAGATTACGGTGTGCTCCCAGCGCAGCGAGGTATTTAGCGCATAAGAGGTCCTTTTCAAAGCTCTTAGCGCAAAGTAATTGCGCGCTGCTGACGATAGGATAATGCCATCTATCTAAGAAGATAGCTTATTTGAATGTCCATACTCCTAAAAGCAACATCAGGAGAAAATTCCCCTGAAAGTTTGGTGAACAAGCTTGATTTGTCCTGAACAAACTTAGTTTGCTAACAAATTACAAATATTTAATGATCCTAAAACTGTTCTTTGTTATATTGAGTGTGTTTCACCAGACCGTGTCACATGTGTGTTCAGAGGGAATAGAAAACACATTAAGGCAGAAAGGACACTCACTTTTGGAGAACCTGGGCGGGTTATCGTTGACGTCGCTGAGGGTGATGTTAACAGTGGTGGTCCCGGCCAGGCCCCCCAGCTGGCCCCCCATGTCCTTGGCCTGGATTAGAACTTGGTACTGTTCCTTCACCTCTCGGTCCATATTGGGCAAGGCTGTCTTTATCACCCCTAGTGTAGAGACAGATTGATGAGCAAAGCACATCATAAAGAGAAAGAGGGAGAGAACGAAAGAGAAAGAGGAAGAGGAAACAATAAAACTCGCTGAAATATGTTTGGCGCCAAATGTACAATTGACTCCGCTCCGAGAAGCCCACTTAGAAAGTACTCCGCAGTAAGAGTTTGCACATGTGCTAACCGTCCAAGGCTGGAATGGAGGTCATTTCACAAGCAGGAGACACTTGACATTCAACAGGGAACTTTGGTGAGGCCATATAATGATTCACTTGAGGATCAGAAACCCTGAGATCAGAGAGCGTTTGTACTGCAGATTAATACCTAGGTCGGTGGGAGGTTGTCAGGCTAAAAGCAAGCTCTGAGCGTAGGTGGGTCTGCCCGTTTTCCCTCCAGTTAATATGGTGATGATGCTGCATTTGATCCACAGTCTCCAAAACATGTGAATACAAAATTGAAAACCATGTTGATTTTTGACATTCCTGTCATCTCTCATCTTTTTTTTTTGAGTTGGGGTCTCCTCTGAGAAGGATCAGGCATGGTGATTTAGATGTGTTGTTGCTACCTTCCTTTTCTCTCTCGCCCACGTTTTATTCCCTAATGCTCCCTAGCCTGGTGAAAACCATCCTGATCGCCTGAACTCACTTTCTGTTTCACTTTCTGTTTCACCTCACGGATCAGTCTAGACTTCCCAGCCATTCCAGAGTTTCTCTGCGGAAAAGACGTTTGCGCCGTTCTTCCGAGTGGATTTCGATTGGATTTTTGGCTATGCTGATTGGTTGAAGGACTAAGGGCCCTATCGTCGTACAGGTGATATCGTTTGCGCACCTCTTATGCCATCTTCCCTGCGTCTTATGCAATTGTCTGCCTCCACCATCCAGTTTTGCCCCGGGATCTAAGCGCAGACACAGGTGTAGGCGTGGCCCAGGCATGTCCACGCAGAATACTGGCCTTTGCGCGCCTCTTATGCTATTGTCTGCTTCCCACAAGTGTAATTTTGCACTCTGGCGAAGATACCATCGCCAGGTTCCGAGCGTAAACACAGGTTTGGGTGCACGTGTATATAACTATAACTGCAATAAAATAGGTTTTGAAGGGGAAGGCATCTTCTCTATTCACACTTCCATAAAATCCCTGTTCAGACCGGCCACGGAATTGCCTCGAGGCAGAGGCCGCTTCCTTCGGCGCCCATGTTAATGGATCAGGTCGGTCACACTGTGGCACGAGCACCAGTTTCGGCTGGCTATTTATACGAAACACCATAGAAACGCATTATATTGTAGATGGTCATATCTCCATCATATCACCACCACAGAAGCACAAATATATCTATCTGCACTGATGCACATTTTAAATGCAATATATTGTAGGATGATGCTCTATCCGGTTTTAAATTATCACTTGCCTTTTGAAAAATGAATTACCACTAAAGTAAATAAGGATAACCAACATGTTTTGGTTTGTTTATAGGCTACTTAATTTATTCAGGCCTACAGTACATCTCATTACTGTATTTAAGGAGAGAGAGAGAGAGAGGGAGGGAGGGAGGGAGTTATCTCGGTCCCCTAGGCTTTCCTAATTATTGCCTGAGCACAAGTCATGACTCTTGCTGAGAAAACAAGGTCTCCGGGCTGATGTCAAAACTTAGTATACCCACTACAATAAACTAGACTCCACCACTGGTTTGCCGCCTGACTTTGCAGCAGCGGCCATAGCACATACCCTGTCAGGATCCTCACGACAAACAAAACACACAGCAGTTTGGGCACATTCTGCTGCTTAGAATGCGGGGGGGGGGGGGGGCATGACATCTAACTGAGCAAGCTGTCAACTGTGCTAATAAGATCCTTTTACTCCCAAAATCTGTTCCCCCCCCCCCCCCTTATTTTACATCATGGCTGCTATTAAGCAGTAATTACTATGGTGTTTTCACAATGTACTTCCCAGAGAACACTTGTCAATCTACCAGTGTGGGAAATACTGCAACGTCTTTTTCCTTGGATTTTCTGTTGATGCAGTTTGTTTTTCTAGGTGGCGCTCTTTTCTTTGCCTGTTCAGCCATGGTGGCTATCGCTGCTCATGCTAACTACCCAGCTGTTCTTCCGTTTATTCCAAATAAACTGCTGTTGCTGCTTCCAGAAATGTGAAAGGCATCACTTCCAAGTGTTTAGAACAACAAATGTATAAAAGGGAAAAAAAGAAAAAAAAACGTTCATGAACTATGTAACTACTGTGTTATTTTAATAGACGGTAAAAAAACAAATGTATTTATATGAAAATGTCATGATTTAATACTTTGACTTTTGTACCTGTTTTAGGGTCAACAGAGAAGTATGGCTGGCCATGGAGGATGCTGTACACCACTCTAGCACTGTTTCCATAGGTGGGGTCATCCGCATCTGTGGCTGTCACTTGAGTCACATACGTCCCTGTGAGGGAGAAAAAGACATTGCATTTTTATAATAATAATAATAATTACAATAATAATAATAATAATAATAATAAAATCCCTTAACAGAGCGACTAGTCTCGCTGGCCAGCCTCCTCTCCCTTCCGTCCGAGGAGTCTGGCGCCGCAGGTCTCCATAGTGGGATTGCGATGGGTGGCGCATAGCGGCAGTGCCCTTGGAAAATAGTTTCAAACAATCCAACTTGCCGTTTTCAGCGTGTAGCAACGAGCTAGCGTGTAGGTTTCTGCCGTTATCTTGCTAGCTAGTTAGCGTTGTTGTTTTCAATGAGGCGGCAGGGCACTATTTACAGCCACACACATGGAGGAGGGAGGGGAAGCCGCTCTGATTGACATGGTCGGAGCCAATGACAGAGTTTGTAATAAGCCGGGAGCGGACATCCGGCTGCCACCGAAACAGTCGCTCCAATGGGAGAGCAGAGTAGATCAGGGGAGGGTTTATCCCAGTTATGGAGACCTGTGGCGCCAGACTCCTCGGACGGAAGGGAGAGGAGGCTGGCCAGCGAGACTACAGAGCGACTGATCTGACTGATCTCATTTAACACGAATGAATGATGGATCACAATTCATGAAGCTACGGCATAGGAAAGTTGAAAAGACCTTTGGTCTGGATCCTGGAGTGTATCGAGGAGGAGTGTTGCTGAATGGTGCTGGGGAATTGTTACAGTATCTTTCTGTTGTAAGCTTTTGATTTGAACATTTGTAGCATTACTAAGTGGCTGTTAGTTGAAAAAAAGCAGGGGTAAAAAGTCTCTTTGGTGCAGCCATTCATTAAGTCACCATTAAGAAAACAAAGGGCCATGGCGGAATAGTAATAAGATGGCAGTCTTCCAAATTCTTGCAGTAACAGGGACAAAGTAATTACTTGTTGGAGGTATAGCTCATCTCCTTTAACTAGCTGGCATTGTAAATTCCATAAAAGGTTAATACAGTACTCAATAGTTACAGTCCTGCTCCGCACCCCCACCCCAAAGATAAGGACACGAACACAAGGACTAAAAAAAGAAAAAAAAAAGGGAGGGGGTGATTTTACATACACATACCAATATGCATACATATGCATTCATTGTAGGCTCCAGTACATAGTATTCTGTTCTGTCATGTATATCATTCCATCATTGTATCAATCTTGAGGACTCAGAAAAATAGTCAAATGGTGCCTGCATATGAGAGAGAGATAGAGAGAGATACAGAGTTTTTGGCATCAGGCCATTCTTGTGGGTACTTCTCTATAGTGTTGTTGTAGAGCACTTATATGCTATAGTGTTGTTGCTGTAACTGTGTATCTCACTACTGCTGCTGCTGCTGCAATAGTGTGAACTGTCCCCTAACTGCTGCTGCTGCTGCTGCAGTGTGAACTATGTCACCTAAAAACTATGCCCAAAAAATCCAGACTAGAAAATAATAATAAGGGGGATGTGCCTGGAACCCTTCTTCATGCCCTTCTAATGGGTATAATGGGCATTTGTTAGGCCACCCATCCAGCATCACCACCAGCCATCAGGGTGCATATAGAATACCCACGCAAATAAAGGGATGAATGACATAATAAAACAATAAATACAATATATAGTAAAAGAGGCTACAGCGTAGTTAGGAGACATTATAGCTGCTGTATGTCAACAATTCCTCTGAAATATGTAGTGGCAGTGTTTCTATTTTTATAGTAAGGTTGCCAAATCTTGACAAAGCTTTTCTGTTGATTTCTCAGATACATAATACATCATACAACTTTCCGAAAAGCATCTTTTTATACAGATGTAGTCAAATTCAGTAGAAAATGTAAGCAACAAACATCTGCCTTGCCAGCCTATAGTCTCAGCACCAGCCCCATTTTCATGCTGATACATGTTACTGCAGGCTGCAGATCTCTAGTCTGGTAAACCATCCGGTCACGTGACCTCACATTCTGTTTCATTCTGCGGAAAACACCCGCAGTTTCCGGAATTACAGAGTGCACTAGCCAATCATGGACCTGCCTTGTAGTTGACATCGTAACTGGACGGTCAGGGACGCCGTTGGCCAAACAGCAATGCCTGCTCCCATAGCTCTGTGGCTGCCTCCCGGAGCAACGAACAGTAATGTCAATGTCTGTCAAGTTTACACAGTGTAAGTGCAGTTACAAGAACTAAACAAGAGCAGGACAGGAGTACTGTCGTTTTCGTCGTTCTTTTAAGTGGATTTGGATTTGACTCAGTGTTTCCCACAGGATTTTGAGTTGTTGTGGTGGGGGACCACAGACCCCCTAGGGGGGTGCAGGGGCATGCATCCCCGCAAGATTTTTTTTCTTACATTTTAAAGTAAAATGCATGAATTTGGTGTACTTTGAGAAAGCACTTAAGAGCAAAATTAAAAGGCTAGATCTATGAAGAACATGTCATCCTTACTGTGCTGTGGGTTTACAATGACAAACTAAATTTCTCCCTATAGATACAGTATATTCTGAATACAGGTCACTCAGTAGAATACTGCTTGTTTAAATACAATGGTCCATCTATACCAAAATCACTTCCAGGGGAGAACTCAAAATACAAAGTAACATTTTGTAGGCATAAACAGAACTTGTTTGGTTCTCCTACAGGTACATTCTTCTGTTATCTCATATCACTAAACCATCTAAATCCTGGAATTGATCAGAAATTGAATTTTGATGAAGCAGGAATGATTAGATGAATAACTTCTCTCTTTGACTACACATTGTGTGTGTAATTTATTAGCACAAAATAAGACATCAGATCTCTCAAATCACAAGACCGAAAACTAGGCCGGAACATGACCTCTGTGTCCCCCTGATACCCTAAGTCTCCATGAGCCTGTGGCTCAGTCAGCCCAAACCTGTGTTCACTGTACGTCACTACAGGAACAACTTTTCAATAGGTCTCAATGACCTGACATTAACACAAGCTGAACATTAACCATTTTCTTTGATGCTTATCAACATTGAATTAAAGAAGTAGTAACTCACTGCTCCAGGCTCTTTTAGTCAGCTGCAGAAACACGTTTTTATGCCTGTGTAGTAAGTGCACTCACACGGTGTATATGACTCCAACATATTTACATTACAGCATGTACTTTTTCATTAAAATAAATATAAATAAATATAAAACCCTTAGAAAATGGGGTACAAGAAAGTGTGTAATTCTCCTTTAAACTAAATGAAATGAAATAAAAACAAAACATAAACCCAACACTATACTGTATAAACAGACTGGGCAACAAGTGTAGTAGTTGAAAGCAGTTACTTTCTTCTTCTTTTTCCAAGTTTGATGCACAGAAATAAATAATACAAAAACCATAGAAAATGAGGTAAAATAAAGTGTGCAATTCTCCTTTAAAATAAATAAATAAAATTAAATAAACAAATTAACATAAACCGTTTAATGTTATTTTGAGCTATGGTTAAATCAGAGTTTCAGGCAGTCAAGCAAAAGGCCGACTTGTTTTGATGCCCTTTGATGTGTAATGTTAGTGAACGGTGGCTGGCTGATATTAGCGGTCATTAACCTGGTTACACACAGGAGTTACGCTACGGGGAGAAGGGGAGCCACTCCCCGGGCGGCCTCTCCCCAGGCAAGACCGCGGCTTCACTAAACCCCCGCCTCTGGCCTAGCGGAGCCGACGTTACACGCAAGTACAAGGGCTTCCCCGAGCAGCAGACTTTTTCTCTCCGAAAAATTGAAACCCGTCATGTTAACTCATTGAGTGCCAATGACGACTTTAGTCGTCAATTGCTTTAGTAACGTTGAGTGCCAATGACGACTAAAGTCGTCAATTGCGTTTTTTGGCGGTGGGACGTGGATCAAAGCCAGATCCATCTCCTGTAAAATTTTGGGGCATGTTGAATGTGTATAACCTATTTTACCGACCCATTAGGTGGCGACAGTGCTCTCCAGATTAGAGAAAGGCCAGGAGAAAAGAGAGAAGAAGTCATGAGGAAACGGAAATCGCATCGATATGCATGAAGCATAACGTTAGCTGTGCCTGTGAACAGCAGTCAATCTGCTGACACCACAATTGAGCTCCTCCGTCTCCGCTGCGATAGCCCCTCCATATGATTTAGTTGCCGACACCAGCCTCTTTCTGAAAAGTTACATTATTCTCAGCTGGGAGCCGGCGACAGGCTGTGAAAAAGCGGGGGAATGCAGCGCACTTTTCAGTGCAGACAGAGCAAAAGCAGAGCGAGAGCAAACGCAGCGACACTCAGAGTCGCGCAGAGACACTCCCACGGAGGAGGAGGAGGGGGGTGGGGCACGCAGGGCAGTATACAACACACAACACCAACACAGCAGGCTCGATTGACAGAGACAGGCAAACAAGCTATCTGATGCCCACCAGCAGTAAATCAAGACCAGCAAGAAGGTGTAGGGTCTGCGCACGCAGGGGCCAGCGCTGCTGGTTGCAGCTAAAAAATATTATTTTGCCAAACAAAATTCCTTTGTTTTCACTGTTTTATTGAAGGAAATTATTTTTGAGGTGTCACATCAGAAAATATTAGCTCCAGAGTCAGTCATGTGCTTGAAATGCTATATTTCACAAAAGGCTCAATATCTCAGCTTCTAGATGGAAACTTTGACTGGAATTTTTTCTGTTTTTGACCTATCTTCTCCGGCTGATAACTAAAGAACGGAAAATTATATCAATAAACTTTTTTTTGCTGCTGATACAATAGAGTCTCATCGTTCTTTGTGCGTGTTCGGTGTTTACATAGTAATATCACACAATATTCTGTGGGCCTCGAGAAATCACTGAAAACGCTCTGAAACTCTGGCACTGGGAGCGTCCGTTCTCCAAAAGTGGCTGGCACTCAATGAGTTAAGGCTGAGCATGGAGATCGATTTTATTTCACCAGAGCCGAAGGCAGCAACACAAAAGACTGATGGAAATAACAGAACAGAGAATTAGCAACAGGCGGACACCGTGGTGGTGAGAGAGAGACAGACAGCGGGCCAATGTGGAGTTGTGAGAGGGGGTAAAAAAAACTGTCAACATCCCGTTGTGGCGGTGTGCCATAAATTCCCCTATGTATGGGAAACACTGTTTGACTGGATGTGATGCTGATTGGCTGACAGACTGGATGTGGCGACACTGATTGGCTGAAGGAGTTGTCTGTCAATGCACTGTCAATGTGCACCTACTGAAAATACTGGGGGGCAAGCTGGAGGCCAGACGGAACCACTGAACGAAACAGAATGTGAGTTCTCGTGATCCGGATGGTTTACCAGGCTAGCAGATCTCTCTTTGAGTCTGGGACACTGCTCGTGCCAAACTGGTTTTGGAATCCTGGCCAGTGATTGGTTCTCTGGAACCAATTCCCTTGAAATCCTGGGGTCACCAATCAGTAACGACTTTAGCGATGAGGCGCGCCCACCCAACCTGACTCTGTTGACCTTTGAAAATGATCCAGTCTCTCATTGGTACTATGACCTGTCAGTCATTCAATTGTTTTGCCCTCAATACAACAGCGGGGCCTGCGAAGTGGCAGAGACTCTATTATGTAGTATGCGGAGCGCAGCAATTCAACGCAATACAGTATTTGAGTCTGACAAGAGTCCCAGTCACGGATTGGGAGAGATTCTCCTGAAAGATTAGTTGTCGACAGGTAGACATCGATGCCTTCACACGGCAGACAGCTCCATGCACGGCTGTATCAATCAAATACCTCCGTGGCTCAAAAACATGATGTGTAAAAACACGGAACTACTTTACTGTAAAGGACAGGATCTGAGGCCTGCTTGCTAATATGTACAGGAGGAGACACGGATGTGTCGATGGTCACTGCATCGTCTAAGCTCCTTGTTGACTGATTAGACAGGCTTTGCAGTCTGAGCAGATGGTAACAATGGCATTAAAACATCAGGTGACAGAGATTAGTGTCTCAGTCCTCCTTAACAAAGCCACACATGCCCGATTAGGCATACCACCGGAGGGCAGCATCATGTTCAACACTAATAGGCTCCTGAACAGACAACAGTTGAGATAATATAATCAAAACCTTTTCAGTTCTGACATTTGAAATACTTTGTTTGAATCAGTTATTTCCTAAAAAGAGCTTTTCACCATTTGTAACACTAAGTATTCACTCTGAGGGACCAAAATAAGGACATTTCTGGGGTCTTTGACGTTTCTGGTCTGAAATCAGCATGCTGCCATTTCTCTACAGACCGTTCAGTTCCTTTCATCTGATTAATCTAATTCACATTCACAAGTGTTTAAACATCCACTGATGTTGACTTAACATACTGTAGTAGCATGATAGGAGGAGAACAATAATCACAAATACAGTCCGATTTGACATTGTTGAGAGGAATCCGTTGCATTTAGGGATTTTTTGGCTGCAACACTGCACATATCAATGTCATTCACAATACCATGAGCCAATCTGTAGTCCACTTCCATGGTCAAACCCGCCATGTTAGATCAACTTGCAATGCTCTCTGATTATGCAGTAAACAGATAAGGAGCAGCGTGGGAGAGTGCTCACGTATTCACCTTATTCACCACACCCACTTTTTCTCTCTTCCGCGTTCAACGCAAACGTATTTGTTCTTCCGGTTCAGTGCTAGTTGCCTTCTGTGGCTAATATTAGCCACTAGTTAGTTATGTTATATGGCAGTAAAATGCCACTGAATGACCAAATTGATATAACTTTTAACCATTTCGAGTAACACTGTTTCCATACGGATCACCAGCGTTAGTTTGTTGTTTATAACGTGGCTATATTCATAACGTTTCTATCTCGGATGCGTTATTTCGAATCGCACATAGGTTACGCTAAAACGCACATAGGTTACGCCTCGAATCGCACGCAACCTATGTGGGTTTCAGGACGCAACAGCCTCGACTCCACTAACGTCATCTTAAGAGCACAATATTCCTGGAATGCAAGTTTAACTAAACAGTTACATGTCCTCTGCATTCTACATAAAATTAAGATATTACGGGTTGTTTTATTTTGTATGTTACATACGTATTGGCCAAGATATGTTAGTTAATGGGGGAGTAATTTTGCCACTTTAGGAGCAGAGTGTGCGCGGCCATTTTGCCTGCAGGGTTTTTGGCAAGTCAAAACGGAAATACTATTACGAAATGACGTAATGCGGAAGCGTCCATGTGTGGGCAAAGAATAAGGTGAATAGGCTGGGCTGTTTTGTTCCTGCTTTCTAGCCGTACTCTGGAGACCGCTGATTTGGAGTTCTCTCTTGCCATTCAGATCAAGGGGAGCCACTCTCCAAGTGAATTACCTTGATCTGTTCTCCCTGGGGGGAATCTATAAAGATAACCTTGTGAAACATACTCAGGGCACACCAAGAATAACTGCTTCTCTGAAATGTCAAAATCTGTTGGGGGGAAGCCCATCTGGTTATACCTGTCATGCTTCTGAGGCTCCTCTTCTTATCTAGCAACTTTGTGCATTTCAGCTCAGTTGAAGAGGAGAAAAAAAACTCTTTGTGTGAGGAAGTCAAACATTGATTTCTCAAAGTTAAGTGGCCAAAATGAAGTCACTGAAGATGGACGGTCACTTACCTACTGGTGACATCTCAGGGACGCTGGCCGTGTACGGGCCCTCCAGGAACTTTGGCTCATTGTCATTGATGTCTTGGACCTTAATTACAAATTCTGATTCGGGCTCCAGGGGCCTGTTGGTGTCGATGTCAACAGCCTGGGCGCGGAGGGTGTAGTAAGGCTTCTCCTCCCTGTCAAGACTCCTTAAGGCATGGATGTCCCCCGTTGTTTGGTCGATGGTGAAAATGGAGCCAGCCCCATCCCCAGAGAGAGTGTACTTCACCACACTCTCCCCCTTATCCAGGTCAGTGTGCAGCTGCAAGACAAGAGGAAATAGACAGGTTGAATCCATACAGTGGAACAGTTAATGATTCATTGAAAGCACTGGGGGAGAGCTGTCAAAGCACACTAGTTCATGAAGGGAGTCAAGGAAACTGACTGAGCATCAAAGAGCAAATTCATGTCTCCGCAGAGATCTGCAAAAGAGTGAGTCATGAGGAAAATGGAATTATCTAAATTTCAAAACGTTTCACATATTAATTAGGTTAAATATCTCATAAATAATGTATTCTCAGTGCAATTACATCGCAGTGATAACTCCTCAACACAGTTATTTCTATTCATGTAGGACTAAAAAAATTCTATATTAAATCAATTCTAATATACAGTACATATTTTTGGGAGTTAGGGTTAGGGCATAGCAAAGATCAGACGTAGCAAAGATCAGACTGTGAAATCTAACGCAAACACACATTTTCTGCAAGAATATTTTTTAACACCTTTGCAAATTCAGAATTCTCCAGACAGAGTAAATCTTGTTTGACCTAGATACAGTGCAGAGGGGCCACAGCACTTCTCTCTGTACGATTACGAGACAAGCACATTCCTGGCCGGTGGCACTACACCTATTGACATGGCAGTGATTTCCTCATCATGGAGATCAGTCATGTACAACTAAAATATTCAAAAGGTTCAAATGCAATGCCATCATCACCACATATGGATTTATTTCCCCTACGTTGCCCTGATATCAATGGCATTGAATTTGCACCAGCACTCTTGCACACCGCTCTTGTTCCAAGAGGATGGGATGCAAGGTGAATGCAATTAACTGCCTGGTAGGATGGAAAACCAGCAGTACTCTATCCCGAGGATCAGGATTGAGAATAGCGTCAACTGTGTCAGGACTGCCACTGCACTGATGACTACAGCCAAACTCTACTTATATAGTCCTAGTTTGTAAGAAAACTAGAAAAAAAAGAGTGGCAGTTTGACAGGTTTATTCAATCTGCAGGTTAGGAGCAGACGGCAAGATCAGGCTTGGACAGGTGAAGTGGGAGAGATACTAAAAGCTGTACGGTAGTTCCTCGAATGACCTCTTGATGCTGGCTCCAATAGACCCCCATGATAAAATGCCCGTGCAGGGGGTGAATTTTTATATAAGTCACCCGGTTAGAGTAAAATAGATGATAGAAAAGACTATGTTTTGTGTATGATGGACAAGTCGCCTGTCCAGTGATCACGCAGCCTGCTGATCACGGACCAATAGCAGATGGAGCTGTGGCTCTGTGGCAAACCCCTGGTCTTGTGCTCTTCACGGGAGCTGTGTGAAAACCAAAATGGCGGCGGCCACACTTCAAAACAGGAGTTCAAAAACCAATAGATCGTCTATGGTTGGGAGCCAAGGAAAGCAAAATCTTAACGATTACACAATTTTATAGGGTTGAACGATATAATAGAATATATAGAATATAATAAAGCTATTGTTGAGAAGGTATAAGGTCATACAGTATGCATTGCACATTTACACATTCCAGGCTCACAGTTCTTTGAGAAACACACAAGATGTTACTTTACTATTCTTATATTGTGTTTTTATTCTTGCATTTTTATAATCAATCTCTGTAAAGCACTTTGGTGCAAACTTTTTCCTATTATTTGAATGCACTATATAAAAAACCTGAACTTGAACTATAATGGTGAAGCAGATTCAGTATTCTTGAGTTTTAGGCATTTAAGAATGGTAAATGGACTGCATTTATATAGCGATTTCTAGTCTACTGACCACTCAAAGCTCTTTACAACAATGCCTACATTCATCCATTCAAACACACATTCATAGACCAATGGCAGCAAGCTCCCAAGGTGCTGGTTTGACCATCAGCGTTCAGGATCTTGCCCAAAGACACTTCGATAATCAGACTGAAATCACCAAACTCCTTCTACACACACGCGCATGCGCTGAGGTGGAAAATTTTACCATCAGACCCTTAATCACCTTCACTTAAATACATAAACATAAATGATATACTTTCATAAGCACATCTCTTAAAGGGGGACTTACCCCCCAGATATGTAACAAAACGGCATGCTGCTTCATTTGAAAAAACCTATGGGAAAAACCAAGAAATGAACGTCTCCTCTTGTCTAGGGATTAGGGGTGGGACAAAATATCGATACCCACGTTATCGCGATATTTCCACCCGCGATACGTTATCGATACACTGGCGCCAAGTATCGATATGTTTATTAATTTTTTTTTTTTTTTTTTTTTTTTTTTTTTTTTTTTAATAAACAGGCTAAAATATTATGCTGTGTGTGGTAGTTGAAACATAGTTTCAAGTTGACTTTATTTATGTTTGTAGTTGAAACAAAAACATAACTACTGTAGGCTACATGAATGGAAATGTTTGATCATTAATATCTACTTTTAGAAATTATATAGGTAGGTAGGTAGGTTATATAGGTTTTCTTGTTTTAATAGTAATAATAAAAAGACTTAATGTGTAACTTTTCCTCCGTGGTATCGAAAATGGTATGAGTGAGTGAGTGAACTCAGAGAGTTCATGTCAATTCTGCTAATAAATGCATAATACATGATTTTTTGCCTTCAGAGGTATTTTTTTCACTTGTTACACAGGTATCGTGATGTATCGTCTTCCAATATATCGCAGTATCGCAGTATCGCAGTATCGTGATATATCGTTATCGAGGGCCAAGTATCGTGACGATATCGTATCGTGAGCTACTCAGCGATTCCCACCCCTACTAGGGATGGGAATTGATAAGATTTTAGCGATTCCGATTCCATTTTCGCTTCTGCTTATCGATCCGATTCCTTATCGATTCTCTTATCGATTCTCTTATCGATTCTCATTGGGCAAGGAAAAAAAAAAAGAGTACAAACGGGTTTATTAACATTAATTTTCTTTTATATTATTATCATTATAATTATGTATTCTTATTCAGCTCTGAGATCAGATTGCTCTTTTCAATCCCATACCAAGCAGGGATCAGTGTCTGTTAAACTGGCTTTGTTTGGGGGTTTGTATTTTGGGTTGAGCATCTTTGTCATCTCCCTATAGAAAATATATAGTGGGAATGAATGAAACAGAACTAGTGGTTAGAATGACAACATGCAACTTTGACATTTTACTTTAGCTGGCATGTCAGACAAACTAGTCACTGCTCGGTGACATTCGTTTACCCTCGCCTCGGTCATTTTACTCTTCCCTGCCTGGGTGAATGGAGGGGCTAGAAGTGCGCAGCACAAGAAGTACTCGCTGCAGCCTGACCCAGAGCGACTACCAGCCTCTGAACCAGTCTGACTCTGAACGTCATCATCCTCTAAATGAAATGGATGGAAATGGAGTATTGGTGAAATCTGGTTTACGCAATGAAACAAATGGCACAAACAATAAACACACAATAGCCAGGGTCTGGAGGAGCGCTATCGTTAGCCGCGCTGCTGTTAGCCACGTTATCGTCACTCCGTAGCACATCAGAAACGTGACATTCCTCCAAAATTATTGCATGCTCTGTGTGGACAAATGTTTCTGCATATTGCTAGTATTTCCCCCCTTTGACGAAATAGAGGTTTTGCAAGCATTGCAAGTGGCACTGTGCGGTCATCGTTTTGCTTCTGCCTAGACGGTGGCTAGACCGGTGGCTGCGGTCTAAACAAAACAAGGCTGCGTTGCGTTGCGTGCGTGTCGCAGCGTGTGATGTCATCGCGCATGGAATCGATAGTGGAATTGTTAAGGATTTTGGCTAACGATTCCAAGGAATTGATCCACTGGGACCCGGTTCTCAACAAGAACCGGTTCTCGATTCCCATCCCTACTCTTGTCTCACTATACTCTTTGGCTGTGTTCAGGTCAGGATTTTTTTCCCGGAAATCGACGCCATGACAGTTTGCGCACCGCCTAGAAAATAACTTATATGAGAGCTGCAATATCTTTATACATATCAACAACTAGCCAACGCTGGTGGCCTGTATGGAAACAGCATTGCTCAAAATGGTTGAAAGTTATATCATTTTGGTCATTCAGTGGCGAACTAGAAATTGACTCCATTGACTCCCATGTAAGTATCGTTAAAAGAGCCTGGTGACGCGAGCCTCGTTATCGCAGCACAGCACAATTAGTCAGGACAAACCCCCCGCTCTCAACACGCTCATGTAATCACAATGGGAGATTTCTCCACGTTATTCCCTTGTCCAACTTGTCATATACACCGCCATGAAGTCCCTTTTTAATTTCCGTTTCTCCCTTTTTCGTGATTCTTGTCAAAAGGTGTAGTGCACCTCTGCTTTTTCCTCGAGCACAGAGCAGAGCTGCAGCGGGGTACTATTGGAACATTCTCCCCCTCCCTCCTCCTCAGGCCCCGGCTGCTCACAGGCGAAACAGCCTCCTGCCTCCTGCCAGTTAAGCTAGGGCGCTCTGTAGCCCTCACAAAACAACAACAAACAAACACAAACAAAAATCGCTGGTGTGCGATTTTTCTGCAAAAAAAAATCTGCACAATCAGTGTCTGAAATTGGGTACAGGATTGCGGGAATCCCGCATCTGTTTGCACGAACCGCTGCATACGACTGGACAAGCCGCTTGTCACAGACAGGCGGGCAGACCGTCAGTGCAGCTCAGTAGCCTATAAGTCGGAGGTGAGTGTCACTGTCACTTCACCTGCCTTCTCCTCCCCGTCAAAAATGAACCAGGAAAATACATTTTAGGCTGTAGGCTCCTTTTTGTGAAAAAGGGGCACAGAAGAGTCCTCTCTATCTTCTTTCTGCACAATCAAAGTGGTTGAGTGGTTCTCAATGTGGGGTCCGGTGACCACCAGTGGTCCTTGAGAGGATTCCAGGATTCTCTGTTATCGCTCAACCTAATATATATGGAATTCTGGACAAAATCATATCTAGGCTACATAAAAATAAATAAAAATAAATCAGATTTGCATCTGAGAGACCAAATCTCATCATATGGGGGTCCATTGCCACAATGTGAACTAAATTAGGGCTCCTTAGTATGAAAAAGGTTGGGAATGATTTACAGCAACACAATGCCATTTCCTTCCTTTTAAGATTATAGTGGCGTTTATTGATAGTATTGTGTTACATAGTAGTTGGTAGGAAAATAACAGTCGATTGTAATCAATGAACAGGTGATTAACAGGTCAAGTGACACAAACAGCCAATGAGCTGTGTGTATTGTAGCGCCATATTGGTAGGAAAATGCTTGTGACATCATGGGAATAGGCTTGGAGTTGTGAGGAGCCGGGAAAGGGTACAGGGGGAGTAGGGGAGTTACTATCTTGAAATACCATAGTCTTTGGTTCATCGTGACGTCACGATGTATCAAATCTCCCATTCATTTGAGGGCAAAAATAAGCAGTGTTCAACCCATAGAGGGCACTTATGCAGCTGAAAATGATACAAATGGTACAATGGTAACAGTTTGGTCTCAAATGTGGAAATTTTGACCAGAATTCTTCACACCACCCCCAAAGTCACATATATTGGTTAAAAGCTGAAAAAAAGTGTTTTGGGGGTAAGTTATACTTTAACATTCACACACTTTTCAACTCTGTGCACCATTTGATCTCACATGTCCAAACACAGGAATCCTAATCTATTACGACCTGTCCTGATGTCCTCCCATGTCAGCAATGTACAGTATGTAAGTGTCTCATCACACATGGAATCTCTGTAGCACAGCTTACTATACTGTACAATGTATCAGCTGTAACCTCTCTATTATGTCAGCTCTCTGTGTGTCATTGCACCACATAAAAGACTGTATCAATCTCTTCCTCTGAGAAGAACTGTACAGTATCCATGCAGCCTTGATGCTTGTTACACCTCTCCTTCAGTCTTTATTTACAATCCTGTGTGGCGAGGCATCTGGGTAATGTAGCGGTAGATTCCCTGCCTACCAACAGGAGGGTCGCAGGTTCGCGCCCCCATGTTACCTCCGCCTTGGTCGGGCGTCCATACAGGCACGATTGGCTGTGTCTGCGGGTGGGAAGCCGGATTAGGTGTATGTGTCCTGGTTGCTGCACTAGCGCCGCCGCCTCCTCTGGCCGGTCGGGCGCCTGTTCGGGGCGGAAGGGAACTGGTGGGAATAGTGTGATCCTCCCACGTGCTACGTCCTTCCGGTGAAGATCCCCATTGTCAGGTGAAAAGCAGCCGACTGGCAAATGTGCATGTGTCGGAGGAAGCATGGTGCTAGTTTACAGCTCTCCCCATATCGGCAGAGGGTGGAGCAGCGACCGGGGCAGCAGGGGACAAATTGGCCAAGTACAATTGGGGAGAAAATGGGGGGAAATCAGAAAAAAACAACATCCTGTAGTGGCTTGTTTATACATACTAGAAATACCACACGCTCATTCCTACCATGCGCATTGAGTGATTGTGCACCTTATCAAAGTAGTGAGATAATGTATACATTTCTTTCATATTTACGTATTTAAAATATACATTTTTCACACACTTATTATTGTATGTAGTAGTGAGTATAAATGTTTAAATGTACCGCTGTCCTTTGTTTGTTTTAGCCTGTGCATACTGTACTTTTTTTTGTATGAGTATAGCAACGCAAGCTGGAGTCAACTTCCTTGTAATAAAGCTGATAAAGCTGATTCTGAGCCTATTACTGTACATGTAAGTGAGCATATAACAATGATGCCTACTATGCTTAGTATAGGACAGGTAATATTCCATTTCATTTGCATTGTACACTGTTAATACTTAGGTTAGCACATGCAGTTATCCTTACAAAGCTACGGATCTGCAGAGTAAAACTACTAGACTTTTCACTGGGTGTATTCCGGAGTAGTGAGTGGTTTGATGTGGGTGAAGTGTTAAAATGACATCAACCAAGTCTCAACTCTCAAATAACTTGTGGAATTCAACTGCAATTTCCTATTTGGCTCCCTGGAAGCACAAGCTCTCACTCTCACTCCTCGTCATGTTGCCATCTGCTGAAAGAAAATGTTGTATCAAATGTCAGCTGCAGTACTGACAATCCAAATGAGATGACTGATTGTAATTACAGTACAGTATTAGAACAATTGCATTTTTATGAGCTAATTTATTTGAACAAAGGCATCAGACTATTAGTGGTTACCTGCAGGGGCATCACAGGCTTCACAGCTATTCTCACATGGGAAAGCTGACACGGAAGGAAGGAGATGGAGATAAATATACTTCAGTACATCTTCTATAAGTAGGATTTGGCGTGAGTTGAGGAATTGATTTTTTTAATACATTTGCTGCTGTTTAAGTCATTGATTAAATGAGGTGAGCGTTTACTGTGCATTAATTTATTGTTGGATGACGATGTCTTCTCATCATCATTTGCATTCATGTTAAACATTATTATTGTATGTATACAACCATTAATTCTAATTTAATTGATAATACAAGTGCTGTTGATATTCAGATGGGAATTACACACTTTTGGGCAGGTAATTGTGGGCGTGTCGGCCCGCTGCGCTTCACGTCATCTCGGCGCACATCTCCATATAGGCGTGTTTACTGTATGCCCAAAAGCATTGTGGAGGTGTGGTCATGCCCATAAAACCACAGCGTCACTTCAGCAGCTTCCTCCTCACTCAGAGGGAGAGTGAGAGAGAGAAAGAGGGAGAGAGAAAAGATAGCCTAGATGGGGAGAGGGAGAGAGAGAGATGTGAGGCTGTCATAGAAATCAAATAACGTGCTCATGCCCACCTGTGAATCACCTGTGTATTATTGCCATTTCACATGCTGAAAAAGGGCTGCTGCCCAAACGTCTGACTGTATGGACGTATGCTTAGCCTATTCCTTTTCGGGCTCTCTTCTCCTGCATCTCCGCTGCGGGCATATACTGCATGTGTAATTGCGCAGCGTACTGAGAGCCGGCGATGAGTGATGCTGCTCTATTTGAAGTTGAATTTTGTTCCACCAGCACACATTTTATTAATCAGCTATTTATTTCTATTAGTTTCTATTAATATATATACATCGAATCCCACCAATTTAGCCCGTCATTTTCCCCTTGGTGCACATAAAGACACATGCTTCCGTCACTGTCTGCTTGATGGGGAGAGGGTGTCTCTCTCTCTCTCCCCCGACGAGGGAAGTGGAGAGGGCTAGGTAACGCTTTAGAATACAGCCCGCAAATAAGCATGTAGTTATAGTATAACTACGGGGTACAAGGAGTGTAGTTATAGTATAACTACGGGGTACAAGGAGTGAATTTAAACTTTAACTAGAGGGTAACAAGATCTGTAGTTATATTATAACTACGGGGTACAAGGAGTGTAGTTATAGTATAACTACGGGGTACAAGGAGTGAATTTAAACTTTAACCAGAGGGTAACAAGATCTGTAGTTATATTATAACTACGGGGTACAAGGAGTGTAGTTATAGTATAACTACGGGGTACAAGGAGTGTAGTTATAGTATAACTACGGGGTACAAGGAGTGAATTTAGACTTTAACTAGAGGGTAACGCCTACACCTGTGTCATCACAGCGCAAAACTGGACAGTGGAGGCAGACGATAGCAATAAGAGGCGGGCAAACGCAGCGCAAAGGATAGCGCTGTACAACGATAGGGCCCTAAAAGTTGGAGGTGAGTTGGAGCTGTCTGTCAGCTGTCTCAAGCTCGTCTGAGAGAAGTGTGTTGCTTGGCAACAAGTACGTTTTCACGTGGACGCGCACGTCCATAGCCTAAAGACTGGGCGCAGCTACGACCATGGTAAGTCAGGCTTGGTGCACTCGGTGTAAATTCAAATCACAACGTCGGGCGTAGCTAAGACCGGCGTAACAGTTAAGACCTACTTTTTTACGCCCAGCTGGTGCACTCGGCTCCAAGCGTTTAAAAAAATCTATTTGCTGCTTGGTCAAAGCTTGGTGTGACTATGTACTGCTTTACTTGTAGTGGCTTAGGACAGGCCTACATAGAGACCCCCTGCTGTTCAGTTCCTTCATGAGCCCTCTGGTCTTCTACTGCTGGTTTGTTGGAAGTACAATACCCCACTCAAAATAATATTGTAGATGCAACCTTAACTTATCTTATCTCATCAAACTATACTGTACAGTAGTTAACCTCCAATGTTGGATGCATGATGCTGATCCAATACAATGAAATTATCCTCGATTAATGTTATGGTATAGATGCTCGTTAACACTGAGCATCTATACCATAATGATGGCCCTTTTTTGCCATCTGTGTGAAAGAGAAACAGCATTGCTGTAATTCACATTTTAACAAGGCAATAGTAAACATGTATAATGCAGTTCCGCCCCTTGGCTGGCCCCTTCTGGGCCAATCAGTGCAATTTTAGAATGTCTTACATTAAAATTCCTGTATCTATATTTAAGTAAGATACATACTAAATCACTGACTTCCATGGTTACTGTACAATTACTGTTGGCCTATATTTCGAGTATGTAAACATAGGTTTTGTTTTGCTTTATTCACATTCAGAACAAGATTCCAACGTAAGATACATTGTACAGTGTTAAAAGCCACTGACACACTCAATAACCAACTCCACTACAACTTTAAGGTTTCCAGCACAGCAGTAAATGATCACACCATCAGCATACAGATTAAGATTATGATTTGACACATTTTGTCAAAGATCTGTTTAGATTATTAACATTAATAGCAAATAACAGGGGACGACTAAGTTCAGAACCCTGGGGCACTCCTTTACAGACATATAACATTTTTGAAGTTACAATAAAATTGAGAGCATTATCATAAAGATAGTTTACAACCATTCCACTACTTAAATGGCATGATCAACAGTTTTTGAAATGCCTCGTCAAATTATATTAACAGAGACATACTGTTGGTTATGTCACCTTGACTGCTGTCATAATTGTCATGAGTACGTATTGGTGTGACTTTCATCATAGCTAATTTTCTTTTAAACATGTTACACAGGAGCTGGCCCCATTTGAGAGTGGCCTTGTGGTGAGAGGAATTGCCCTATACCGTCCTATTCACCTTATGCAGAAGAGACCGTCTGGCTTGAGAGACTAACAGGAAGTGTAAATACAATCGGAAGTTCCAATTGTATTTACACTTCCTGTGACTCATAAACCTAGTCTGAATCATAATGTTAGTCAAACTATGTTTGACCAGGTGAGTCAGACTAGTTTGAGCAGGTAAAACAGCCGGCGTTTTGAACAGGAAGTCATGATACAATGTGTCAAGTGGGCGGGGGTGCATAAGGTGAATATAGAAGGCCAAATGATTCAACCACACAATAGCTGATATGTCCACAAACTGGGAACCCAGTCTATTTTTATTTGAAAAATAGACTCTGGGACAGCCCTACCTTTTTTCCCAGCTTCCTGTACAGAGCGCCTCTCCTGATACCGTCACTTCCTTTTCCGTGTCCGTGCTCCACTGTTTACAGTCTGAATAGCAATTTGCGCCACAACTTTGGCGATACTACTAGTCACAACAACTACACCTCTAGTAATTTTCCACTGTTGTTGCACTCTGCACTCTGTAATGCAGAGTGTTTTTGCGTTAACGTTATTAGAAACGGACGCGGAAAAGGAAGTGACGGTGGCAGGAGAGGCGCTCTGTACAGTAAGCTGGGAAAAAAGGTAGTGCTGTCCCAGAGTCTATTTTTCAAAAAACAATAGGGTTCCCAGATTGACGTATCCCTGGTGAAGTGTTCTTGATAATGCTACTGAACCTCATCCAGGACCATGGTCTTTGGTAGCCTCTGGTGAAATCTCTACATGAATGTGTCTCAGAGAGCTGTGTGAAGAAGAGCTTCCTCTGTGCATAGTATGGCAAATTCAAGTTTTTCTAAACCACTCGTAAGCATTTTGTGGATCTAAAACACAGTAGTAACTGGGCCACAGATTTTTGTGTGTGTGTTTTGATTTGAAATTAGTGTGTATCATAAGGATGGAGAGGGAGATCAAACAAATCCCTCCTTTGATGTGATTTTACCAAGACAGAAAATGATATTTCTTGTGCCAAGGAACCATGTTGTAAGTCCTCAACCCATGCTAAATTAGTATTGTGTGGGATGATGATGGGATGATGAGAGGAGTTGAATAGGGTGATGATGTACAGTACCTCCAGGCCGGGGATGAAAGGCATACAATGGGAAAGTGAATGCAAGTTTTGCAAGAACTATAAAACAAACAAACAAACATCTGTTTCTGGTTTTTCCATACAGAAATAGCAAGGCTCTTCATGATTCATATTCAATGCAATTAGATGAGGCTTTATTTCCACACATGCATAATCTCAGCAGACCTATTTTTCACTAGATTTTTACTTTATTTTTAATAGTTGAAGCCTGTAGGAAACTGTCTATGTTTTACCAATTACAGTAGGTAGCACAAGTCATGAAGTAGCTTAGCTGTAGTTCTACAGGGATAATAGAAAAGTCAGAAAAAATAATAAAGAAAACTTCTGAATATGGTGATAAAAAGACTTGGAAGTGTATCTGTAGGGACAGGGAGACAGCTTTTACTGCTCTGTCACATTAGGTATGCTGTTAAATGTGCATACTTAATTCACGTCCAAAAATATGGCTCCTTTTCCCCTTGAGTCTGATGCCACATTTTATTTTATTATTATTCTGTGTGCTTTGCATGCTTCTTTCTAGGGTGGAGACTCCGGAGACGACTCTGGCTCGAGCCAATTTGTCATCACTCATCAGTGATGTCACTAGAGCCATTTGTGCATCATGGATGTCACAATGTCTATGTGAGTATGAAGGAACGCAAGATATCACATACCCCCCCCCCCTCCCCCCCCCCGCACTAGATTCATGCCAGACTCCTGAAAAGTGTTTTGGCAGATTTTGCCGATCGGAGCAACGGTGTGCCTTGCAACTCCAGACAAACAGACATGCCTGATGTCATCACAACGTACTGTATATTATGCCTTCAGTCTTCGTCGAAGACCAGCGAGGTTGAAACGCGTTGCGTTTTGTGCCCCTGTTGATTGAATTGAAAATGTACATTGTTTGTAAACTGTTTCAGTACACATGTACGATACTTCCTGATTACATTTTGCTCCTAATATCCAAGAAGCTCCTTTTTTCTTGATTGTTCTACTTTTGGTCTGCTGAGCTGTCTTGTGCCACTTTTTAGATTTTCCCTATGTAAGATGATGTCAGCATGAGCTGTGATTAGTCTATGCAAGATTATGTCAGAGCAGCTGGAGCTGTGATTGGTCTACATAAAATATTGCTGTAGCTCCGCCACCTGTGAGCATCCCCCCCCCCCCCCCCCGCACCAGTATGCCAGACCCTGAAAAGTGTTTGTGTGATTGGTGCAACTCCAGACGGACGCACACACACACCTCTCTCCTATACAGTAGATACAGTTGGTTTGTGTGGGAACGCCCACAAAATGTTACTACGGCTGACAGGCGAGACTACTGTAGACGGTGGGGGGAAAAACCCCATATATCTCAATGGGCTGACTCACCAAAGGACGGTGCTGCAGCTCTACACTAGAGGATTGGGGATTCAACAGCAGGTACGTCTGTTCACATGTGCATTTACTGCGGTGGTTGAATCCCCGATCCTGTCTGCCTGAGCTAGCAGCTAAATGCTAACTTTGCTGAATGGGGAGAACGGGAGGATCTTCCCATGCTGACCCACGCGTCTATGACGAGACACCGCCTGAATGTATTAGGATTTTCAGTCATGGTTTGCTCCGTTCTTTGTAGATCCAGGCCTCAATCCCATGAATGTTATCCAGATTCAGCTTGTGATGTGTCCTTAGTGGCATCAGATGCAAGTAGATCCTGTAAGGTGGATGCAATTATTTTGTTGATGTCCTAAGCTAAACCATCATGAATAATGGAGAGGTTACATTTGATTGCCTCATTAGGAATGAGAAGAAAAACCCATTAAAAATATGAAAAGAAAAAACCACTTGGCATCTATTCTGTATACAGTTTATTCAATAGGTACTCAGGAGAGGCACCTGCAAAACGATTCATAGCTGCACAATTAAAGATGAAAAAGAAATGCAAATGCCCCCAAAAATAAGAAGAAAAAGAATAGGCACATTGCCTCGTTAATTAGAATGGAAAGTTGACTGATATTAATTAAAAATTCCATTACTCGAACAATGGTAATCAATTGAGATTCATTAATAGGGAGGCAGACATGGGCCCTTTTTAAAACTATACAGCACAACCCAATGGGCCCAACAGACAAGGCAGAATCACAGTCAGGAGCGTCTCAACAGTATGTCAAGATAATAAGCGATTTTACTACCAAAAAAGGAGAAATTAAAGAAACATGGTTGGCTTGTAACATTTATTTCCCAAGCTACATGTATGAATCAACAAAACTAACTGTGTGTGTGCTGAATTCATATTATGGCATTAGCGATAACATTATGTAAACCCCCCCCCCAAAAAAGGTTAACATACATTTGGCTAACATACTGTATGGTGCATGTGCCGAAAGACAGAATGAAAGGAGGAGAAAGTGAGAGAGCTGGGTGGTAACACGCACAGCAATGTCTGTGCATAATATGGCTTTAGAGAGGCCCTATACACAGTACATAACACTTTTTAGCTTTTTCATGATCGCTGTAATTAACAAGTTACTCTGCTCACAGCATCAGTTGACATAGCAGGCAGCTATAAAAATAATTAAATTAAGTATCTTGTTATCATCAAAACTCTCACCTACTGTGAGCGTAATGATGTTTATGTTCATGAAATTTGATCTTGAAAGATTGCCCCATGCTCAGCATCTTATGCAAAGAAAGACTAGCATAAATAATGCATTTTAGGCAATTAGCTGATGCTATTATCCACAGCAACTTTCAATGACTGAGCAGGTAGGGGTTCAACGTCTTGCTCAAGTACACTTTGAAAGATGGATGTTTATTAAGGATATAAATTACCGTAAATTCCGGACTATAAGACGCACCGGTGTATAAGCCGCGGGACCAAAATTGACTATTTTTTTCTTCTATAAGCCGCACCGGTCTATAAGCCGCGGGTGTTTTGATGTTTAATTACCATATGAAAGGGTTCGTGCACAGAGAGGAATGTCGGGAAAGCGATGGCTGTTTGGGGAAGCTCCCATTTATTAACATTTCAACAAAACAAAACAAAAGTCAGGTCACTAATCCCCAGACAAAATCACACAACAATAGGCTATATGTGCAGCAAACCTGTAACCAGAGAAGTCAAGTCACTAATGCTCGTCTTCCTCTTCTTCCTGCGTACTGAAACCACCAAAGTCCTCATCTTCAGTGTCGGAAACGAACAGGTTCAGGGTGGCTTCGTCAACCACTCTCCTCTCTCCTTCATTGTCACTCAAAACCAACGAACTCCTCTTCATCTATAGCTGTGTTTCCATTACAGTTTTTCGCAAAAGAATTGCGATATTTCTACAACTTCGACAATGTACAATTGCGACTTGTAGGCGTTTCCATTGAAGTTGCGTTTGAGTGATTCCCCGTTGCAGCAGCTGCCACAGTGATTACGCACGGGGATCTGCCCCATATCCCGTCCCCTGCATGCTCAAATCCAACCAATGGTCAATGGAAATCCCAACATGAAGTTACAATGCATATAAACGAGCCTGATTATCAATTCAAAAGAAAATGAGTCGCAAAATGTTGCTGGCTGCGTGAATGCAGTCAGCGCGACAGGCAGAGGAAAAAAGGTAGCCTAATAGCCTACAACTGGTCCGATTTAGAGATGGAGGGGGGAAAAGGCTGATTTGGTTCTATAATTGCACCTGAAACGTGTGCAATGTATTAGCCTACTCACAGTCACTGTATTCACTTCAGACAGCACCACCGCACCAGTGTGTGCTTTTCATCCTCTCATCTCGCCGCTGTGCCAAATGCGCGCACACAGGCAGCCTGCTGTCACCATGGACCGATTTCTGCCATTAAACATTATCTAATTTGCCCGGCTACGCTTTTGCACAACACTCGTCTTTCTGCTAGGTAGCGTTGCTTCAAAGTTTTCCACTTGCTGCGGAGGTTTTGACACGGCTATCGAACCTTACTTACCAAACTTATTTTCCGCTCCTTTTCCAAGGGATAATATGGGTCACATGACGTGCAAATGCGAAAAATGTGTTTCCATTACACTTTTGCGATAAACTGCTATATCGACACGTCTGAAAAACCACCTCATGATCATCTACTGCTCGTTCTCATGCTGTCGAGAACGAGCAAAGCTTTTTTTTGGTGAAAGAATCCTCCAGGGCGCTTCTTGTTAACAGTCCGAGTGAGTGGCAGGTCGAACGTCAAAGGCACTTCATCCATATTTATGATCTGCTCCGGTTCGATGGAATATTCCTTGATCTTCCTTTGTGTGAATTCGCCGAAGTTTGTGATTTTCTCCTGGTAGTCGGGGGAGGGAGTTGATGGGCTTGTGGCCGTTTGCTTACCGTAATTACCATATGTAAGTGGTCACGCACAGAGGGGATTGTCGGCAAAGAGATGGCTGTTTGAGGAAGCTCCCATTTACCGTATTACCGTAACATTTCAACAAAACAACATAACACAACACCACCGTTGTTTATTTTTACAGTGCACACAGTGTCCGCGGTGTGGTGAAAAGAGGGCAAGAGAGGAAATTAAAACAGAAGTGGATTTATAGTTAGAAAGAGTGCTAAAAAAGAGAGATTTTTTTTTTTTTTTTTTTTTTTCTGAAAAAATCCATAGATAAGACGCACCGTTATATAAGCCGCAGGGGCCAAAAAACGGGAAAAAAGCCGCGGCTTATAGTCCGGAATTTACGGTAGGTGTTTTAAACCCGTGCCCTTTAATTTATATGATCTTCCCTCTAAGCCAGTAATTCTTGAAAAAAAAATCCAATATCAAGGAGGCCATTTACACCTGGCACTAACATGCGTTTTCTGTGATCAGATTGCAATCCAATAGTGAATGACCACACCTGGTTTCATTTACACCTGGTATTATTACTGTATGTGTCTCCAGTGTCCACATTGAGATCTGTTGCGATCAGATCAGGCAAGCTCCATAGCGTAGAGCAGGAGAAAAACAGTGGTGACTGTTGTATGCAGATTAATTTACACTTGTGTTCAATGTGGCCACCTCCGGAGGTGGTTTGGCCATTCAGATCGCAATCCATCCTCAATGTGTCTTGGGGGCATTTACACCTGTACTTTCAAGTGGTCAAGCACTATCCGATTGCAATCTGATCACAGAAAATGCATGTTAGTGCCAGGTGTAAATGGAGGACACCTAATTTAGTCCACATTAGAGCCACAGAGCGATTTTGTCTCAGAGTATGATTTTGTCTAGAATCCCATGATTGTATTGATTTGTATTGTAGGTAGAGAGATAACATGATTTCTAATTGTGTTAGCTTGAAATTATGAAATATTGGTTAAGTAAGTTTAACGATTCTTAAATTTTCTAGGCAACCCCCACAAGGACCCGCTGGTGGTCCCCGGACCCCATGTTGAGAACCACTGCTCTAACCATACCCTGCCTTAGTGTGTTGTCCCGAACAGCTGAAGGAAAGCAAGATAGTCAGCCTGTGCATATGCTAGTTCAAACAGATATAGACAGCTCCATAATGTATTGCTTATTAACAGTCCACCAGTGCAAAAAACTTCTCTTGACTGCAGCTATAGACGGTTTTCACCAGAGCGCAACCCCACAGCACTTACTTTTTCTCAGCATTCGGCAAACTGCAGAAATATTCACTCGACATCGTTACTTTTGTTTTTGCTGCTCAGCTGTATAGACGGTTTGCATGGAATGGTCAGTCCTGCACTTGAATGTAGTAGTGAAGGGCTGTGGCACACCCCTCTGGGTGTGGTAGTGAAGGGCTGTGGCACACCCCTCTGGGTGTGATAGTGAAGGGCTGTGGCACACCCCTCTGGGTGTGGTAGTGAAGGGCTGTGGCACACCCCTCTGGGTGTGATAGTGAAGGGCTGTGGCACACCCCTCTGGGTGTGGTAGTGTAGGGCTGTGGCACACCCCTCTGGGTGTGATAGTGAAGGGCTGTGGCACACCCCTCTGGGTGTGATAGTGAAGGGCTGTGGCACACCCCTCTGGGTGTGATAGTGAAGGGCTGTGGCACACCCCTCTGGGTGTGATAGTGAAGGGCTGTGGCACACCCCTCTGGGTGTGGTAGTGTAGGGCTGTGGCACACCCCTCTGGGTGTGGTAGTGAAGGGCTGTGGCACACCCCTCTGGGTGTGATAGTGAAGGGCTGTGGCACACCCCTCTGGGTGTGGTAGTGTAGGGCTGTGGCACACCCCTCTGGGTGTGGTAGTGAAGGGCTGTGGCACACCCCTCTGGGTGTGATAGTGAAGTGCTGTGGCACACCCCTCTGGGTGTGATAGTGAAGGGCTGTGGCACACCCCTCTGGGTGTGATAGTGAAGGGCTGTGGCACACCCCTCTGGGTGTGATAGTGAAGGGCTGTGGCACACCCCTCTGGGTGTGATAGTGAAGGGCTGTGGCACACCCCTCTGGGTGTGATAGTGAAGGGCTGTGGCACACCCCTCTGGGTGTGGTAGTGAAGGCGTTTTACTGGGGAACTCTCCTCCAGGGCTATGGGTTCATTCAGAGAGAGAGAGAGCAACTCCACTGAACGCATTGCTATTTGCAGGATTTGCGGCGCTTGGTTCCTCATTGGCTATGCAGACTCGCATATTGATTAATTTGAGTGATTTCGCTGGTAAATGTAACCAACCTCTGTAGAAAACGCTATAATTGGATTTCTGCAACCAATTACGTGGACTCATGTCAGGAATGCATATGGAAGCAGCAAATTTTCACAGATAGCGAGCCAACTTTGTCCGCTGAACGGGCCCGCAAGTGAATTTACAAATCAGTAAACATCCTGAAAGAGCATAGTTGTTCTTTCTGTCTTGGAGCACCATTTACTGTGTTGCCTGTTTATGTACGACTATCCATTTGAGATGGTGAGAGATGTTTCCAGGTATAAACTTAGTTCCAAAATAAACCTGTTTTCTTTGTTGGATTTGCAACAACCCCAGTCTTTTACCTCCTCTCGTACCAACCCCTTCTCACTCACAAGTTGTCAAATACTGACGTTTGGTCAGGACTTGGCCTCACTTTGTAATATGTACCCCTTTTTCATCATTTTTCAACGTGCAGGGAATAGACTTCTATAGACCTCCCACAACGTGCAGGGTAGTTCAATAGACTTCTATAGACCTCCCACAATGTGCAGGGTAGTTCAATAGACTGCTATAGACCTCCCACAATGTGCAGGGTAGTTCAATAGACTTCTATAGACCTCCCACAATGTGCAGGGTAGTTCAATAGACTTCTATAGACCTCCCACAATGTGCAGGGTAGTTCAATAGACTTCTATAGACCTCCCACAATGTGCAGGGTAGATCATAGACTTCTATAGACCTCCCACAACGTGCATGGTAGTTCAGTAGACTTCTATAGACCTCCCACAACATGCAGGGTAGTCCAATAGCCTTCTATAGACCTCCCACAATGTGCATGGTAGTTCAATAGACTTCTATAGACCTCCCACAATGTGCAGGGTAGTCCAATAGCTTTCTATAGACCTCCCACAGTGTGCAGGGTAGTCCAATAGACTTCTATAGACCTCCCACAACGTGCAGGGTAGTTCAATAGACTTCTATAGACCTCCCACAGCATGCAGGGTAGTTCAATAGACTTCTATAGACCTCCCACAACGTGCAGGGTAGTTCAATAGACTTCTATAGACCTCCCACAACGTGCTGGGTAGTTCAATAGACTTCTATAGACCTCCCACAATGTGCAGGGTAGTCCAATAGCTTTCTATAGACCTCCCACAATGTGCAGGGTAGTCCAATAGACTTCTATAATACTCCCACAATGTGCAGGGTAGTCCAATAGACTTCTATAGACCTCCCACAATGTGCAGGGTAGTTCAATAGACTTCTATAGACCTCCCACAATGTGCAGGGTAGTCCAATAGACTTCTATAATACTCCCACAATGTGCAGGGTAGTCCAATAGACTTCTATAATACTCCCACAATGTGCAGGGTAGTCCAATAGACTTTTATACTGAATCACCGTGACATTGAATTAACAACAGGTACTTGCGGGTAGACACCTGCCATTTGATTTAAATTGTGGAGATATCACAAACTTGTTTATTGTTTATTTCTGTCATTTTCAGCCGTAATTGATTAATTATTAATTAAAGATAGAGATTAAAGATAAAGATTAATTAAAGATACAGTATATACCCTAGTTAAACATGGTGATCGGACCTATCTGACGTTTGGCTGTGCTTATTTCTTATGTACTATGTTGATAAACCAAAACTCCCCAACAGTGACATCTCACCGTTGGTCGGACTAGCTGCTAGTTTTGGGTGAACTCAAGCTGTATTATTTTATTCTGTGGCCCAACAGGTAAATTAGGTCTCTAAACTAACGTTAGTTAAAGTGTTGTTAATTAACAAATTTAACACGAGAGGGAGGGGGTTGTGGGCACATTTACCAGTGGTAAATGTGCCCACAACCCCCGACCTCGAGTGTTAAATTTGTTTTCTACAACGGCTACCAAATAATATAAAAAATACACAATTGTAACATCCAATTCATTTATTTATAATCATTACTGGTTTCAGAATACATTTATCCTTCCGCCACAGAATGTAGTTCCATACACAAGATCAATGATTGCACTAAACATTTAGTTGCCTTTGAGCCAAAAAACAACTACCGGTAACCTATTCCTTAACGGGATTCACAGTTATTGATACATTGCCTGTAAAAGTACAGTTATTTAAACAGTTATCTAAAGCAGCCCGTTTTGGTGGTGGTGTGTTGATATCTGGTGACGGCAGAGGGCGTTTGTTTGTTTGACAGTCCCAGGTTCGGGGTCCGGGCGCTAGTCCGACCTCCCGCTAGTCCGACCTCCCGCTAGTCCGAACTCGTGACAACTCAAGCTCAGCCAGTTCTCTCTCCCCAATTTCACCATGTCGTTCTTTGTTCACTTCACCTTCATCTTCATCTAACCACTGCTCAAAACTCAATCCACCCAGTAAATCAAACGTTACTACGAAATCGGACATTTCCTTGTGTTAGAGATCGGCCATTTCCTTGTTGAAGATTTGCAGACTGACAGACTAACAGTGGGCGGAGTCAGCACAGGGAACGGAGTCAGCATCAGGGAGCGGAGTGATACTGCGGTTGGAGCCGAACTGTAGATTGTTGGCATATTTACCACTGTTGCTAGCCAATCAGAATCCAGTATTCACTCATGCCGTTGTAGAATTAATAATTGTGTTGTTAATGAATCATATTTATCTCTGTTGTTCCCCATCTTGTTTGCTCGGCTCCATTAAATTGTTTGTACGTGATGCAAGCATTGTCTACCCGGACGTTGTCGTAAACAATATTGTGATTCGGTCTATAGAACTCCCACAAACATACGTATATATTTTTTTTTTCTCTTCTTTTTGTTATCCTTCTGTGTATGATGATGACTGTGTGTGTGTGTGTGTGTGTGTGTGCGGGGGGGGGGGGGGGGGGGGGTGAGCGACATGCATCTAATTAGCTGATCACTGTATGCTGTTACTTTTTCTTTCTTTTTATTTTATCTGATGTGATTTATTGTACACTACTGTGTTTTTCTTTTTTGTATTTTTAAAGTCTGTGTCTCATACCTCCTAGTGAGTGGTCCACAATACTTGTTGTATGTACCAAATTGTTTTTATGCTGTTGTTGTATTGAGGAGTGACACATAAATAAACTTTTCTACTCTTTCTACTCTACTCTATATACAGTAAATAAAATACTTGGTAAATGTATTATTTTCTTCATTCTGTCGGCATGCATTTCCTGCACATGCACGTTTTATCATATGATGGCATTGAATGGAGAGAGAGAAAAAATATCACTCTCCTCTACCGGAGCAACAGATAGCAGAATCAGATGTTGGAGTTATATCACTTCCAGGAAGCTACACAACCCAAGGTAGGCTACTACCAAAGTTCAACATCACTATACATCATAGTGATTTTCCCAGGATGTGCATATTTAATGAGAAATCAAGTACTATCAAGGCTAAACATTGATTTCCCAAAACGTGTAAGGCCTTATTTGACTTTCCTCAAAACCACAAACTCAAGGATTTTCAAGGCCTGTGGGAACCGTGAGGTGAATGAAGTGAATCTGATCTCATTAAATTTTAATGAGAGGTTAGAGTTTGATCAGGGTAATATAGCATGCATGTCCCCCACCAGAATTCAACCACGAGCTGTTGTTATCGATGGACCCCATTCGCCTCACTAGCATACCACTCACCTTGAATTAATTTTTTGCTTCCTATTCATTATTCAACCAAGTCACCAGAATAAAGCGTTGAGATTGTACGTGTCTGAAAACCAAAGATATGTAGCATACTGTATAAATGTAAATTTGAAAGAAAACGGTGGCCAATTTGAAAACCTTGCTGCTTTTCCAGTTAAATGCAAATAATACAACTTTGGTTGGTCCTGAAGTCCACGGACGATACCACCCTCATAGGGCTCATCACAGACGGAGAGGAGTCGGAATACAGACAGGAAGTTGGCCATCTGGTGACTCCCCAGTCAACACTGTAGAGTCCTTCTGCTTCCTGGGGACCATCATCAGCCATGACATAAAATGGGAGCTGAACATCAGAGCTCTCACCAAG
The DNA here is from genome assembly GCF_964638095.1 of Poromitra crassiceps. Classification (NCBI taxonomy): domain Eukaryota; kingdom Metazoa; phylum Chordata; class Actinopteri; order Beryciformes; family Melamphaidae; genus Poromitra; species Poromitra crassiceps. The sequence goes on from NC_139624.1 coordinate 107,445,936, forward strand.
AAGGCACAGCAGAGGATGTACTTTGTGCGGCAGCTGAAGAAATTCAAAGTGCCAAAGGCCACGATGGTGCACTTCTACACCTCCATCGTTGAGTCCATCCTCACCTCTTCCATCACCGTCTGGTATGCTGCTGCCACTCTCAAAGACATTAACAGACTTCAGCGCATCATCCGCTGTGCTGAGAAGATAATTGGATGCAACCTGCCATCCCTCCAGGACCTGCATGCAGCCAGGACACTGAAGCGGTCTCGCAAGATCATGGCCGACCCTTCCCACCCTGGCCACAAACTCTTTAAGACACTCCCCCACGGCAAGAGACTGAGGTCTGCCAAGACCAGAACCACTTGCCACAAGACCAGCTTCTTCCCAACCGCCATCAGCCTCACCAACAAGGCCCGGGACCTCACCAACAACCCCCCCCCCCCCCCTTCCCCCACAAACCCACTACCTCCTCCTGAACTCAACTGAACCCCAACCCCATAAAACTGTAACTCATATCTAATTTAATGTCTGTTTAACTTGGACTGAAAATTCACTGCTTATTTAATGCCTATTTAACGTAGACTGTACATTTAATGTACATTCAATGTAAACTCATATTTAACTGCCTATTTAACGCCTACTTAACTCAGTCTGTAAATCTCATGTAAATTCAACATAAATTCATATTTATTATCCACGGAACACTTCTCCACTCATGTACATATTGTATAATTTACTCGATTTGATTGCACTTGCAATGTTGTGATTGTCTTTAGTTAGTTGTCCTACTTCTTATCTCTGTATATTGTTGTGACCGCTACGCTGCATACAGACACTAAGACAAATTCCTCGTATGTAACATGCATAATGTGGCAATAAAAGTGATTCTGATTCTGGGGTTATGTTTAGGCAAGTAAAACCACTTGGTTACGGTTAGGGTTAGGGTTATGTTTTGGGTTAGGCTTAAAAGACAAAAAGATTAAATGTGACTCACAGTTGAAAGGTACACTTTGGAAACACTGTGACCATGAATCGAACCTGGCCCTTCCGGTATGAAAGGCAAGTGTTTATGTCTTTCGTCCACCACATGACCACATGACCCTTAAGTCCTGTGACTTGACAAGCTGAAGTGCTGGCGACTCCATCAGCTGTCTGAAGTCGAGATAAACAGGGCTTTACTCGTTGCCGCCGCACTCTTTCAACATCAGACTCTATGATATAATGTTAATATGCACATATCTAGAAACGTGATATGCAACATATTTTGGTTCACAAATGTTCATATTCTACATATCCGTGGATTGCAGAAATTAGCGACGAGGCTGCAATATCCATTCAGCCTGAATCTACGTTTCAATCCAACCACTCCTCACCTCCTGTCCCAGCAGCCCATCAGCAGCAGGGTGACAGGAAGTCTCTTGATGCATTGTCAGGTGGTGCCATGTCATACCACGTCACGCCTGCTGGGGGCGAGCCGCCGGTGGAGAAGCAACTGTGGCAGATGCTGCTGGTTATTATAGCTGGTCGACATCGGCTTGCAAGTCATTCCTTGCTGACAGCTAGGTGCTCGCTATCTGGGCTGTGAGTGACATGCCTCAGTCAGGTAATAGGGGATGGAGCAAAAAAAATAAAAAATACACAGACTCACCAGAATGCTACTGCTAGATATGCAACTGCTGGAAGTGTGTGTGTGTGTGTGTGTGTGTGTGTGTGTGTGTGTGTGTGTGTGTGTGTGTGTGTGTGTGTGTGTGTGTGTGTGTGGTGTGTGTGTGTGTGTGTGTGTGTGTGTGTGTGTGTGTGTGTGTGTGTGTGTGTGTGTGTGTGTGAGGGTGCGCGTGCGTGTGTGCGTGTAAGACAAAATGGGATAGATTGGCAGATACAGTGTGCATCACAACAGATAGAAACAGTTGGGCTGGAGGCTGTATCAGCTCAGTTCAGCGCCCGCCTCATCTCACCTGCGGCAGTAAACAGGCATTCATCAAAAGTCTGACAGCAAACATCACGTCCACTGCTTGTAGACGGATGAAGTTTGCAGCCAAGACTGCTGGTATCGTTACCCAGATCTGAAGGGACTAATGTGATGCTATAAGCTGCAGCGTTATTCCATACACCAGTGATTCACAACCTTTTTCATTTCAAGCACCTTCATTTACTGTAGTCCACATTAGAGCCACGAACCCCCACTTGATGAGTCTCTCGGACCCAAATATGAGAATATTTTTGTTGTCAGATTATGATTTTGTCCAGAATTCCATGACTATCTCTATTGTAGATAGAGATACAATTGTGAAACTATGACCAAAAAGGTAATTCTACATTTTCTAATTGTTAACTTTGTGTAAATGAAATAATGGTGAAGTTTAACAATTCATCAGTTTGCTGTGTCTGCTAAATGACATAATGTAAATCTGCTAAAGGACATAATGTAATGTAATCTAATGCTGTGGACCACCTGGAACCCCCTCAAGGACCCCTGGTGGTCCCCGCATCCCAAGTTGAGAACCACTGCCATACACAATTACTGCAGATTCAACAAATTCATTTTAATTAAAGTCTATGTTGTTTTTCATGACATGATCTATATATTTTGCATAGAACACAACATGTTGTACAAGTGATGCCTGACACATCACATTAGCTTACATGATAGTTATTGATCTCTCCGAGGCTGAGGTTGAGGCTTGATTCCTTTTTCTCATATCACACTTGATTAAACAATATAGCAATATTGATACAATGTACAAAATGTAATTTTCTGCCTAGAAACACAACAATATCGCAGCCATCAATGTCAAGGTACAAATAGAAAATGTTGATGAGGGCAGTAAGTGATACTGATTGGGACATTATAGCGAAACATTTGGAAATATGTTCCAGGCAATTCCTGGAAAGGTCCATTACCAAAGAGGACAAAAATATATGGAAAGGTATTACGTTGGCAGGACAGATGAACGATGTCATTAGTTTTCATTTTGGGGCCTCTATTTTTCACAACTTCTCACGACATTCATCATCAACATACATTACACTAGTATGCCCTCAACTTCTTAGCATGTTCTAACGAGTGACTGAATCACTGGCAAACCTCATGCATATATTTTCAGCTGCGCCATCCTTTCAAATTACTTTGCATCTGACACCGTGAATTACTTTGGCACCACATTTCTCGATTAATTCTGGGAGAGTATTCTATGAAAGCCATCTTGGATGTGTGATTACGCCCAGTGTTTTTCACTTGTAATGTAATCCGCACATTTCATCCTGCATCCAAACATATTTCCATCATTCAGCATCCAACACCTGTCATGAAATAATTTAAGCGACATTGATGAATCTAATCACAGCAGACATGCACGCACGCACGCACGCACGCACCCACCCACCCACCCACCCACACCACACACACACACACACACACACACACACACACACACACACACACACACACACACACACACACACATTCCCGGGGGGGCATGCCCCCGGACCCCCTTAGGGGGACTGCGGTCTGGGATATATATATCAAAATCTCACTCCAGCCAGATACCCAAAGTTGGCAACCCTGCATTTAGTTGTGGTGGTTAAGGTTAGATTTAGCTAGGGGCTAGGAAATGCATTATGTCAATGAATGCTATAGAAACATGTAAGATAGCATACAAATGGCTGGACACACACACACACACACACACACACACACACACGGGCGTGCACATGCACACCCACACACTAGTATGCTATGCTCCCTATCTGAGTGATTGCAGTACTGTCGTGGCAGACAGTCAGTGGCTGACTGCATTAGACAGGCGTCACGGGCATCATGGATGTATCAACAGGATAATTGTCTGGCACTTTGCTCCGACCCTGCACTTAGTAACCTTGCTTAGCTTCTAGGTCACTGAACAAAAGCTCTGCATTGGAACCGCTGCAGAGCTTTCAAGTTATGGAGCCTGTGATTTTGGAATAAATGTTAATTAACTGCCGATGTTCAATCAGCGCCACTGAAGTATTTTTACAACGGTGGCTATCATCATCATCATAGCACTTATATGAGGGATGCAGCCTGTTACGAGCTCCTGCAATGTTTGGAAGCATTTTACAGCTAAATTCCACAGCATTTAAACCCAGGCATCTTTAATGACGTGGAACACGCTGTAGTTTAGCGCCGCTAAAGGCTGGTAAATTTCATATGGCCCGATGATGGAGTCGCTCTTTGTTGGTGATCAATCAGGGCATAAGTCTTGTTGAAAAGGTTTTTATGTCCTGCTCATAGGTTCTCATTGATAGATTAAATTGCAGCCTCCACACCCGTTATAAATCTCAGCTCGGAGGTTGGGTGTAACTGGGAGGAAGAGCCATTAATAAAAAGAGGGATGGTCATTCCCTGTCGGGGTGTAGGACGCAAGCGAATAAACACGTTGTAGGAGAAACAAGGTTGACCTTTCCAGCAAAAGTGGTGTATTGACTTTTATTCAAATGAGCGACCTTTTCCCTGAAAAGTGTGAGGAACAGGCCATCGGAGCATCATGACCGCACACCATCACATGTTAAGTGTGAGGAACGGACCATCGGATCATCATGACCGCACACCATCACATGTTAAGTGTGAGGAACAGACCATCGAAGAATCATGACCGCACACCATCACATGTTAAGTGTGAGGAACAGACCATCGGAGCATCATGACCGCACACCATCACATGTTAAGTGTGAGGAACAGACCATCGGAGCATCATGACCGCACACCATCACATGTTAAGTGTGAGGAACAGACCATCGGAGCATCATGACCGCACACCATCACATGTTAAGTGTGAGGAACAGACCATCGGATCATCATGACCGCACACCATCACATGTTAAGTGTGAGGAACAGACCATCGGAGCATCATGACCACACACCATCTCATGTTAAGTGTGAGGAACAGACCATCGGAGGATCATGACCACACACCATCACATGTTAAGTGTGAGGAACAGACCATCGGAGCATCATGACCGCACACCATCACATGTTAAGTGTGAGGAACAGACCATCGGAGCATCATGACCACACACCATCACATGTTAAGTGTGAGGAACAGACCATCGGAGCATCATGACCGCACACCATCACATGTTAAGTGTGAGGAACAGACCATCGGATCATCATGACCGCACACCATCACATGTTAAGTGTGAGGAACAGACCATCGGATCATCATGACCGCACACCATCACATGTTAAGTGTGAGGAACAGACCATCGGATCATCATGACCGCACACCATCACATGTTAAGTGTGAGGAACAGACCATCGGAGCATCATGACCGCACACCATCACATGTTAAGTGTGAGGAACAGACCATCGGATCATCATGACCGCACACCATCACATGTTAAGTGTGAGGAACAGACCATCGGATCATCATGACCGCACACCATCACATGTTAAGTGTGAGGAACAGACCATCGGATCATCATGACCGCACACCATCACATGTTAAGTGTGAGGAACAGACCATCGGAGCATCATGACCACACACCATCTCATGTTAAGTGTGAGGAACAGACCATCGGAGGATCATGACCACACACCATCACATGTTAAGTGTGAGGAACAGACCATCGGAGAATCATGACCGCACACCATCACATGTTAAGTGTGAGGAACAGACCATCGGAGCATCATGACCGCACACCATCACATGTTAAGTGTGAGGAACAGACCATCGGAGCATCATGACCGCTAGGGGTGTGCCACCTTACGGCCCGGCCACATCTACGCGTCGTTTGACGCGGGCTGACGCTTGGCTGTATGGACGCTTGACGCTTGGTGGGCGTGGAAATCCGGAAGCAGCAGCTAGCTCCCAAGCTAGCTGCTGCTAGATTTACTTTGCTTCTTTGAAAATTGGTGTTAGAGAGGAAGTGGAAGAGGACAGGAAGGGTAGGATAGGTCCTAGGACGAGCTCAATTGGCTAGCTTTGTACTTTGTCAAATTCCACCCCGCCCCCTCTGTTGCCCACTGTCGCTTCACAAGCCTGCTACGCGTCGTCTGGTCTCCCAGCATGCTTTGCGAGGCGTCGAGCAGCATGTTCAATACAAAGTGGATGGGCAGCAGCGTCAGCCCGCGTCAAACGACGCGTAGATGTGGCTGCACCGTTAGGCACCTCACGATTCGATTCGATTATGATTAAGGGTGCTACGATTCGATTATTAAACGATTATTACGATTAATCACGATTTTCGATGCATCTTTTTCACCAAACAGGATTTTTTTTAAGCAAGGTATATTTGTCAGTATCCATTAATTAAAGTAAACAAACAAATGTACCTCCATTATCTTCAGTTGCGACTGAAGTCCACGCATCACATGTTACAGCCACCCTGCATGCTTTCTTCAGTGATTCCAGTTTCCAGTACATCGCTTTTGGTCTCGTTTTACAGTTAAGGAACTGCTTTCTGGGCGAAATACCGTATTTTTTGCAAATGAAGCAAAAAAAAAATTGCATTTTTTTCTTCTTTTTTCAATTTTTTTTCTTCCATTTTTTGCAAATCGATAATCGAACATTGTGAATCGATTTTAATCGTCACGTGACTCATCGCGATGCATCTAAAAAACGATTAATCGGCACACCCCTAATGACCGCACACCATCACATGTTAAGTGTAAGGAACGGGCCATCGGAGCATCATGACCGCACACCATCACATGTTCTGTATTGTGAGAGGCTAGTATGAGAGATTGTCCTTCCATTTCCTCTGCCCTCAGCATGGCGCTCTGAATTGATTGGATTCTGTTTAATCCACAATGCATGTCGTTGTTATGGGTATGAGAGCATAATGGCCGCAGCCTTGGTGAGTTTCTTGGAACCGATTGCCTCACTGCATTTTCTTGCCAGCGGTCTAATCTGTTTGGTCCCGTTTGAGCGAGTCTCACACGTTGCCTTGCTCTCATGTTCCCCTGACTCATGTGACAAGAAGGTGGCTCTGTGGTGGCTTTTTAGGGGAGGTGGCACAGTGGAGTCCCACTGAGCACAGCCTTTCTGAGCCCCTTTCACACATGCAGCCTATCCCTGAAATGTCCAGGGACATGAGGTCATGTGTGAATGTGAGCAGGGATCGATATCCAGGGAAATTATTTCCCATCACAAGACCTAGTAACGTTTCAGGGAAAATCCCTGCACGGCTGTGGTGTGAATGAAAGCAGTAACTATGCAGGGAAGGGTGCGTAAAGGGTTACGCCCTCATCCCACTCTGCAACTTGAACAAGTGGCTTTGAAATGGAAGTCTCCACAGCTGCACAGCTCCAAGCCCCTCCCCTCTGAAGTCCTGACACCTCTCCACAGCTGCCCAGCTCAGAGCCCCTCCCCTCTGAAGTCCTGACACCTCTCCACAGCTGCCCAGCTCAGAGCTCCTCCTCCCCTCTGAAGTCCTGACACCTCTCCACAGCTGCCCAGCTCAGAGCTCCTCCTCCCCTCTGAAGTCCTGACACCTCTCCACAGCTGCCCAGCTCAGAGCTCCTCCTCCCCTCTGAAGTCCTGACACCTCTCCACAGCTGCCCAGCTCAGAGCTCCTCCCCTCTGAAGTCCTGACACCTCTCCACAGCTGCCCAGCTCAGAGCTCCTCCCCTCTGAAGTCCTGACACCTCTCCACAGCTGCCCAGCTCAGAGCCCCTCCTCCCCTCTGAAGTCCTGACACCTCTCCACAGCTGCCCAGCTCAGAGCTCCTCCCCTCTGAAGTCCTGACACCTCTCCACAGCTGCCCAGCTCAGAGCTCCTCCTCCCCTCTGAAGTCCTGACACCTCTCCACAGCTGCCCAGCTCAGAGCTCCTCCTCCCCTCTGAAGTCCTGACACCTCTCCACAGCTGCCCAGCTCAGAGCCCCTCCTCCCCTCTGAAGTCCTGACACCTCTCCACAGCTGCCCAGCTCAGAGCTCCTCCCCTCTGAAGTCCTGACACCTCTCCACAGCTGCCCAGCTCAGAGCTCCTCCTCCCCTCTGAAGTCCTGACACCTCTCCACAGCTGCCCAGCTCAGAGCCCCTCCTCCCCTCTGAAGTCCTGACACCTCTCCACAGCTGCCCAGCTCAGAGCCCCTCCCCTCTGAAGTCCTGACACCTCTCCACAGCTGCCCAGCTCAGCGGTAGGGTGTATCATAAAAATAAATGTGATGTGGAAACAGCTTTAGCGAATCCGTAACCAAACTCGATTAAAAAACATGCAGTTTTAACGGAAGATGCATTCCGACGCATTCAGGCGATAACGTGGGGTGGCAATGTGCCAGAAAAAGTGAGCACTTGCCTTTGTTACATCGCCCAAAAGCCGCCACTCAAAATAGTGGTCGCACCGTCGCACTAACATTACACTGTGGATGATTTTACAAGTGTCATTCAAGTCATATCTGACTTGTTTTCAATGTATTTCCCCCCACAAAAGTTAGGCTAAATGTCTCGATATAGGCTGATGCAACTCTTGCATTTTTACATAGCCTACAAGACAGACAGGTCGGGAGGAAAATAAACCATTCAAGCCGTTTGCAGCACTTGAGGAAACCGTGAGTTTTCTTCGTTTAATTCGATGATATAAGCGATTGCCCGAACGATTAATTAATTAATAGGCTACGTGAACGTTAGCGAGTACTTTATGCAGTAAAAGGCTATCATCTCCTTGCTGCATTTTTAAACTGGCAGATGGGGGAGAAAGAAACGATTCCACTTTTACTTGTTTACTCACCTAATTTGGCTCTCTTCCAAATAATTCAGACACGTAACTAACCTGACTTCCATTCATGAAAATAATGATCACCATCATTAATCATCATTAATGGTTTGTAAAGTGCCATTTAACCACCCGCCCACTCAGACATACGACATGATCCGGAACATGAGCTGCCGGTGTTAAGCAACAGCTGTTTTTCCAGTAATGCGGATCCTGTACTAGGGTCTCAGATGGTCATGATCCACACTCGCGGGAGTGCGCATGAGGCGGCTAATTGTTTCTAAACATGCAGGACGACCGGCTAGCAGCTGGTTATAATCCGGTTTTCACTGCATGTTTAGAAGGGGCTTATGTGTGAAAGAGGGTCTCTAGATACACTGTGAATCCACTGTAGAGAGCAAGCCACCATGAAGTCCAACAAATCCTTTATCAATCAGATTGCAAGATAGAATTCTGCACAAAGGCTCACATGGACTCTCTCACTGCACTCTCTCACTGCACTCTCTCTCTCTCTCTCATATTGTACTGTATGTACACAAAGTGCTGTTTTCTTCAGCCGATGCTGTTCATCAAGCCTTTACTGTATAATGTGCACAATCTGTACAAGTTGAAGTCCCAATAAATGAATAGACAGTGGTTGAAAGAGGGAACATACTCTACACATTTTTATTACTGTAATTCCCTCTCTTTTTATTTGCCTCGCCACAAAACATATCCATCACAGAGACACACTGTATCCATCACAGAGACATACTGTATCCTGTGTTGACAATACAACGTTGCACCATTCGTGAACTGAAACATTGTCAGCAGCAGCACCACACGTCTGGGAGATGTGCTGCTTTTGATTAGGCACCCAGCTATTGTGAGTGGTCATTATGTTTACCATGCATCAAACTGACAAGCACAGTTCCTTAAAGTGGGCTCTGAATGGCCAGACCACTATAAAACTATAATTCTAGGCAAAATAGGGCTTTCTCGTGTGTCTAACAGCCATTCATAACCATTACATTGAGATGGAGGCTGCCGTGATGGAAAGAAAAGAATGCTGGAGAGGAGCTGCTGAACTCAGCAGAGAGTTTAATAGAGACTGAGAGAAAGGAGCTGGGCTTGATATACCGCCACACAAGCAATGCTTTCTTTCTTTTGTCTTCCTTGCAGATAACCATTGTTCAGTGTAAGAAACACTATAGCATTATCTTATGACGGCACAAGGTTGATACATTATGCCCTTGAGCCATCTGGGCTTTAATTGCTGATCTGCAATGATCGTGCTGTCAGAACATTGTCACCATTTCTGTGTGTTTGTTTTTCTCTCCACATGCAGGCATATATTAAATATGATCTCTTGGTGCTCAAAGTGATTTCTAATCAATGTGTTTTTGTGGTTCCTTTCATCGCAAGTGACAGAATAATTATTGATGTCTCTTTAAACTCGTTAGAGGAGACACTGTGGACTGCTCTTGTATGGCATTATAAACCTTTGTTGTTGTTTTCCTCTGTTTACTCTTAATGGCTGTGGAATTTGGGATTTACTCTACACCGCGTTTCACCCAGTGGAGTGGCCTCGAAATAATAGCGTACTAATTTCCCATCCAAGAACAGCCTTAACACACCCCCCCCCCCCCCAGTATTCGTAGACTTCTCCTTTTTTGTTTACACTACACTTGCTTCTACTGTAGTATTTCACAAGTAAATATGAAATATAGTCTCTAATAGCAGATAGATCTTTCACAAAGGAGAGCCAGTGACCTGGAGGTTGATAATTCAAACCCCCTGTGTGACAGATGTCTGCGAGGGCAAAGAAATGAAATAAGTCATTCACTGAATCACTGCTGCTGAACTTGCTTGGATCAATTGCAGTTTGGTACCTTGCTGAAACAATATACAGCAACAGTGCTCAACACTATAAGGATGTTATTGAGCTTGATGAATAAAATGGGTGTGTGTTGGGCTGCGTCTGTCCATGTGCCAAATGTGAAATCTCAGGTGATATCTCAGGCACCACTAGTCAGATTTTCATTACACTTTTATGGATGATGCATCTTCACGCATGTTGGAGCATTTAAAATAATACACCGATTGGCCTAATGGGGGCGCTAATGTACACAAATCCAAAAATCCAAAAATCAGAAATTGCAATGGGGAGGGAACGTGTATTTGCGAAGGCATTGTATGGATATGAATAGAACCACAGCCTTGCTACTCATTGTTTCACATCTCTGGAATGATGGAGAGCAATCATACTCAACGGGGTTACACTCCATGCTTTGTTGACCAAATTCAAAGCATTTGAGAAGCCAGGAAATTATAGTGTTGCATTTTGATGCCACCGGATATCATTTGAAACACTGAGATAATGAGCAGTTTCATTGGAAATCAAGGTGTCATTGCATGTTGTGTCATATGAAATGTGCAAACCATTCAGTTCATATTGATTGAGCAGGTTTGATCAAAAACAAGTGATGGCGTTCCCTCCCTATAGTATATAGTCATTACACTGACTGTCCTGATCGAGATTGTCCTAATGGAGGCACTATAATTAAAGGGCTACATTTGATGGGATGACACATCTGTAACAAGGCTAGGTCGGAACCTAGCATACGTCCAGCGCGATAAAACGTTCACGAGCATCGACACTCAAATTGGGATGCAAATTGGACTGGACAAAGCCAGATATAGGGCCCGCTTGCGCTGGCCAAAAAATCATAATATAAATAAATAAATAAAATACTTTGATTGGCCTGATACTTATACAGTAATTAAAGGTGAACATTTCAAAGGGATTATGGACTGTATCTTGTTACTGATTGACCGGCATCACTGGTGTTTACTTGTTAACCTTCGCTTCTCCTGCAGCATCTGCCAGCTCCGCCTCAGATGTTAATGAAACGATGTCCTCAGTCAACTTGCCTGGGCAAACAACCACAGCGAAATGCAAATGTGGGCAGGAATATTAAGATTTAGTATGTTGTGTACAAAAGCAATGTGAATAGATTACTGTCAGTTTTCACAGCTTGATTGTGCTCAAGAAATTAGGTTGCGATGCCTTGACGGTATCAAAGCTGAAGTCTAAATTGTTTATCGCGTTAGAATGACTATACCACAAAAACAGGTGGAAATGCAGACATGGCATATTTCCCCACTGGTGTCACAGAAGAAAAGAAAGGCTGCTTTGCTTGCATTCATTAATCCAAAATAGACCAGACAGCCTGTAAAGACGATAACAGATATTTTTTTTAGTTCTCCCTTTCCCCTCTGCCATCCCTCTGCACTTGTGTGACACAAAGCTAATATTTACCCACACTGCCTCTGTCTTTGATATGATGGAAGGCAGGCGAGTAGAGAAGGTGTGTAAGGAGGCTGATGTGTGGTTGGAGACTGTCTCGTATCTCCAACCCAGTCCCCCTATGACATCACTGATCAGTCTTGTCACAATGCCTCCTAGTGTGTGCGCCCTTATGACATCACTTTTGACATCATCACTGATGACATCACATCATTAGCTAATTAGCCTATTAAAAAAATCAGGCTCCGTCAGGTCACCGGTACAGGTGCCCTTTACACACCCTGAAGATCGCACGTAAAACTGCATAGCTGTGGCCGAACGCAGAACTTGAAATAAACATCGCCCACATACAAAATTATATATATATATTATGTATATATATATATATATATATATATATATATATATATATATATATATATATATATATTAGGGGTCGACCGATTATCGGTTTGGCCGATTATTATGGCCGATATTCATAATTTTGCCGATTATCTGTATCGGCATTTTCATTGGCTGTTTGCCGATATCATAATTTAATAAAAAAATGCGCTAATTTGCGGCTGCTGCACCTGGAAGAATCCTCTCCTACAGTAATTCCCTCTGTGTGTGATCTGGAGCAATGTCCCGCCCACAGCGCTATCTGATTGGTTACACATCAAGCAATAGCCTATCAGAGGACTCAGAGATGAAATCTTGACACCTCACCTCAGTGCTCTCTGTTCAGCGCAGCCTGTGCACTGGAGAGAAGGACAGAGCGAGGCTGCCTGTAGCGAGAGCAGCGGACTCAACTAGTTGGCTGTTGTGACTGTAACAGTCACTTGTGTTAAGGAAAAGCAGCAGATATTGCCATGCCAAAGTTGTAATAAAGTTAATATACATAATAATTACCTACGCTGACATTGCAAAAACACCACGATCTTATGAGCGATTCGTATGAAGCGCTGCCTCGCAAAGTGTGGAGTGTGGAGAGGTCGGTCTATCAGTGAGAGAGATGAAGCAGTTTAATTGAAAATGCGCGCATGCACTTTGTTGCAGTGATAACGATAACAAGATAACAGAGATTATTTGTGTACTGATAGCATAATATATTTTTGAGTAACGTTGGTGCCTGCAGACAGTGCTGTGCAAGTGCAACTCAAACTTATCACCACCGCTGTTGAAAAGGCAATAGCCTAGTAGCCTACAGTAACCTCACAAAGCATTGGGGCACTAGTTTTTAATTCCATAAACCATAGTAGCGTGTCCACGGTGTAGCGTCGCTCGTTTTGAATCAAATGGCCATTGTTGTCAGTAGCGAAGCTGTTTTATTGATCCAGTCGCGCTGCGTGTCAGAAAAATACATTGGCAGGCATGTCTGGGCAAGCTGCAGAGCGGACTTTTTTTTTGTTCTCTGCCTGGAACAAGGAACCGAATAAACTAGGACGAGACATTTCGTCAGCGGAGCGGACTCTGTTTGTTTGGAATGAAACAAGGAACCGAATAAACGAGGATGAGACATTTCGTCAGCAGACTCTGTTTGTTTGGAGGATGCACGGATGAACATGTTTGTTTCAGTATTCTCCTTTGAGAGCCTGGGGGTGAGGTTATCAGGTGTAAGCGGAGGGAAACCCTCTATTATCTTGTTACTGTAGTGAGTCGGTGTTAGTTTGTTAAAAGTATAAGTCCACAGCTTTATCTTGATAATATGCCCAAGTCTCCACTAGATTGAGCACACACACACACACACACACACACACACACACACACACACACACACACACACACACACACACACACCACTTTGCTTAATGTTAATAGTGTGACTATTTTCAATTAATATTGCAGTTGGATAAACTGAAGAAAATGCATTTTAACAATCGGTCGTGTTATTCAAAATTTTGACACCAAGATTTTCTATTTTACTGCAAATATATATCGGTTCCAAAATATCGGTTATCGGTCTGCTTGACTCGCGATAATCGGTATCGGTATCGGCCATGAAAAAGCCATATCGGTCGACCCCTAATATATATACTGTATCAGAATCAGAATCAGAATCAGAAAGACTTTAATGATCCCGGGGGGAAATTGGGACAAGTTACAGTAGCTCGCTCACAGAACACACATAGCATAAAATAAAATAAAAATAAACCGTAGTAAATGCAATATTAAGCAAATAAGCAGAAAAACACAACATAGCATAGAATAACTAGTAAATGCGATAGAAGCAAAAAGCAAAAAATAAGTAGAATGTCTAAGTAGCAAAATAGAAATACGTAGAGTAAGTATAGTATACATTCCGTGTCAATTATCATTATTGCACGTGACATATTGCACATATTGCACATATTGCACGTGATTTATATTAAGTCGGCTTGCCCTATACGTTACACGTGGCTCAGCCAGGCACAGTTAACCTATCGGCTGGCTCAGTCTCAGGGAGACTGAGCGTCTCCGAGGTGCTCTTTTAACTCATTCACCGCCAGTTTAGGACTGCCAATATTTAGCACAGGCCAAAGATTTTCATAATTGTTGGTCATCTTTCAAGACCCACAGTAAATTATCTATTAGCACCAGAGTGATTTGCAATACCTCAAAATGAAGATGTACGTCTCTGGGTTCACCAGGAAAAAAAAAGTGAGCTTTTAGCATGTTCTGTACTCTACTTATAGCCATTTATATACACCCTGTTTTCCCCCAAAATGTCTCTCTGAGAAAAGAAATTGCAGAAAATGGCATTTATGTATTTATGCACACAATCTCATGCAGAACTCGCTCTCAATTCTTTTATTTTGAACTGTATTGACATCAGACATGTAAATATTATTTGTTAGGACACAAATGACAAAAAAAAATATATATATATATATATATACACATGAAGTGCTTTTTTTTTACATTCAACAATACAGTTTACTCGGTGTGAGTGAGTGTGCAGACAGACAGACAGACAGACAGACAGACACACCGACAGACAGACAGACAGACAGACACACACACACACACACACACACACACACACACACACACACACACACACGATCCCCCTTTTAGATTTCTAACCCCACATAGGATAAGCAATAACCACGCCCTGTGGCGCTGGGATTGGCCAGGAGCAACACTGGAGGGCACGCAGCCCAGCGATTACATGAACAAACTGAATAGCTCTTGAGAAAGGACAGCAGGCTGCTCTGACTCGCGCTTCTGCCTTGTGCCTTGCTGTTGTGTGTTTATTTTGCACCCGTCCTCGTCCATGTCTCCCTGTCATATCTTCCCTGCTATCTGATCGTTCCCGTTTTCCCCTCGGCTATTCAACACGTCCTCACCGCCCTCGCAAACTGATCGATCATTTCCTCATTCCTCCGATGATCAAACACATCTCTTGATTACTTTCTCCCGGCTGGCAAAGAGGAAGTCGACTCCAGCTCGTGCAGCGCGCCGAGGCGCGTTTCAATGGTGTTTCTCCTGTCTGCACAAGGAAGCGTTACCAGTTTTCTGCTTTTCCTCCTGCTCAATTTCAAAACAACAGCTGCGGTATGTGTTTGTTCACGTGTTGTCTTAGATGATAGGGACCTGATACCATGTGACAGGCTGGGGAAGTGTTTAAACTACGCCCTGCAGTAATAAAAACAAAAACACGTCAAACACGTCATTGGCGGGGAGGGCTATTTCTGATAACACGTCAAAGACGTCATTGGCGGTGAATGAGTTAAGAGAGGCATTAAATAGACCAATGGCCACAGGCAGGAATTATTTCCTGTGCCTCTCCGTATTGCATCTAGGTGGAATCAGTCTCTCACTGAACGTACTCCTGTGTTTGACTAGCACGTCGTGGAGTGGGTGCGAGTCATTGTTCATGATGGAGCGTAGCCTGGACAACGTTCTCTTCTCTGACACCGCAGTCAGAGAGCCCAGATCCAGCCCCACAATGTCCCTGGCCTTACGGATCAGTTTGTTGAGTCTGTTGGCATCCGCTGCCTTCAGCCTGCTGCCCCAGCACACAATAGCATACATTATATATATATATACATGTATATATAATGTTGCAATTTTCAGAACTTGTAAAACAAAAGCAGGCTCAGACAAAAAAAACACACAAAAATATACATATCATCAACATTCCAATGTTACAGCACCAGTGCTTACAGTATGTGCTTGTAAGAGACGTGTGTGGGATCCCACGTGAGGGGTCCATGAAAAGTCAGCTGGGCAAGTTGCTTGTCGATTTCAACCTCGTCTAAGTAGGCCAGAAATGGGTCCCAATTAGACAAATTGCTAAGTCTAGGGCTATGGTTTGGTTAAGTCTAGGGCTATGGTTTGGTTAAGTCTAGGGCTATGCTTTGGGGCGGGGTTAAAAACGGTTAAAGCGGGGTTAAAAACAGAACACGTTGGGACTCGAGTGGCTCCCTCGCCACCCAGCCCACTCTGTCTCCCTCACTTGTCGGCGCCCTATTTCAATATAAGAGTCACAGTGACATCTTGCGTATCCACAGTGTTGGGAGCTCAGGTTACTCTTAAAACGTATTCCACTACAGATTACTGAATGCATGCCCTAAAATGTAATTTGTAACATATTCCATCAGATTACTCAAGTTCAGTAATGTATTCTAAATACATTGGATTACTTTTGAATACTTCAAAATCATTTGGCTGAGCCCATTTTGTCTTGAATGTACGCAAATGAGAGGGCAATGCAGTCACGATCATCGACATATAAAAGATGGACGCCGCCTCTGGTCCCGTTCAGTGAAGCCGCTGCATGTTAGATCGCTGCTCTGGCGGCTGTACCTAGTATAGGTTACAAGGCCCGCCTCCCCATGTTAGTGGATGGGGAAATGGACAACCGAAAAAATCACAGTACACGTCAGATATTTTTTTCCCAAAGGTCGTTTGTATCATTTTAGATAGTTCTTATCACGCTAATGCCTGTGCAAGTGGTCATTTTTCTGATCAGTTTGTTTTTAATTAATTATTTGACATATAAAAAGGGATTATTGACAGCTGTGGCAGCCAGTCTCAAGCCGTCATTGGCTGGACAGGCTCTTCACCTTACAGATCTAGTTTACATAGAGAAGACACTGCTTGGTAAAACAGAAGGAAGACACTGCTTGATCTGTCTACCAGACTGTATATCGATGGACCGCAATAAAAAGGACATTGTATTGAGAAAGGTGCGCGAGGAAGTAACGTTGGTTGGGGACTGAAGTACTAAGTTCAGAAAATCTGTGTTTTATTAGTTACTCCAGCTACGTTATCGTTTATTTTAATACATTAATGGTTTTAACGGATGCGAGCTAGCATTTAGCGGCTAGCTGCTTGTGTTAGCCGGCTTTTAGCTTCATTCTTAAGGTCGGCATAACATTACCAACAATCTAACAACCGATAACGACAGATGGAATAACAGACACATATTTTCAGAACTTACCAGGTTGTCCAACTGCCTGCGTATGCCAGGAAATGTGTTTTATAACGTTACAACTCCCGGGTATAAAATTAGGCCTACACAATACCAGCCATTAGCTAATAGCTAACGGGGTTAGCCTGTCGCAAACAGACACTGGAGGTTATATTTTTGGTGAAGCACGAGGAGAGTATTTATATGGATATCTCTGGGAAGTGCTTTGACTATGGGGATGTTCGCAAGCTCCTCTCCTTGTAGTATAAGGATACAGAAGAGACAGGCAGCTGGATAACGTTAGTTAGAAAAACGACCCGACTGAGAGACAGCAGCACTGGGCTGCCCAGTTAGTAAACGTAAGTTACAACATCAACCAAACCAACATTTGTTCCAAAATGAATTAAATCATAACGTTGATCAAATGCTACAGAAACATTAGCTAATCAACAGAGCTGCAAAGATCAGTTCATCAGATAATAATTTCCCCCTGTATGACGGTTTGTTGCCCAGAGCACCCAGAGCCCAGAGTCTGGCTGCTAGGAGCAATCTCCGACAACAAAATTCAGATTTCCGTACAGGCGTCATTTTGATAAACTGACCTCATAGTGGCAATCTACATCGTTACTTTTGGCGAGACAAAAATTATTAGAACTTAAAGTGCCATATTTACAGAGCTAGAGAGGATTGACTACACAACGCACTCTGCGCAAACCTAGAAACAGCAGCTCTACATTAGAAAGTTTAGAGGGGAAAGAGAGGGTGGTCTCAGACTGAGGTTTCAACCCAAAAGAGCTACGCAGACTCTGGTTCTTTGATCTGAGATGATTTTGGCTTCAATACACCATATAGGGAGGAGATAGGGATGCTGTCTCCATTCATATTATATCTAAATGTGTCACGATGCGCATTGATTGTTGTGACCTTCTTCAGGATGTTTATAAGTAAAATGTTCTTTGTATTTCCATGTCAAAAACGCAATCCTATGAGTATCCTGTCTCTGTGTCTCCTCCGAGATTGATATGCAATTGTTGCACATTTCTTTAAATATGTTTGTTATGTGTTATGTGCATGCCTCACATGAATTTTAGAGCAAATAAAACAAAACAAACAAATAAGGTAATCCCTTAAAGAAATCTATTTCAAAGACTAACTTCAGAATACCACCAATTTAACCTGTAAATGTAATGCAAATGTTACTCATATTTTGTATTCATTACTCCCCAATCCTGCATATCCACTGCATGCAACTGGAACATTTGATGTATTCACTGTAAGTGGAAGTAGGTTTATTTCTACGAAGATTGAATGAGCTGGTATCTCATTAGAGGTATGATATTGTCGCTGTCGTTCCAGGACCTCGAATTTCCAAAACAGCAACTTTTCAGGAAGTTAAAAAAAACGGTTTGCTCTTAAAATACTGAACCAAACGTCATCAAAGTTGGCACATGTCTTAATTATAGTTAGTTTCCCGCTGAATGTGTCATTACTTTATTAATATCTTACCTGGATAAGCTCAAATGATGTTGTTTATATTATCAGTCCGACTTGGAAGCACTCTCTCCCGGCCAGTCAGGCGGGAGAGAGTCGTATGCTCATGCACGAGCCCCAAGCTCCGGGCCGCGGGGGCGCGCGCAGCAGCAGCAGCAGTGCTCTGAGCCTCTCATGGCCGAGGTGGGGGCTTTGGCATTGGGATGAGAACAGTCTGACATAACGTAGCGTTAACGTTACTTTATTCTCATCAGAAAACACTCCGGTTTGCATGTTAAAACAAGTTTGCAGCCTAGGAATAACTGGAAAACATTTGATTGATCTATTAACGTCAGAGGAAGCCAGGATTAGTCAAAACGATATGAGAAATACACAGCACGTCTGCCGTGTGACTTTTCCGGGGTTTATTGTCCTGCGTGGGGGGGTACAGACGGAGGTAGGGGACGAATATCGAGGTTTGACTGACAGATTGAGGGCGAATGGCGTTACGAGATTTACTCACAAGCTCGTTTTAATGCTTTTCCATTGGTTGCAAACCACACAGAGACGTGAAGGGTGACCAATGGTATTGATTTATGACAAAAAGTAAAAAGGTGAAAAAAGGGACATTCGAGGTCCTGGCACAACAGCGACGATATGTTGCTGTGGAAATTGACACTAGTTATGTTGGCTGGGGCGTTTCTAGCCAGAACCCAACCCCCCCCCCCCCCCCCGCCTATCCCCACTTAGAGTGCGTCTAAGCCAGAAACAATTCCAATTTGTGCGCCTTCTCCTTTTTTGATCATGAATTACAACTAGCAATAAAGAGGGCTTATACTGCTTTACACGTGTTCCTGAATAATACTGTTTCCCTTTGAGAGTGTAATGGCATTGTGAGGCCAAACAGAAAAGCACATAATCCATATTGATCCAGGAAGTTCAATGTAAAACAGGTACTAATGAGGTCCAGCCCTCAGGTGCTCCGCAGGCTTAGATAACTCACCATCCACAGCCATCTTAAAGCCAATCACACCACTCCCAACGCATTGCACTCTCAACTGCAGGGACGTTATGGAATACATAAATGCAGCTTAAAAACAACAGAATTGCAGGCGCTGACAAGGTGCTTTTTCTTTTGAGTCCCTCAGCAGTAATGAGGATAACATAAAAAGGCCTAATTTTAATTGATCATAATAGTTCATTGGCGTTGGGCCTATAAATTGTATAAGCTGTTTTGCAGAGCACTTATACCAAAGTAAAATTAATACTGTATAGATGATTGGATGTAATCCAAAAGGTACTGGAGCACACAGATCAAGTGTATTTATGAAGTTTTTATTGAACTAACGTTTCGACACTACTGTGTCTTCATCAGAGTACTCTGATGAAGACACAGTAGTGTCGAAACGTTAGTTCAATAAAAACTTCATTATACACTTGATCTGTGTGCTCCAGTACCTTTTGGATTACATCCAATCATCTATATCGTAAGTCTGCCTTTTCTGAGAAGCACCAGACCAGCCTGCTGGGCTGTAGAGGTTGAGGCGCGCTTAACTACATCCTGCATAAAATTAATACTGATTGTACTGTATGTATCCAAGCCAACTGGAAGAAAAAAAAAGAAACGAAAGAAAAAGAAATCACCCTGTGCGTGTTGCTGAAGTCTTTTCTGGAACTAATGAATGGTAATCATGTTTACACTCTAGAGTAAATGCAATGCCACAATTAGGCATTGATGTATTGTAGGCCGGGCATTCATAGCACAAAGCCGCACGGTCCATTAGACTTCATTTATGTGCATTGAAAACAGAACTGTCACCATTACGGGCCTCATGTGCTGGTGCTTGATAACTCCTTTGAGAACACCCCGCACGAACACCCCGCACGAACACCCCGCCCTCCCAGCGTCCACACATTATCTCACTAACACCCCGCACTCCCAGCGTCCACACATTATCTCACTAACACCCCGCACTCCCAGCGTCCACACATTATCTCACTAACACCCCGGACTCCCAGCGTCCACACATTATCTCACTAACACCCCGCACTCCCAGCGTCCACACATTATCTCACTAACACCCCGCACTCCCAGCGTCCACACATTATCTCACTAACACCCCGCCCTCCCAGCATCCACACATTATCTCACTAACACCCCGCACTCCCAGCGTCCACACATTATCTCACTAACACCCCGCACTCCCAGCGTCCACACATTATCTCACTAACACCCCGCCCTCCCAGCATCCACACATTATCTCACTAACACCCCGCACTCCCAGCATCCACACATTATCTCACTAACACCCCGCACTCCCAGCATCCACACATTATCTCACTAACACCCCGCACTCCCAGCGTCCACACATTATCTCACTAACACCCCACACTCCCAGCGTCCACACATTATCTCACTAACACCCCGCACTCCCAGCGTCCACACATTATCTCACTAACACCCCGCACTCCCAGCGTCCACACATTATCTCACTAACACCCCGCCCTCCCAGCGTCCACACATTATCTCACTAACACCCCGCACTCCCAGCATCCACACATTATCTCACTAACACCCCGCCCTCCCAGCATCCACACATTATCTCACTAACACCCCGCCCTCCCTGCATCCACACATTATCTCACTAACACCCCGCACTCCCAGCATCCACACATTATCTCACTAACACCCCGCACTCCCAGCGTCCACACATTATCTCACTAACACCCCACCCTCCCTGCATCCACACATTATCTCACTAACACCCCGCCCTCCAGCGTCCACACATTATCTCACTAACACCCCGCCCTCCCAGCGTCCACACATTATCTCACTAACACCCCGCCCTCCATCATCCACACATTATCTCACTAACACCCCGCCCTCCCAGCATCCACACATTATCTCACTAACACCCCGCACTCCCTGCATCCACACATTATCTCACTAACACCCCGCACTCCCAGCATCCACACATTATCTCACTAACACCCCGCACTCCCAGCGTCCACACATTATCTCACTAACACCCCGCCCTCCCAGCATCCACACATTATCTCACTAACACCCCGCACTCCCTGCATCCACACATTATCTCACTAACACCCCGCACTCCCAGCATCCACACATTATCTCACTAACACCCGCACTCCCAGCATCCACACATTATCTCACTAACACCCCGCACTCCCAGCATCCACACATTATCTCACTAACACCCCGCACTCCCAGCGTCCACACATTATCTCACTAACACCCCGCACTCCCTGCATCCACACATTATCTCACTAACACCCCGCACTCCCAGCATCCACACATTATCTCACTAACACCCCGCACTCCCAGCATCCACACATTATCTCACTAACACCCCGCACTCCCAGCATCCACACATTATCTCACTAACACCCCGCACTCCCAGCGTCCACACATTATCTCACTAACACCCCGCACTCCCAGCATCCACACATTATCTCACTAACACCCCGCACTCCCTGCATCCACACATTATCTCACTAACACCCCGCCCTCCCTGCATCCACACATTATCTCACTAACACCCCGCACTCCCTGCATCCACACATTATCTCACTAACACCCCGCACTCCCAGCATCCACACATTATCTCACTAACACCCCGCACTCCCTGCATCCACACATTATCTCACTAACACCCCGCACTCCCAGCATCCACACATTATCTCACTAACACCCCGCACTCCCAGCGTCCACACATTATCTCACTAACACCCCGCACTCCCAGCGTCCACACATTATCTCACTAACACCCCGCACTCCCAGCATCCACACATTATCTCACTAACACCCCGCACTCCCTGCATCCACACATTATCTCACTAACACCCCGCACTCCCAGCATCCACACATTATCTCACTAACACCCCGCACTCCCAGCGTCCACACATTATCTCACTAACACCCCGCACTCCCAGCGTCCACACATTATCTCACTAACACCCCGCACTCCCAGCATCCACACATTATCTCACTAACACCCCGCACTCCCTGCATCCACACATTATCTCACTAACACCCCGCACTCCCAGCATCCACACATTATCTCACTAACACCCCGCACTCCCTGCATCCACACATTATCTCACTAACACCCCGCACTCCCAGCATCCACACATTATCTCACTAACACCCCGCACTCCCTGCATCCACACATTATCTCACTAACACCCCGCCCTCCCAGCATCCACACATTATCTCACTAACACCCCGCACTCCCTGCATCCACACATTATCTCACTAACACCCCGCACTCCCAGCATCCACACATTATCTCACTAACACCCCGCACTCCCAGCGTCCACACATTATCTCACTAACACCCCGCACTCCCAGCGTCCACACATTATCTCACTAACACCCCGCACTCCCAGCATCCACACATTATCTCACTAACACCCCGCACTCCCTGCATCCACACATTATCTCACTAACACCCCGCCCTCCCTGCATCCACACATTATCTCACTAACACCCCGCACTCCCTGCATCCACACATTATCTCACTAACACCCCGCACTCCCAGCATCCACACATTATCTCACTAACACCCCGCACTCCCTGCATCCACACATTATCTCACTAACACCCCGCACTCCCAGCATCCACACATTATCTCACTAACACCCCGCACTCCCAGCATCCACACATTATCTCACTAACACCCCGCACTCCCAGCGTCCACACATTATCTCACTAACACCCCGCACTCCCAGCATCCACACATTATCTCACTAACACCCCGCACTCCCAGCGTCCACACATTATGTCACTAACACCCCGCACTCCCAGCATCCACACATTATCTCACTAACACCTCGCACTCCCAGCGTCCACACATTATCTCACTAACACCCCGCCCTCCCAGCATCCACACATTATCTCACTAACACCCCGCACTCCCTGCATCCACACATTATCTCACTAACACCCCGCACTCCCAGCATCCACACATTATCTCACTAACACCCCGCACTCCCAGCGTCCACACATTATCTCACTAACACCCCGCCCTCCCAGCATCCACACATTATCTCACTAACACCCCGCACTCCCTGCATCCACACATTATCTCACTAACACCCCGCACTCCCAGCATCCACACATTATCTCACTAACACCCCGCACTCCCAGCATCCACACATTATCTCACTAACACCCCGCACTCCCAGCATCCACACATTATCTCACTAACACCCCGCACTCCCAGCGTCCACACATTATCTCACTAACACCCCGCACTCCCTGCATCCACATATTATCTCACTAACACCCCGCACTCCCAGCATCCACACATTATCTCACTAACACCCCGCACTCCCAGCATCCACACATTATCTCACTAACACCCCGCACTCCCAGCATCCACACATTATCTCACTAACACCCCGCACTCCCAGCGTCCACACATTATCTCACTAACACCCCGCACTCCCAGCATCCACACATTATCTCACTAACACCCCGCACTCCCTGCATCCACACATTATCTCACTAACACCCCGCCCTCCCTGCATCCACACATTATCTCACTAACACCCCGCACTCCCTGCATCCACACATTATCTCACTAACACCCCGCACTCCCAGCATCCACACATTATCTCACTAACACCCCGCACTCCCTGCATCCACACATTATCTCACTAACACCCCGCACTCCCAGCATCCACACATTATCTCACTAACACCCCGCACTCCCAGCGTCCACACATTATCTCACTAACACCCCGCACTCCCAGCGTCCACACATTATCTCACTAACACCCCGCACTCCCAGCATCCACACATTATCTCACTAACACCCCGCACTCCCTGCATCCACACATTATCTCACTAACACCCCGCACTCCCAGCATCCACACATTATCTCACTAACACCCCGCACTCCCAGCGTCCACACATTATCTCACTAACACCCCGCACTCCCAGCGTCCACACATTATCTCACTAACACCCCGCACTCCCAGCATCCACACATTATCTCACTAACACCCCGCACTCCCTGCATCCACACATTATCTCACTAACACCCCGCACTCCCAGCATCCACACATTATCTCACTAACACCCCGCACTCCCTGCATCCACACATTATCTCACTAACACCCCGCACTCCCAGCATCCACACATTATCTCACTAACACCCCGCACTCCCTGCATCCACACATTATCTCACTAACACCCCGCCCTCCCAGCATCCACACATTATCTCACTAACACCCCGCACTCCCTGCATCCACACATTATCTCACTAACACCCCGCACTCCCAGCATCCACACATTATCTCACTAACACCCCGCACTCCCAGCGTCCACACATTATCTCACTAACACCCCGCACTCCCAGCGTCCACACATTATCTCACTAACACCCCGCACTCCCAGCATCCACACATTATCTCACTAACACCCCGCACTCCCTGCATCCACACATTATCTCACTAACACCCCGCCCTCCCTGCATCCACACATTATCTCACTAACACCCCGCACTCCCTGCATCCACACATTATCTCACTAACACCCCGCACTCCCAGCATCCACACATTATCTCACTAACACCCCGCACTCCCTGCATCCACACATTATCTCACTAACACCCCGCACTCCCAGCATCCACACATTATCTCACTAACACCCCGCACTCCCAGCATCCACACATTATCTCACTAACACCCCGCACTCCCAGCGTCCACACATTATCTCACTAACACCCCGCACTCCCAGCATCCACACATTATCTCACTAACACCCCGCACTCCCAGCGTCCACACATTATGTCACTAACACCCCGCACTCCCAGCATCCACGCATTATCTCGCCCACACTTATCCCGTTACCATCATTTCATGGAAAAACTTTCTCCTCTTTAACTCATTGAGTGCCAGCCACTTTTGGAGAACGGACGCTCCCAGTGCCAGAGTTTCAGAGCGTTTTCAGTGATTTCTCGAGGCCCACAGAATATTGTGTGATATTACTATGTAAACACCGAACACGCACAAAGAACGATGAGACTCTCTTCTATCATCTGCAAAAAAAAGTTTATTGATCCCATTTTCCGTTATTTAGTTATGAGCCGGAGAAGATAGGCTGTTTTGAGCAAAAAGACACTTTTCAAATTAGAAGCTGAGTTATTCCGCCTTTTGTGAAATGCAGCATTTCAAGCACATTCACTGAGTCTGAAGATAATATTTTCTGATGTAGTGACGTGGTGTAGTTGTGTGGTGCCTGCGTGCCCCACCCCCCTCTCCCCCCCTCAGCTGCAAACTCCTCCCCACACTACACAGCCTCACGCACCCAGTCTATTTTCGGAGCGCTCCGTTTTTTTTGCGCCGGCTCCCAGCGCGACAAGGAAATGCCAAGGAAATGCCACTGCAGGGAAAGGTTTGGCCCTTTGGCGTCGGGTGCTGCCTTTCTGGCGGCTAATCGTGTGAAGAAACTATGCAGACAGACAGACAGAGGCAGAGGGGCTCAGTTGTGTGCGCGGATTGACTGCTGTTCGCAGCCAACATCAGCTGCAAGTCAGAGCCATCTATATGGCTCTGGCTGCAGCATGAGCGGTTTCTCTTTGATCACGGGCGTTTTTCCTGCTGTTTTCGGACCTTCCTCTAATCTGGAGAGCACTGTCGCCACCTAATGGGTCGGTAAAATAGGTTACACACATTCAACATGCCCCAAAATTTTACAGGAGATATATTAGGCTTTGATCCACGTCCCACCGTCAAAAAACGCAATTGACGACAATCGTCGTCATTGGCACTCTACGTCACTAAAGCAATTGACGACGATTGTCGTCATTGGCACTCAATGAGTTAAGATTGTTTTGAGAAAGACCCAAGGATCTCATCTCCAAAATGCCTTTCATATGACGGAGAATCAGTCAATTATTTTGAAGCGGTGCAGCAGTGATTTAGGAGTGCAGTAGGCAGGCAGACAGCAGCCTTCAGAGACTTCCACACACAGCGCAGCAGCAGCTTGGTCAGGGCTGATTGCAGCGGCACTGGGGCAGATAAGTCAGTCTTACTATTATCCAGTGTAAGCTATGAGTGGCAAATTACAACGTCAGCCTAAAACCCCACGCAGCAGAAGAGGCTAAAAAACAAAGTCCTACACTAAAAACAGAGACCGCCAAGGCTCGGATGGAACAAATGGAGTTTGTTTGTATGTGTGTGTGTGTGTGTGTGTGTGTGTGTGTGTGTGTGTGTGTTTGTACAGCTATCTTAGTGCGATTTGAGTTTTATACCTAGGAAGTGAAGACGGTTATGTTTGAAGGTTATGTCATTCTGTCATTGAATGTCCTCACTAAGATAGCTGTACTGTGTGTGTGTGTGTGTGTGTGTGTGTGTGTGTGTGTGTGTGTGTGTGTGTGTGTGTGTGTGTGTGTGTGTGTGTGTGTGTGTGTGTGAGCATGCGCGTGCATGTGTGCGCGCGCGTGTGTCAGGGGTGGCTCTCATCATGATATTCAGTTCAGACTATTGGGTCTCTTCTATGGTTTTATTGCTGTCAGCATCTTCCCTGGGCCCATAACTATGATGTCCTGACAGCTTTACAGGGGCCGTAATTTAAATTTATTCCTACCAGGTCATCGATTCTCTCACCACCGCAATGTCATGTGTGTCTGCCATGCAAAACGCAAGTCGGACACAGGGAACTCCGGCACGGATCCATAAGCATGTATAGATTTACCCCTCCTCCCCCATATGTCTCAGACCATTAATATCCGAAAACACTCACCGAAGGCGACGTCTCAAAAAACAAGAGCATTACGAGATTAAAATGGCTAGGCCCGGCTTCAGGGGGCAATGTGAAAATAGACACGTGGCGGCAATGGCCACCGGAGAAGATTCAAGCAGGCGTCTCTACTCCTGCCGGCCGCCATAACTCCCTCCCTCGCTCCGCTCCCATTCTCCTATTTCATCTGTCTCACGTTCTATCGCTCCCTCCATTACCACCAATTCAATTTCTCCAAAAGCTCCTTACTGTGTGATTTATGACTTCTCCACCATGCCATAAATAACTGAGTAGGAATAAGAGGCTCCGCTTACCTTGCCCACGTACTGCGGGTCTGAGCCCATGTACTCCTCCAGCACAAAGAACTGGTTCCACACCCAGCCCCTCTTGACCCGCTGGAAGCCAGCCGGCCCATCCCTCGTGGGGCCCAGCACGAGGCTCCTGGGATGCTCCCTGCCCGCCCGCCCCCTGCTGGAAGGCGGGCGCAGAGGGGAGACCGAGCCTTCGTCGAGGAGAACCCACAGGAACAGCAGCAGGCAGTTCCTTGTGAGCATTGGCAGTCTGTGAGGTTCAGGTCCCCAAAGTTGAAGTCCGAAGACGAGAGCTGAGCCACGCTGAAAGGACTTGGAGAGAGGCTTACGGGAAATGGACGGGCGGGTGGGGAGGGTGGCCCAAAAAGCAGCCGCCTGCGTCTGTCGCGTTCCCGCTCAGCGATTGATGGAGTTCATCACCTGCAAGGAAGAGGAGGGGAACAGCTCAGTGGTGTACAGTAATGTAACAAAGTATAATACTTTCATTCATTATGGCACTTAAGTATTTTTTGCTGAGTATCTGTACTATATATATACAGTATATATATATATATATATATATATATATATATATATATATATATATATATATATATATACAGTATATATATATATATATATATATATATATATATATATATATATATATACAATATAATTTATACTGTCAACTTTCACTTTTACTCCACTACTTTCCTGAATAAAATGTATACTTTTACTCCATTACATTTCCCCTAAGCATTTCCGTTAGTCGTTAATATAAAATGAATCAGTGCTCTAGTTACGTTAATCACGATTCACACTACATTCCAGTTGGTGGGCGTAATACACCATAATGTGTTTTGCCAACCACTATACATTTTATAGAATGCAACATAAGTGAAATTGACAATGAATGACTGCTTTTGTTTTTTTATTAACAGTATTTTTGTACTTTTCATTTGAATACTTAAGCACATAATATCAGATCATTTACTCAAGTAATATTCTAATATGTGAAAGTCATTTTATGGTAAGATATCTGTACTTTTACTCAAGTGTGGCTTTCAGGTACTTCATCCTCCATCCTCCACTCATCTCATATAGTCCGATGCAAAGAATTATGATTCAACAAAAAAATTATGAGGCTTGTTATTCAATTCACTCCCCTGAGGAGTTTTCTGATGATGGTGATGATAATGATTTTAGTATTATTATTATGCAGAAAACTGAAGACCGAGTACAGAGGCGTTAAAGGAGTAATAAGCAAGATTTTTACTGTCCTTTAGCACAAAACGACCATTTTATATCTGTGAGAGGTTGATCAATATCTCTGCAGGTTCTGAGATTTCTGGATTTCAGAACTTACTTTCTGGCCCACGCACACCCATGCACACACACATACACACACGCACGCACACACACACACACACACACACACACACACTAACACACACACACACACACACACACACACACACCAAAGCGTGTAATAGACCCGCTGGTAGAGTCAGTTCTCAGTCTCTATCCTTTTCGCTCAACTAGAGACTTCCTCCCAGCTTTCGTTGTTAAAACTGGGTGGAAACAATTTGAGCGTTTAAAGAAACCCTGCATGGCAGAACCAATCCAAAGTCTTTAGGGCGGCCCTCCATATTAGCGGAGAGCATCGAGAGCATCATTTCTGGGAAGGAAATTACGGACAAGAATGAAATGAAAATTAGCAATAGCTAAAAAACTCTCTGTGCAGCACATCAGTTTCATGCTCTGTATTGGAATTGTTAAATTGCATCATCCCTATCAAATACAATTCAAAAATAATAAAGAAAGGTGTGTTCTTGACAAAGGGGCATAGGTTTGTTAGTTGCTGTTCAAACTATTTTTGACAAGAAGTTCCCAGATGATTGGCACACGGAGATCTCCAATTGTCATGGGAGCCGAGACTAACCGAGGTCAGAGTCATGTTTTGTCTTGAAGGTGGAGCACCCGTCAGACCAGGGGACTGTGTCAGAGTCATGTTTTGTCTTGAAGGTGGAGCACCCGTCAGACCAGGGGACTGTGTCAGAGTCATGTTTTGTCTTGAAGGTGGAGCACCCATCAGGCCAGGGGACTGTGTCAGAGTCACGTTTTGTCTTGAAGGTGGAGCACCCATCAGGCCAGGGGACTGTGTCAGAGTCACGTTTTGTCTTGAAGGTGGAGCACCCATCAGGCCAGGGGACTGTGTCAGAGTCACGTTTTGTCTTGAAGGTGGAGCACCCATCAGGCCAGGGGACTGTGTCAGAGTCACGTTTTGTCTTGAAGGTGGAGCACCCATCAGACCAGGGTAACTGTGTCAGAGTCATGTTTTGTCTTGAAGGTGGAGCACCCATCAGGCCAGGGGACTGTGTCAGAGTCACGTTTTGTCTTGAAGGTGGAGCACCCATCAGGCCAGGGGACCGTGTCAGAGTCACGTTTTGTCTTGAAGGTGGAGCACCCATCAGGCCAGGGGACCGTGTCAGAGTCACGTTTTGTCTTGAAGGTGGAGCACCCATCAGGCCAGGGGACTGTGTCAGAGTCACGTTTTGTCTTGAAGGTGGAGCACCCATCAGGCCAGGGGACTGTGTCAGAGTCATGTTTTGTCTTGAAGGTGGAGCACCCATCAGGCCAGGGGACTGTGTCAGAGTCATGTTTTGTCTTGAAGGTGGAGCACCCTTCAGGCCAGGGGACTGTGTCAGGCTCATGTTTTGTGTTGAAGGTGGAGCACCCGTCAGACCAGGGGACTGTGTCAGGCTCATGTTTTGTCTTGAAGGTGGAGCACCCGTCAGGCCAGGGGACTGTGTCAGAGTCACGTTTTGTCTTGAAGGTGGAGCACCCTTCAGGCCAGGGGACTGTGTCAGAGTCATGTTTTGTCTTGAAGGTGGAGCACCCGTCAGACCAGGGGACTGTGTCAGGCTCATGTTTTGTCTTGAAGGTGGAGCACTCGTCAGACCAGGGGACTGTGTCAGAGTCATGTTTTGTTTTGAAGGTGGAGCACCCATCAGACCAGGGGACTGTGTCAGAGTCATGTTTTGAAGGTGGAGCACCCATCAGACCAGGGGACTGTGTCAGAGTCATGTTTTGTTTTGAAGGTGGAGCACCCATCAGACCAGGGGACTGTGTCAGAGTCATGTTTTGTCTTGAAGGTGGAGCACCCATCAGACCAGGGGACTGTGTCAGAGTCATGTTTTGTTTTGAAGGTGGAGCACCCATCAGGCCAGGGGACTGTATCAGAGTCATGTTTTGTGTTTAAGGTGGAGCACCCATCAGGCCAGGGGACTGTGTCAGAGTCATGTTTTGTGTTGAAGGTGGAGCACCCATCAGACCAGGGTAACTGTGTCAGAGTCATGTTTTGTCTTGAAGGTGGAGCACCCATCAGGCCAGGGGACTGTGTCAGAGTCATGTTTTGTGTTGAAGGTGGAGCACCCATCAGACCAGGGTAACTGTGTCAGAGTCATGTTTTGTCTTGAAGGTGGAGCACCCATCAGACCAGGGTAACTGTGTCAGAGTCATGTTTTGTCTTGAAGGTGGAGCACCCATCAGGCCAGGGGACTGTGTCAGAGTCATGTTTTGTCTTGAAGGTGGAGCACCCATCAGACCAGGGTAACTGTGTCAGAGTCATGTTTTGTCTTGAAGGTGGAGCACCCGTCAGACCAGGGGACTGTGTCAGAGTCATGTTTTGTGTTGAAGGTGGAGCACCCATCAGGCCAGGGGACTGTGTCAGAGTCATGTTTTGTCTTGAAGGTGGAGCACCCATCAGGCCAGGGGACTGTGTCAGAGTCATGTTTTGTGTTGAAGGTGGAGCACCCATCAGACCAGGGGACTGTGTCAGAGTCACGTTTTGTCTTGAAGGTGGAGCACCCATCAGGCCAGGGGACCGTGTCAGAGTCATGTTTTGTCTTGAAGGTGGAGCACCCATCAGGCCAGGGGACTGTGTCAGAGTCATGTTTTGTGTTGAAGGTGGAGCACCCATCAGACCAGGGGACTGTGTCAGAGTCACGTTTTGTCTTGAAGGTGGAGCACCCATCAGGCCAGGGGACCGTGTCAGAGTCATGTTTTGTCTTGAAGGTGGAGCACCCATCAGGCCAGGGGACCGTGTCAGAGTCATGTTTTGTCTTGAAGGTGGAGCACCCATCAGGCCAGGGGACTGTGTCAGAGTCATGTTTTGTCTTGAAGGTGGAGCACCCATCAGACCAGGGGACTGTGTCAGAGTCACGTTTTGTCTTGAAGGTGGAGCACCCATCAGGCCAGGGGACCGTGTCAGAGTCATGTTTTGTCTTGAAGGTGGAGCACCCATCAGGCCAGGGGACTGTGTCAGAGTCATGTTTTGTGTTGAAGGTGGAGCACCCATCAGACCAGGGGACTGTGTCAGAGTCACGTTTTGTCTTGAAGGTGGAGCACCCATCAGGCCAGGGGACCGTGTCAGAGTCATGTTTTGTCTTGAAGGTGGAGCACCCATCAGGCCAGGGGACCGTGTCAGAGTCATGTTTTGTCTTGAAGGTGGAGCACTCGTCAGACCAGGGGACTGTGTCAGAGTCATGTTTTGTCTTGAAGGTGGAGCACCCATCAGGCCAGGGGACTGTGTCAGAGTCATGTTTTGTCTTGAAGGTGGAGCACCCATCAGACCAGGGGACTGTGTCAGAGTCATGTTTTGTCTTGAAGGTGGAGCACCCATCAGGCCAGGGGACCGTGTCAGAGTCATGTTTTGTCTTGAAGGTGGAGCACCCATCAGGCCAGGGGACCGTGTCAGAGTCATGTTTTGTCTTGAAGGTGGAGCACCCATCAGGCCAGGGGACTGTGTCAGAGTCATGTTTTGTCTTGAAGGTGGAGCACCCATCAGACCAGGGGACTGTGTCAGAGTCATGTTTTGTCTTGAAGGTGGAGCACCCATCAGGCCAGGGGACCGTGTCAGAGTCATGTTTTGTCTTGAAGGTGGAGCACCCATCAGACCAGGGGACTGTGTCAGAGTCATGTTTTGTCTTGAAGGTGGAGCACCCGTCAGACCAGGGGACTGTGTCAGGCTCATGTTTTGTCTTGAAGGTGGAGCACCCATCAGGATGCCACCATTTTAAAAACGTTTAATTACGTCCCAGAGGTTGGTTGTTATGGTTAGTCAAGTAAAACAACTTGGTTAAGGTTAGTTAGGTTTTGGTCATGGTTAAAGAAGAAAAACGTTTGTTAAAAATTTTAATGTGGCTTATGCTGGGAATCAAACCCGGCTCATCGGCATCGAGGGCAAACATACGCCCGTCTGCCACCGCGGCCACAACGCCCTTAGTGGCTACTGTATTACTGGCTACTTAGTGCCTACTGTGTATCGCCCCCTGCTGGTACTGGAGTTTGATACATGCGTGTACTTTTCATGCCAATGCAAAACGTGACAGTGACACAGTGCCCCGGCGGGCGGTCTATTTCACCTTTGGCATGATCCCGGGCTGCACACACACACACACACACACACACACACACACACACACACACACATACACACACACACACACACACTCAATAACAAAGTATTAATATAGCATGCTATGCAGCATTACCAATCCTAGCCATGTCTTTTGGATCTCTGCTGTAATTAGTCAGCTGATTAAATCTTTGAATCTTTCTGAATTATTATTAAATGTGACTTGCATAAACTCCAGGACTCTGGAAGCTGTGTGGAGATCTGTCCATGTGTCAGGTCCTCGGGCCCCGATCAAGTGTTCGATGAAAGTGATTTTTTGAATGTCTCTTTAATGAGAAGGTACTGCTGAGTTTTACTCATTGCATGATGACATGATGACAAGTTTGGCTTCATAAGCCTTAGTCTCATCCGTTGTTTTATTGCAGATCTGGGTAGAGTTGTAGACTAGCACATGCTTCCTCCAGTACATGTGCAATCGCCAGCTGCTTCTTTTCACATGACAGCGAGGGGCTTCACCGTCAGGATGTAGCGCATGGGAGGATTCCTCCCAGTTCCCCTTCCCCGCCGAACAGGCGTCCCGACCGACCAGAGGAGGCGCTAGTGCAGCTAACCTCACATCAGCAGGCTCTCTTGCCAAGGAGAAGAGCCTGGAACTCACACGGAACAAGGGAACTCGAACCCGCGACCGAGTCGTATTGGTAGGCACTGGCAGGGAATCTACCGGTGCACTACCTGGGCCGGTAGCCCATTCTTTTCCAGTTTTCAAGAACACATAAGGTTGCTTTATCATTTTCAGGTGAACCATCCTTTCATCTGAGGGCGTTTCAAATGTCAGGATGGACTTGAGACCTGTTTATAGGCCCTTATCACAAGCATGTCTCAAAGGACTTAACATCGTATCATCACAGTCATACATCTACACACAACTTTGGACTGTGGGAAGAAACCCACGCAAATACATGGAGAACATGCACACTTCACACACCGGGGTGGAGATTCGAACTGACGACCTTCTTGCTGTGAACAGTGTTAACCCCTGACCCACCGTGCCGCCCAGAACAGATGGAGTCAACTCAAATCTACATGAACTGGCGATGCACAGCCTTATGATCCCAATGTCTTTAAACACAGACGACAAAGTGACAAAGCAGCAGCCACAGCGTCAGTTAACAGACATGCATTCCATGAAATAGGACACTCTCATAGAAGATTACCGACATCTAATCCAGCTCACAGGCATACCAATGAATATTTCATTTCTTCTTTCTTTCAATACGTCACTGTCTATATCCACACAGTCCAATCTAAGTGCCTAAGCTTCGGGTGATGGCAGGATGAGTTTCTTACCTGGTCAAATATTCACTCTGATTTTGCATGCATGAGTGCAGCAGTTTTATTTAAGAACATTCAATATTCAATATATTGTAAAGGCAAGGCATACTGTATATTCTAAAGGCAAATGTGATGTACTTACTGTAGGTCATTTTACCTTTCAATCATTTTGATCAAAAGAATTGATAAAAAAAACATTTATGTCATTTATAATACAAGTGGCTCTAAGGGTGATGATCTCTAAGGTCTTATAAGAGGCTGTGCACATTGGACCTGTGTTTTTCACATCAGAACGCTTTGGAAATCATGTCGAGGGCGCTTCCAATGCACACAAAACACAGCACACGGAGTGTTTTTGTGTGTGTTTTGTTTTGTTTTTCGATGCCATCGCGTGCAGTACAGTTCAGGTCAGGACACAACGATCACACAGACGGTAGGTAGCCAGCTGGTTTTGTCTGTTTGATGTTATTGATCGTTCGCACTGTAAACATGAAAGACAGATTATTGGCAATTCTGGCAGCAGTGGAGGTTGAAGATCCCCCTGACAGGAGAAGAGGTAGGAGGAGTGACAGTGACAAGCAGCCCACTTTTCCTCCAAATGTTGAACTTTTTTCAGCTTGAGATGCCCAGAGACACTGCCAAAAAACACTAGCCGCCAAGAGCGCTTAAACGCCCAGGTGCAGTCCTTGAAAGAGGATCGCTCCTAGCGCGTTCTTAACATAGAAATTGAATTGCAGAAAGGCGCTGGCTTCTCAAATACAGGTCCAATGTGCACAGCCCCTAATAGAGCAAAATAACACTCTTGGCTTCCAACCAAAGGAAAGGAAGTAGCTACAGATACTACAGTATGATTCATAGTGGATGTGGGAATGCACTTATTGAAACAAATGTTATTTTTCTTTTCTAAACAGAGTTGGAATAACTTTTTATATACTAACTGCTTTGCTGTAACAGCTGCCTGGACTCTTATGTGCTCCAATCGCTCCAATTACAGAACGGAACACATTTTACAAAGGGAAATAGAGGATGAAAAAGTCCATTCAGCTTCTCTTGACCTTGTGACCTCTGACAGATTTGCCCGATATCAGAATAGTCAACTGGTGCACTCATTTCCATCTTCAGTATGACACTGCCCCCACTCTAACCGATTTCCGTGATGGAGGGGGATTGGATTTTCCCTAACCAATCACTAGAGACTAATGTATCAGTGTTAGTCCCACCCGTGGTGCTGATTGGCTAATCATTAGTCCCCGCTGGTGCTGGACCGATATTTTTTCAATCAAGAAACCACTGTTTCATGTTTGATTTGATGTGAATGGTCAACTTGGTGGAGTGGCCGGATTCAAAGGTCTGGACTGAGGCAGCTTTCTCCTTCCGCATTGATGCCAATGCAGGAGTACTGTAGCGAAAAGTACAGTTCCTCGAATGGCCACTTGAGGCTGGCTACAAAAGCAAGTCAGTCCTCCTTCACCCCATGTTAAAATGCCAGACTTTATAGCATAAACATGTTTATAGCCTGGTTTTGGTCTGTACAGTATAGCTGATTTCACCTTTCATGACAACTGTACATGGGGGTTAATTTTTATATACCTCACCCGTTTAGAGTAACAGACAATAAAAAAGATTATATTTTGGGCGTGATTGTCAGGTGCTTGTCCAGTGATTTTTTCTTTAAATATTTTTTCCCCGATTTTCTATCCCATTTTTTTATCCCCCATTAGTGCTAATTTTTTATTTATTTATCCTGGTTGCTGCTCCAGCCTCTGCCGATCTTTGGAGAGCCGAAACTGGATCCATGCTTCCTCCAAGACATGGGCAGTTAGCCAGCCGCTTCTTTTCACCTGACAGGGGAAGCTTCGCCGGTAGGACATAGCACGTGGGAGGATCACGCTATTCCAACGAGTTCCCCTCCCTCCGAAACAGGCGCCCCTAACGACCAGAGGAGGCACCGCATCAGCAACGAGGATATTGCATGTTTTGGTGAAGGGGTTCCTATGTGAAGGAAACCCCCGGGAGGCACGGGGAGAACATGCAAACTCCACACGGAAAGGCCCTTTTGACGAACCCACCCGGGCGGTGGGCACTCGAGGACATGCGGACGGGCACGCATTCCTTCAGCGCTCACAGCGTCCCAGGTGGGAATCGAACCCACGACCTTCGAGCTGTGAGGCGACAGCACTTACCACTGCACCACTGCACCCCGTCATGCAGCTTTGCTGATCGCGAACTAATAGAGGGTATGCACAGACGTCACTTGCCCACCCGAACACGGAATGTTAAAATCTATGGGCAAAACATTCAGCAGGTTCCTCTGCTGTTTGGAGCAGCAGGTGTCATTTATCTATGCTGATTACTGCATTCAAAATCAGTCTTGCTGCCACTCAGTGGGCGTGATCACGCAGTGACTTCTGCCTTGCCTGACTTCTATAGGCTAGGTGGCGCTGCAGCTCTTTGGGAAACCTGGTCTTGCGTTATTATCTTGCATGAGCTGCGGGAGAAGCAAGATGGCAGCGGCCAGGTCTGGTGATGTCACAAGCACTCCCTCCACCTCTTTTTACAGGCTATGGTCTGGTGATGTCACATGCACTCCCTCCACCTCTTTTTAGACCATAGCCTGTAAAAAGAGATGGAGGGAGTGCATGTGACATCACCAGACCATAGCCTGTAAAAAGAGATGGAGGGAGTGCATGTGACATCACCAGACCATAGCCTGTAAAAAGAGGTGGAGGGAGTGCATGATGTGACATCACCAGACCATAGCCTGTAAAAAGAGGTGGAGGGAGTGCATGTGACATCACCAGACCATAGCCTGTAAAAAGAGATGGAGGGAGTGCATGTGACATCACCAGACCATAGCCTGTAAAAAGAGGTGGAGGGAGTGCATGATGTGACATCACGAGACCATAGCCTGTAAAAAGAGATGGAGGGAGTGCATGATGTGACATCACCAGACCATAGCCTGTAAAAAGAGATGGAGGGAGTGCATGATGTGACATCACCAGACCATAGCCTGTAAAAAGAGGTGGAGGGAGTGCATGTGACATCACCAGACCATAGCCTGTAAAAAGAGGTGGAGGGAGTGCATGTGACATCACCAGACCATAGCCTGTAAAAAGAGGTGGAGGGAGTGCATGTGACATCACATGCACTCCCTCCATCTCTTTTTACAGGCTATGGTCTGGTGATGTCACATCATGCACTCCGTCCATCTCTTTTTACAAGCTATGGTCTGGTGATGTCACATCATGCACTCCGTCCATCTCTTTTTACAGGCTATGGTCTGGTGATGTCACATCATGCACTCCCTCCATCTCTTTTTACAAGCTATGGTCTGGTGATGTCACATCATGCACTCCGTCCATCTCTTTTTACAAGCTATGGTCTGGTGATGTCACATCATGCACTCCCTCCACCTCTTTTTACAGGCTATGGTCTGGTGATGTCACATCATGCACTCCCTCCATCTCTTTTTACAGGCTATGGTCTGGTGATGTCACATCATGCACTCCCTCCATCTCTTTTCACAGGCTTTGGTGATGTCACATCATGCACTCCCTCCATCTCTTTTTACAGGCTTTGGTGATGTCACAGCACTCTGTCCATATCTTTTTACAGGTTATGATCTGGTGATGTCACATGCACTCTGTCCATCTATTCTACAGGCTATGGTCTGGTGATGTCACAGGCACTCCGTCCATCTCTTTTTACAGGCTATGGTCTGGTGATGTCACATCATGCACTCAGTCCATCTCTTTTTACAGGCTATGTCTGGGCCCAGGCAAGTGACAGACATAAGTGTGATAAGTAAGGAAAGTAGTTCAAATCAGGATAATCTAAATCATATCTTTCTGTTAAGCACAACTCAAAAATATATATATTATTTACCTGCACCAAATAATGTAGAGTGAGTTATATGTTAACAGGTGGGATGATGACAATATTAAGAGGACTAACAATGATTTTCTGAACCAACCATCATCCATTGCACAGCCTAATACATTAAAAAGAACAGAGAATAAACCTAATTTGTTCAGCCTCATTCATAATTGAGCAGCCAGTCATTGCATTATTGCTGTTCGCACATTGTTTCTAACCGCCCCTGCCATAACAACACTGGAGCCTTGTCACTAAACAGCCGACTGCACTGAAAACAAGGGACGCGCAAATGGTTGAAATGAAGAATGGAGCTAATGGTTTCCACTGCACCTGGCTTGTTGTTATTCTCTGCCTCCTAATGCTCTTATAAGTTACAATACTGGAATGCCTAATTTCATAACCGGAGCCCTCACTGACATCATTGTCTTTGATTAATTATACATAGACTTGGAACAGGGAGATTACTTCAGGAAGGTTACACTGCACAGACCCAAATCCATTTATTCTCTCTGTCACCGCAGTATCTTAAAAGTCAAAAGCGATCTACAAAGTCCCCAACCACCCTCCATGCAAAATTGGCAAGGAACTATCTTGACACGGGTCAGACATGCTTCTCCCACAGGTCGCCTCTCATTTAGCTTGGACATAATGGAAAATGACTGTTCCCATAATTTCCGGCAAAATCACGCCTCCGCCTGCCGCGTGGTCCAGGGAGGGCTTGATGCATATTTGATGAGATAAGTTCATTAGCATGTGTCGGGGGGCGCGGCGGCGAGGCTTGACCCGCGTGTCTGCTTCAGATAACAAGACGCAGCAGGCTGACGGCGCTCTCACACATCACCTTCAATAATCAAAGAACATATGGCCGGCCGATCTGCCCACGCACATTACCGCCCGTAAGAGACTCCCTCGGAAAGTTATTAGTTGTCAAGTCCGCCGCAAACACGACAAACACATAAGTAGGCTTTGACTTGTGGAAACGAGTCGTCTGGACCCTGTTCGTATTTTGCATACTCATTTTCCTTGCTGATAGATATGTGGGAGTTGATGTTTTAATTCTTTTTTTCTTTTTTTAACAACCGCAGGTGTTTTGCCTGGCGGACTGACATGTCATTCAGAGACATAAAGAAGTCAAAGTCGTTTTAATAAGGTTACGGACCTGCCCCGCGCGTGCTTCACACTCAAATTAATGACTTCCTCCTGTCTCCCACTCTCACACTTCCCCCCATATAAGCTAGGTTGCTGTCATGTCAAGCCGATTTCAAGCAAACTTTTTGAAATGTTGCACGAAATAATGTGCAAATTAGCTGCCGTTTCAACTGCTGAGTTGTTTCCCTGGATGTAGCCTACTGTAGAAGTACGTCAGAATGTACATCCTTGCGGAAAATAGTCTTCCATGTATGATTAGCATTGCAAATCATTATTGTTCCATTGTGTCAGCTCATTAAGCCATATTTCATGCTTTTCAAAGATCAAAACAAAGTCTACCACATGGATTCATGGCCTTACATACAACCATAGTAGGCACCCTGGCTATGCCTATAGTACATGGCTATGATCATTATTCTGGGAAGTACTGGTGGACAGATACTCTACAGATTCTACAAAGTCCAAAGAAGATTTGGGACTGATCTTCAATGTGACGGAACGTTTCGTTGGGCCATCATGCCAAGCCTACGTCAGAATTTATTTGGGAAATTTGTTTCAATCAACACAGTCTGAGATTACGTGTTACGGACATGAATTATGTGAAGATTGCTTCCCTTGATTATGTAACCTGAATTGGACACATTTGAGCTATTTTTAGGTCATTTGCAACAGTTAACAGCAAATACAATTACGTTGTTTAGTTGATCATTTCACAAACTTTTGTGAAACCACGCTTGTTTCCATTGCTATTTAAAGCAATATATTTTTTGTATTGCAATATGGAGGAAATTCTATCAACATTTGCCAGACATCTGTTGATGTTGTGTCAATTCCTTGGAAGTCCTATTTAATGCCCCTTTAATTAGAAGCTGCTGGTGAGCTTTTACTCATTGCATGCATTGCATAGCAAGTTTTGCTTCATAAGCCTTAGTCTTATAATATTATACATTGTATTCTGCATACCAGAAACACAGCTATAATCACTTATGTCTTATTACCTTATTGCTTCCATTACTATAATCATGAGTTATCATAATTTAGACAGATAATTCAACAGAGTAAAATAAGAAATAAAGTGAGCAGTTAACTTAGCTAGGTAACTACAGAGCAGTTAACTTGGCTAGGTAACTACAGTATAGAACCAGCTTTTTGCCAGCACCGTGGCTCCAGCTGCGTTACATCACTGGCTTGCCTGGGGAAACTAAGCAGGTCTGACTGTGATCAGTCCTTAGATGGGAGACTGGTGCTGGAAGTGGTGTTGGAGGACCAGTAGAAGGTACTGCTCCCTCTAGTCTCATGAATAATATCCCCATCTCTAATGCCCCAGGGCAGAGACAGGGACTCTGTCCTGTGAGTGGGCACTGTCTTTGGATGAGACCTTAAACAGAGGTCCTGACTCTCTGTGGTCAATGAAGATCCCATCGGCACCGCCATACTCTTGTGCCCCCCTATCCACCGTGACAGCTGATGTGTGGTGAGCGTTCTGCCGTAAACTGGCTGCATCGCCGGTGGGTGCTACACATCAGTGGTGGATGAGTAGAGTCCCCCACCACACATGCACGCACGCACGCACGCACGCACACACACACACACACACACACACACACACGCACGCACGCACACACACACACACACACACACACCAATGTGTAGTTATTTGGGTGCCTTGAAAAGTGCTATTTAAATCCATTAAATTATTATTATTGAAACATTGGCCCAAAGACGTGTTGTAACTTTGACTATGTCCTCCCTGTAAGTTGCACTAATATCCAGCAATATAAATAGTGTGGGTGGTGAATACAACAAACAGCACATCTGCCAGACTCATACAAAAACAATCCACCGCTCTAGGATACAACTGATGCATGATATTTAATGAAAGCTACCAGACGTATTGAATCA
Source organism: Poromitra crassiceps (assembly GCF_964638095.1). NCBI lineage: Eukaryota > Metazoa > Chordata > Actinopteri > Beryciformes > Melamphaidae > Poromitra > Poromitra crassiceps. The sequence continues at coordinate 107,487,488 of NC_139624.1, forward strand.
GTATTGATGGATGTGTCAGTGCCGTGTTGTTTCACCCTGTACAGAATGGGTGCATTAGACATCAGATGCGCATGTCAAAAACAATTAAATGTATTACATAGCCATATAAATACATTGATGGCCTCAAATTTGTATGATTATTATTATCATTATTATTATTCAACAAATTGAGTGGTATGACGCATGTGCTTACAGTTTTGGTGTAACATCCTTGGTGTGTGTGTGTGTGCATGCGTGCGTGTGTGCTTGTGTGTATTAGGTTTTCTAGGCCAATAATAAATAATTCCAGGCAATAAAAAGACAAAACAAAAGACTGCAGGAAAGACGATCTGGATTTATGTGACAGAACGGACACCATTAGCATACTGGTACAGAACACATGGTTTCTTTGTTTTCTAAATCTTTTTATTGAGATTTTCAACAAAAGTTGCCAAGGTTATGCAACACATTGCTGATTTAAGGCCTTTCTCTGCAGGGAGGACTCCTCTTATCATGACAATGGATGTTTTGCAGTTTGGCACTCTCCCCACAATGATCAAGCATCTGACAGCAAGCTGAACGCCTAGAAAGGAAAACTGTGGCACTTGGTGATGAAACAATATGTTCACTAAGGCCGAGAGACAAAAGAGAAATGATGTAAATGGACTGCATTTATATAGTGCTTTTATCCAAAGCGCTTTACAAAATGCCTACAAGCTACAACGCAGGGTGCTGCCACAGCCATCACGAGCAATTTGGGCTTCAGTATCTTGCCCAAGGACACTTGGACATGCAGACTGGAGGAGCCCGGGATCGAACCACTGACCTCTTTTATCCAAAATCCGTGGACGACTTAGCTCCTGAGCCACAGCTGCCCCTGTCTGTCTCCCAGAAGGAAACATCTAAACAAAACGTTTGATTCATTCAGACAGGGAAATCACTGTATAGACTGGAAAGGCTAAAGAAGGCCCTAATATTGCCAAAAGCCTTCAGGGAGAGAGTGAGAAGAGAGGAGTAGGTGGAAGCAAGCTAATGAAAAAGGGAGTAACAACACAGCTGGCCAGTCAAGCTCAATTATCACAGAGCACATCATGCATAGGTTACAACGTCCGCAGAGCACTGCTTGGTGGCTCCACTACTGCACAGTCTCAGTCTGTTACTCAGACTCCACACGGCCACCTAGCTTGGCTTCAACCATTCTAATGGCTTGGCAGCAAAACAGGCTGCTGAATATTGTCCATCTCTAAATTAAAATGACAGTGGGTGAACAAAATAACTGTATCATCATGAAATACTGTATGGCCTAATGATACTTACAATGAGTATCATCCCAATGCAATGTGTCAATATACCAGGCAATACAAATAGAGTACTTCATTCGATACCCTTTTTTAGCCATACTTTTTGGTGGCTCCCTCGGCACGCTGAACTGCCTACAACACCAACAAAATCAAGCCACACCCACTTTCAGTCTAAAACCAACGCATGTTTTATTTAATCCACGTCCCCTCCGAGTACAGATACGGATCCAGATAATTTAGTTGGTTAAACAGATAGGCTAATGATGTACTCGCTCATCCCAACTAATCATGCATGAAAGACTATTTTACACATGTCTTTTTGGAGGTAGTTCTACATCCAGGGAACCATTCAAGGATACTAACTCAGCAGATGAAACCGCAGCTAATTCACACATTATTCTGTGCGACATTTCAAAAAACGTTGCTTGAAATTTGCTTGGCATGACAGCAACTAGCTTGTACGAGGCACGGGCAAGTCCGTAACCTTATTAAAACGACTTTGACTTCTTTATGTTTCTGAATGTCAGTCGGCAAAGCAAGACACCTGCGTTTGTCAATAAATAAATAAATAAAACTTCACCTCCCACATATCTACCATGAAGGAAAATTATAACACATGTAAAACATGAGAGGCGGGGGGGTTGCGTCAACAAAGAGGAACAGCCACACTCGCATCAAAGCTCATCCGACAGGGACGTACAGACTTGACATTTATACACAAATGATGGCCTCAAAAAATAATCCCATAATTGAATCAAAACCTCTGTGACACAGTCTGAACAAAACGGCATGCTGTTGAGTTGCCAGCTGTACTAAGATGAATAACCTGGTGCAAGGAGCACAACAATTGGACCTCTGAGCAATGGAACAAGTAATAGGGTCTGATGAGTCATCTTTCAGCCTTTCTCCTTCACTACCAGTCCATTTTTTGGACACTATTTTTACTATTCTCCACATACACAAATCAAAGAGATCTTATATTTGAGAAAAGTAGCCGCCCTTTGCCTTGATGGAAAGGCAAAGGCTTGGAAATATATTCATACATAGGCATCAACTTCACTATTTATATTTGTCTAAAAAACTAACTTCAAGCATTTAAGCCTTTAGATCAGCTCACTTCTAGGCTTCAAGAGAATGAAAACTAGAGACCATCTTGCAAAGGGATCACACCACCCGCAATGCCCGCAACTTAAAATAAATGTGGGCCAGGGGCATAAAGTGTGGGGGGGGGGGGCTTACTCGGATCATGGCCATTTTTGAACGTGGCCTTCATTTTTACGTCAACTCCACACCTTTAAAGTTTCATGACTGCATCTTGCATGGTTTTGGCGGTATCACGCTAACAAACTCTGGCCATAGACAGACAGACTGTATATAAACACCTGGCAAAGTATTTTTAAATACATTTTGCCATGATCTCCCTCTCTCTCTCTCTGAAAACAATACTGTACCATCAGGTGTCCAAACTTTTGACTGATAATGGTTTAAATTTGTAGAGAGCCAAATAAAATCTTCAACTCACATTATGCTGGCAGCTGTTACTACTGTATAAACAGTAGGATGTTATATGGGCCACCATAGCAGCCAAAAATATGACTACTGTATAAACATGCAGGATGTTATATGGGCCGCCATACCAGCCAAGAATATTACTTTTTGCTTGGCCAGGTGCACGCGGCGCAAACACTTCCCTCATGATATCCCCATATTGCAAGATAATGATAATGGTCCTGCTAAACAAATTCAGCAGTGGTTTCACAAACACCAGGAAACACCTTCCACCAGATCCAGGAATCACTTCACCTTTATGGGGAAAAGTCTGATGGCTTTCCATCTTGAAAAAAGCGCTAATATCCATCTATTCTACATATTGTGTGACATTCAAGATTCGAGATTAATTTTTAATAGCAATAGTGAGTAATTAGATTACAAACGAGTTTCAATCATGAGAGGCCAGTTGGTAGGATTTAACGAACTTTATTTAGCAATCGGCATACATGGCAAATACTTTGGCGCATGACTCCATTAGCCAGTGGCGCTGCTCTTGAGGCAAGAGGAGGGCATCTGCATAGGCTAGGAGATCCCCCCCCAGTGGGGGATCAGGAGTCACGACTCGTTGGTGGCGGACTGGGGAGGTGGGTGGGGCAAAACAACGCTTCGGAGGACGGCTCAGGGGAGATGGACTGCCGTGAAGCTGCTGCTGCTATGATCGGCCAGAGAGAGAGAGGTGACGTAGAACCCTTGCTATATATATGAGAATTAACTGACGTCATATCTGACGTCATTACAGACGTCATACTAAGACTTTGACTGACCACGTCATACTAGAACTTGACTGACGTCAGGGGGTGATCGGATTAGATTATGCACGAATGGCCTTCAGCTTGAAATATGGTCTAGAGACCTCACTTGACTTATATGCAGCGCAGTGGTCACATCAACAGTAGATGAGGCAAAACAGAAAACAATCTCAAATTATAAAGTGCAAAGTAAAAGCCCTTTATATGGGGGGGGGGGGGGGGGGTAGTGTCCGTGGGATAACGTCCCCCCCCCCATTTTGGGTCTCATTGAAGTGCTGGATGGCAGTTGGAAAGAAGCTGTCCATGTGCCGAAAGGTTCTGGTACTGCCAGACAGTCTTTTGCCATGGGAGAGGACCCTGAAGAGTCTACGTCCTGGGTGGGTGGGGTCAGCCATGATTTCCACATGACAGCAATACAAGAAAAACTGAAGCTGTAGTGAAAGAAAATTGTGGTCCCATATTTTGTAGTTGATATTAATATATTGTGAGTTGTTTCTGTTATTTTCTGTTATTTTGCCCCACTTCTGCATGGCCTTATCCACGGAAATGTGATGCGAAAGAGATGATAATAGGCTACTGAATGTAAGCACTTACAGTAGGTTTCCAGTCAAAGATTTGTCCTGCAGAGGAACACCTTTATCTCTCACCGATTTCATTAAAACCGTAAGACAGTAAAGCCAAAACAACTTCTTTTAATAGTGACAAATGACAGCTACTCCCATTGCCAAGGCTGTTTCTGTGATCAATGTGCCTTGATGCTTACTTTACTAAAGTGCAATGTCTGCAGATCCAACAAGTCATGACTGGAAAGACACTTTGTGGGGTTTGGCAGTCTTGGGGAAACAACTTTGAAATTATAGCGAACCAAAGCCACCAGTCACTTAAAGAGCGTGGTGCAGGTGATTTTTCTTTTCTTTTTACAGTTAGGACTCAAGATTCTTATGAAAATACAACCCCCCCCCCCCCCCCCCAAAAATAAAAAACAGCAGCCCCCAGGGCAGAAATATGGAGAAAAAGGTGGCATTATAATGCACGTTCCAAAAAAAAGCACTGTGCAGATAACACCTGTGACGTCACTCGGGCTATAGTACTTACTGTAGTAATAATAATAACAGTGGCGGACTGCATAATCGGGCACGTCGGGCAAATGCCCGGTGGCCTGGCCTGGCCTGGCCTGCCAAAAAAAAAAAAAAAAAAAAAATTGCAGGCCAGGCCAGGCCACTCACTGAACAGCAGGCCAGGCGCCGCCTACTGGTTTACTAGTGGTTTTATTACATTATTCAGGTTTAAAGTGGGTGCATCTCATTGTAAAATTCGACTTGGCCCAAATTGGGCTTCAAACGGCCCAAATCGGGCTTCAAACAGCCCAAATCTGGCTTTATACGACCCAAATCTGGCTTCAAACGGCCCAAATTGGGCTTCAAACGGCCCAAATTGAGCTCCAAACGCCCCAAATCTTTCGCCGACGCGCGTGCCCTGGCCTGCTTGGTATCTAATGCCCGGCCTGAATTATGATCCCAGTCCGCCCCTGAATAATAATATAGCCTACAGTCAATGTGTACAGCAGGGGCGGTTTTAGCATCAGAGCTTTGGGTGGGCTCAGCCCACCCAAAGGTCATTGACCGCTGAACCCCTAGGGGGGTCCGGGGGCATGCCCCCCCGGAAGAAAATTTTGTACAGTTTCAAGTAAAAATGGATCAAACTGGCGCACTTTGAGATCAAAATGAAGAGACTAGATCTATGAAGAACTACACACATCAATATCTTCTTTACCGTTCTGTGGTTTTACAGTGATGAAAAAATAATTGTTTCCCTATATATACTATATATATTCTGCATACAGGTTCTATATGGTAGAATTATGCTTGCATAAATAATACCAAAATCACTTCAGGGGAGTTTCAAGTAAAGTAACATTTTGCTTTGTAGGCAAAACAAAAGTAAAATTATATCAAAAGGGAACTTCCTAACTTATTCGCTGGAATAATATTCCGACAAGATAATAATATACTGTAAGCACTAAAGCAGGAGTTTGCAGTCAACTAGTTGAAAATAATATGTGGCAGTATTTGTGGGGGTCAAAATCTATGTAGGGTGTACCACCACAAATAGATCAGTGTATGGGAAACACTGACTATTAAATTGTGTGACTAGAAAGACACCAATAAATCTGAGAAAATGTACTTTAATTTTGAACAACAGCACTACAACGGTGGCATTACAAATGGTATTATGAAATTATTGTGGGAAAAAACAAGATCTGACTGGTTGGAAGTTGGTAGGCTACCACCACCACAGCGTGCAAAAATAGGGAAAGAAGGAAAGAAAAGGGAATAGCATGCCATGCATGCATGTTAAGCTATCATCATCATCACATCAGACAGGCTGTGTAAAGCAGCCACTTGCGATTCTGAAGGGCTTAATTTCATTCAGATAACAAGGGACCCGTTTGAAAATATGTTTGTCACTTATGCCCATATGTTTCTCAAAAAACATTGCATCCATTTACACCCACTTTACTGCGAGCTAGCATGACATGGCTGGCTGGTGCCATGGTAGCCTACCTACCTTCCTCCAGTCCACCTGTTTGTCTGGCAGGCACAGCCACAAGTTCTTTTGTTTAGCCTACGAAACAACGTTACGCGCTAATTTGCATATCAATATGCGCTAATTAAGTAACTACTAACGACTCTGACTGCTCAATGCTCACCTCACAGTTTCATTGATCATGAGTGGGGAGAACGATTGTGTGGACTGTGGAGGACCACTTCGCTGCTGTACTGTGTGTGACCTGTGTGAAGTGATGTGGGATTAGGCAGATAGATGGAGGAGGGAGCGCCTGCGCAGCCGCGGTTCTAGAAACTTTTCGGGTGGGCTGAACCCCCCTAAATGTTTGTCTCAGCCCACCCTAAGAACATAGAGGGGGGGGGACACACGCACACAGCGCATTGAGTGTAGTCAGAAACTGCTACTAATGACCACCATGGATTTGGAGAGGAGAAAAAAAAAAAAAAAAAACTTTTTTTTTGCCTCTATTTTTTTGGGTGGGCTGAGACTATTTTTGGGTGGGCTAAAGCCCACCCAAAAACGGCCTAGAACCGCCCCTGGTGTACAGCATAAAACTTTCCAAAACTGACGTGAATACGAGAATTATCGTATTTGTATGATAATTTACCTCCAACAATGATCATTTTGACCCTGTGGTACGATAATTCAACATTGCCCAGAATGCATTTCGGCACTGAAGCAGGAGAGAAAACTCCCACAAGGCAACTATTTAGTTTCTGTTTGTTTGGGCTCTACCTATGGTTAATATGGCACTTTATGAAGTTATAATAGTTTCAGTAGTCAAACATAACTAGTAGTAAAACTAGTTGACCCCCAATATGCAATCGTAAAAAAAAACACGCCTATTTGGAAATACAATTTTGGAGAACCACGAGACAGCACAGCCGACCAACCATCTCAGCTGATGTAAGCCGGCTCCAGAATGGTCTGAGGCGGATAAGTATATCATCGCAGCCGGACGCAAGTGGCTCCAGAGGAGAGCAGTTTTAGCTCCGGGGGGGTGGGGGGTTAGATCCAGAGAGGGGAGATGTACTGCAGCAAGCGGCCTCTTGGCATACGGACACTTGCTCGGTGTACAAAGGTAATGATCTGAGGGAACATATATTTATTGTTTATTAAAATCGTCACAGGTGTTATTGCTCGATTTGTGGGTTTTTATTAGGGCTGGGTATTGGCAAGGATCTCACGATACTTGGGTCACGATACGATTGTATCACGATATATTGCGATGCGATACATATTGCGATATATTGCGATATTCTACAGAATTTACTCAAAATTAAATAATAGAGCTAAAGATACAACACACTGTGTACCACCCAGGTAGTGTAATAATATGTACATCACTTTATACTGATAAGTTAGTGGACAAATTTAGTCAAAACTACTGAGTGTTGAGTGTTACTGAACGCATCGATATGGGAAATATCGATACAGTATCGATTAGGGGTGGGAATCACCAGATGCAGAGGCCTGGCATGGCATGGCCTGCAAAAAAAAAAAAATATATATATATATATACAGTATATATATATATATATATATATATATATATATATTTTTTTTATGGCGATACTTGGCGTCCAAGTATCGATACAGTATCGGGAAATAAAATATCGCGATATATTGCCGTATCGATTATATTGCCCAGCCCTAGTTTTTATGTGCGCGTGCCAGATGCTCCACAGAAACCAGTCTAGATGCAGCTATGTGTGGGGAAAAAAAATAAAAAAATCCTAATTGCTACATAAAAGTCCCACATATTAATGCAAAGTGGTCTAGATTAAAAACAAATTAAACAAACCTATCAAGAAGGTTTGTACAAGAAGTACAATAGATATAAATTGAGATGCAGAGCAGTTGCGCTTGCAGCTACATTCGATAGAAAAATAGATGTCAACTTTGTTCTGTATTAATGCCCATCACTCCTACATTTTCACACATTTCACACCATTCTGACAAACCAAATAAATCAATTTGGGTTCTTTTCAGAAGTAGAGTGCGAGGAATATTATCTTTATGTCATAATGTTAAATAAATAAATAAATGGCTTTAAAAAAAGGTATTTTATCAATGTCTGACTTGACGCTTAAAAGAGACATAAAAGAAATAGATGGATGAATGACACTATTTCCTTTTCTTTTATCGCAAAGAATATTTACACCTAAAAAAATGACAATCAAGTAGTAAAGAAAACATTGTGTTTAAAATGTAGGTAATCACACCAGAGTAATTCTTTCTATTCTGGTTTGCAAAACAAACTGCAAGCATCTATTGTCCCTGACGTTTCCGGCATCCCAGTATACCAACGGCTCAGCTATCTTTTCTCAGGTCTTTGACATCTGAAGTTTTGACAGATACAAATACTCAGAGTCAGGAGACATGCCTGATCTTATTCCACAGCGCTGAAAGACAGACAGCTACCGAGATGAAATGAGTCAGCCCTGCTGCTCCCAGGCAGCCGAGAAGTGCCATCAGTGCATGGGCAAAGCGTTGTGATGCGGGTGGACAGCGCCTGGGGCTAGAACTCATTTTTGACCCTGACCCTGCCTGCCTACCTGAGAAAACACCGGCCTGGATGAGAGGGACTACCTGCTCCTTGCGAGGACAGATGCTGCTTCTGGGCGTCGCGATCCTTGTGTTTCTTCCTTTGTTTTTTTGTTTTTGACTGACATCCTCCGCATTTCACCCGACTCATCTTATCCGGGGGGCGTTTGTACTGAGTGAGCCGGTAGACGTCTCGGTTGGGTGACACCTCGGCCAAAATGCACGGCCACACAGGCTGTTGAGGGAGTCTAAGCTTTTAAGTTTTTTTTGGTTTTTTTTTGCATTTGGCCTTTTTTTTGGATAGGAAAGTATGTAGACAGGAAAGGAGAGAGAGGGGGGATGACATGCAGCAAAGGGCCATGGGTCGGGGAAGGACTAAGCTTTTGTGGCCCCAGGAGTCTAAACTTTGACAGTTATGGTACAGTCTGTGTATTTACTTGCCGCCCCTCATCGGCGTCACGGCAGGTGAATAGGGTAGTTTTCTGAAATTGTATGTCTGAATATGCAAATGATCGAGGCATTGTCAAATCAAATATGCGCTAATTTGCATACATTTCCAGAACAGAAATCTGAACATTGGATCAAGCCAGGTTCACAATTCTTGTTTCATGTTGTTGATATACTGTACTGACTTTTGGATATCTCTTTTTATCACTCCATAAATCAGAAAATACCGTCAACAGTCATTAAAAATCCCATTTCCACCATGTTTTTCGGAATACAATTTTAAATAAGTCAGGCTATCGATATATATGGATAATGCATTAATACATTATTAATGCTAGGTCAAATGTGATTTTCAAAAAATCAATTAAAAGACTCTATATACCTAATGAATAACTAAATTATTATAAACTACTCCCTTGCCCTATGTTGAGGTGTCTTGCTATTCCTTGTATCTAGGTGTGTCTTTAATTCATTTTAATCTAGTCTTTTTTTCTTTACTTGTTATTTCCTTTTTATAGTTTGATATTGTGTTGCCTTATGATTTTGATTGATTGATTTGGGTTGTATTACTTGTTTTGTTTTATATTATGTTAATATTGGTTTTGTTATGTATTATGTATTATGTTTTTGTTTTAGTTTGCTTTAGAATTCTGTTGTAGTTCGGGTTGAATTACTAGTTTTGTTCTGTAATCATTGTAGTTATGGGTTGTATTATTTGTTTTGTTCTGTACTACTTTTGTGTATGTTTTGTTTTGTTTTGTGTTGTTTTAATTCTGTGATGCATTTTGTCAATATGCATTATGTCAATGTAAACTTATAGTTATTATGTTGTATGCATCATGCCATGTTTTAATTATGCTGTTTTAATATATTTTAGGACCCCAGGAAGACTAGCTTTCACTATTGTGATAGCTAATGGGGATCCAATAAAACAATAAACAATAAACAATATGGACAAACCCCTCTGTAAAATCCTTCAGAATATATTTAGGAATCAAACTGGAACGTTTGGTGTATATAAGTGGAGATTTCCGCATGAGAAAGAGAAAATGTCATTTTTACCCTATTGTGGTGTCTTGCCATAGCTGACATGTCTAAATGTCACTCAGTTACATTGGCTATTTCCCTTTCCTGAGGGGGCGTGGAAATCTCTGCCTCTCTCTCTCTAGAATAGTCTGACACTCGTACAACCATTCAGAAAAAAACAGGCTCGAGTGAACAGACAAGAAATATCGCCGCATATATTGTGGATAAAGTGACTCCACAAACCAGTGTGCACACTCGCCGAGATGGGATACATCACCTTGAATATTCCCAAGTGATGATGAAAAATAAATTAGATGCAAGCCCTACTGAACGAGGGTTGCCTCTCTGTAAGACTGAACTTTTCCCCCTCAAGATATACATCTAAGACTTTGCTGTACAGACAAAAATGGCCTGAGGCAATAAAGCAAGCACCAACCACACTGACTCAGCTCTCCCCAGCGTGATGTCTGGATCCATTGCCAACCGGCTCTATGATGCAACAGATCCAGCTCCAATGAAAGGTTATCTAACACTCCACCCCTCCCTACCAGACACCAATTTTTGTCTTTTTTTTATTGGGGGCAGGGGTTCTTTAGGGTGAGATAGCAAGTCAACAGTATATGCCACATAGAAGTGGTGCACATCATCTGAAAGCTGGGAACCTGAAGATTAATTTGAGATGCAGCACCACTGTGTTTTGGTTAGGCGTCTATTCAAATGTTGAAAGTTTAGAGTGTATTGGGCTTAGAACATTATGATGTGAAGTATATGGCCATCACCATGCTCAGTTGTGTCTCCTAAGTTGTTGAAACAATTTTGGTGTTCATATCATGTTTGTTGTGAGATTTAACCAATTTCGACCACTCAAGAATTGATAAAAATCATCAAAAATCCCTCCAAAATACCACATTAAGACACCAACCTTGAGGAACACAAAAGAAAAATGTGTGCTGTGATTTGATATTGAAAGCTTTTGACATTTAGAGATTTCTGTAGTTACCGCACACAGCGGCCTCGCCTGCAGCTCGGCTGCTGTGTGGCCTCGCCTGCTCTATTGGCATGCGCAGCACACAATTGCTCAACTTCACTGATGACATCCCTGTCACTGATGATGTCACAATGCCTATGACATCACTGATGATGTCACAATGCCTATGACATCATCAGTGCCTGTGAAAATAGTGCCCATTTGCTCCCTTTTTTATATACCGGTAATTCCTAGCCCAGCAGCCCTCACCTGCCCTATTGGCATGTGCAGTGCATTTTGCTAAATACGCGACGAGCGTATTTTCTCCCTATCGCTCTGTCTCTGCCGCTCGGACGCCCAGCGATTTTTCTCCCGGGCGAATATACGCTCAATCGCTCGTTTGCATTGACTTTGTATGTAAACTCGATGCCAGCGAAAAACTTTAATAGGTCGGTGTGAACGCAGCTTTATATTTAGTTTCTGTTCTCAATGCCCTAGGACTAGGTCTCTAGTTTGCGGTTGTCAAGTTTCATGAGGCTGTGATTATCCTAGAGGTCACAATAGGTCACTTTATGTGTCTTTTTATACAGTATGTAGTTGTCTTTCTCCTTTCTCTGAGATACTCAGGTACTCAGTGGCATATGACGCATGAGAGGGGGGGGGGGGAAACATAGTGCCTGATATGATTATGAATATCTGCAACAGCTCAAAATGAACGTTGCTCTTTGAGTGAGAGCTGCTACTTTTGGCTCTCTGATGTGAATGTGGAAATCAAAGGCGTGAATGAAGAGGGCTGTCAAGACTGGGCTTGACTGTGAAAACACAAGCCAAACTGACAGTAGGAGGAAACACGCCCATCCCACCACCGCTGGCTGTGCAATGCAAACACAGACAGCACTTTTTGCCCTCACTGCTTTGAGCTAAGGTGTGCACCCTTGGATTTTGAACTCCGCTGTTGTGTTATGGAGTGTGTCATTAAATTCATCAGACGGAGATGCCAGCCATCGACAGAGAAGGTTATAGCAGACAAGTGGGATTATAACAAGACAGATTTGAACAGGTAGTCACGCACCTGTTCCTTTCTACGTGAAGCGGAAGAATAAATTGTTGAGCCACACAAAACCAGGCATCATCAGAATAACAGCAGTAATTGCTTCTCCACAGTCTCTGCGGTACCATAATAGCAACTCGTTTGGCTTCTAATAACAATGATCCAGGTCATAAGACCTGACTTGGCAAGAGCAATGCATCACACATTACATTACAAAGGATTGAAGATGACCTCTTGACCACCACAAATGTAATTGTAACTGTTAGAGTTAGGCAAGTAAAACAGCTTAGATTAAAGTTAGGGTTTAGGTTTGGGCAACTACAACAACGTTTGCCATATAGGGTAAAGTTTGGGTCATGGTTAAATAGAAAATGTCTTCAATAGAGTAGGCCTACGCATGCAATGACCCCTCTCCCCCTTGAAGTGAAAGAGAAGTCCCGTCCTCACATACTGTGTACTGTAGTATGCCTGTGATGACCCTTCCACTCTCCTGGCCCCATCTTAAGCCCCAAATGCACAGAAAGTGTTAATTCACGCATTTGATGCATGTCAGTTTCTGCTCCTATAGCGCACTGCAGGCATCAGATAGGCTACCAAATACTAACAGCACAGAACCACGAGTATTTTGGGAAAAAGGTCACTAATTTATAGGTAGGCAGGCACAATGAGCAATGAATAAAAAGTTGTTATACCATAGTTTTGAGCCCCTGTCAGTCAGAGGCTGTAATCGTCCTACCTGTCTATCAGGCAGAGCTGCTGCGGGAAGCAAACCAGTCTATCCAAACTTTTGCCAATCTGATCTCATCATGACATGCAGCAGGGAAATATATATTTTGGTAGCCGATGTGTTAGGAAAGAGCATTCTCACTTTGTTTAGACAGTTTTGCTATAGTGTAGCGTTATATTTTGCACGCTTGATATATTTAAACTGCCGTGAGATTTGTTTGGGGAGCATTATCCAAGACAGGTGGGGATGAATGTGGGCAGAGAGGGAGAGAGGGGGGGGAGCTCAGAGCATTTTGGTCGCTGCTGGAACCTCATTTGACGCTCCAAAATCGAAACAGGTTCGGAGTACGGGCGTCAAGGCAGTTTGACGTGCGTCAGAACGCTCTTGGTGCACGTTCTGCTGTTTAAAACAACAGGTGGACTTCAAAACACGAGCGCTCCCAGTGCATTTGGGGCTTTGCAGGAGCCTGGTTGGGGTCGTTACTGTAGGTTGATTGAGTGCACCTGCACATGGTGCACTCTGTTGTTCTCTCTCCCTCCTCACCATTTTTTTCTGTTCTCTTGTTTTATGGAGTTTGTGTTGTCTATTTATTTTCCCTTATAGTTTTAGTTAATACATTATTATAACTTTTACTTGTACGTATGACTCCCTCCTTTTGTTACTTCCTTGAGCTAGGTTGTAACAATGCCTCTTGACCAATTATCTATTTTATTTACACAGACACAGAAACATTGATAGATGAATCAGAATCCACAGATGCCAAGAGTTGACTGTGGTTGATAGAGTCAGTGGGAGAAGTGTCTGGTAGTCGACTCTCCACCAAGTTTCAATATTGTTTTACACTAATAATGCCCATATATGAGAAAAAAGCTAGAAAGAATGTTGGAAAATATTTTTGTGGTGAGTGTAGATCAGTAATGGTAAAGGTTTGTACATGTATGAATATTCTGATAAGAGAGATTAGTTTCTAAATGACAGTCAACAGTCTTGTATTTACCTTTGTCCTTTTACTCCAAAGCACTACAAGCATAATCTCAGTTAACTTAAGCAAACAGCCGGTTGGCATTGTAAGCTATAGCTACTGTACGAGGCAGCCCGGGTTGAGTCGGGGTTGAATCATGCTAGTTTTGGTCCCTGCTTTGTTGAGGTTCCAGCCGGTACCATACAGTGATGTTAAAACACTGCAGACAACTGATTGGTCAGGCAGAATCGTGTTTACTGTCTACTGTCAATGCTGGATACCAGTTTAGTGGGGCTTATCTTCTCTTGTTATTTCCATTAGCCTTTTGTGTTGCTGCCTTCGGCTCTGGTGAAATAAAATCGATCTCCTTGCTCAGCTTTAACATGACGGTGGTTTTCAATTGTTTTGAGAGAGAAAAAGTCCGCTGCTCGGGAAGCCCTTGTAATTGTGTGCTACGTCGGCTCCGCTAGGCTGGAGGCGGGGGTTTAGCGAAGCCGCGGTCTTGTCTGGTGAGTGGCCGCCGGGGTAGTGGCTTCCCTTCTCCCCATAGCGTAACCCCCGTCCTCCGCACAGCGCATGCATGTAAATGACAACAAATTGATATCCATTCTCCTGGCCGATTGTCACATTTGCCCATGTAGGTTATCTAGAGGCATCAGTATTTCATAACCAGTTTAAAAGTTCCGTGTATGGATTTAATTTTAACGTTATAGCCTAATTGGGCTATGGGCGGAGGGCAGATATGCGGTCGCTATGACGACCAGGTGTGGGCGGAGGCGAGTAAACTTGCTATGTAAGCAAAGCCTATATCAAGTAGAGACGAGTAAGGCTAGGTAGAGTAGAGCTATACTGTGCTGTTATATGTGGTGGAAATGAGCCAATAGAGTTGCACATAAATAAATGCAATCAGCTGTTAAGCTGTTGTTGCTCAAGGCTGTACTGTTGCTGCGGACTTCCACTATGGCTGCTAGTAGGGCTGCACGATATATCGTTTACACATCGACATTGCGATGTGCGCATGCGCGATAGTCACATCGCAGGACGTGCGATGTCAAAAGCAAATTAACTCGTCATGTTGCTTGATAAACTCTCACTTTAGGGGTAGCCTACTGAGTGAAATGCAGGCTCTCTCAAAGGAGAGAGACGCCCCGCTACTGTACTCACTCATTTAATGCTTAGCTTCAACACAACAAACATGCACAGAGAGCAAAATTGAATTGTTTTTGCTTATGTTGCGTTGCTGACAGTAGCCTGTCTGTAAACGATGTGATTGCGAGGCGGACTTGTCCACAGCTTGCAGCGCACTAGTATACAGCAGGCTGGCTGCTGTAACTCAACATGTCCGTGGAGTGGAGATATTTACTCTTGAAACACCAAAAAGCAAGACCGCAACTTATGACACGAAGGCTAAAGTGATTACTGAGAAGTTGTCCGTGTATCACCGCAGCTCTCTCTCCCCCTCAGTCTGATGATGCATCAGATGATAGCAGTAACGTTACGGTAGAGGTAATCATACATAGCGACTCATTTACACAAAACATGTCGGTGAAAATAAAAAGACAATAGACATAGCTGGGCAATTAAATATATATTTATTACTTTTCACGAATGAATTGTTTGTCACCGGTCGGCTGCATGTGAATCCTCGTCTCTGTACTGCCCTGCGTGCGCTCAAAAACCGGAACTCCCCAAATGCGGAGCGTACCACTTGGTAGTTTCTGGAGGGGGGTCAGACCAAGTGTGTGAAGTAACCATGTGTGAAGTGGCAGCGGTGTTTCATTGTTGATTTATTGAAACGTTAGAAGAACGAAAGAAGTTGAAAGCAGTGATTATAATCAATTAAATCTAATGTTTTTCTGCAAATAGCATCATTGGGAGGTAGATTCTGGCACTCAATATTAGGGGTGGGCAATATATCAAATTTATATCCATATTGTATTGTGATTTGAGACTATATGGTCTTAGATGTTGGATGGTAATATGGTGATACAGCATACATGTTGTCTTTCCCTGGTTTTAAAGGCTGCATTACACTAAGTGAAGTATAGGCTAGTGACATTTTAAAGTAGAATGTCATAACTCACTTTTTCATGTATGTAAGTCATGGAAATCCATTGGTCAAAATGTGTATGCACCCTGATAGATGACGCTCTGAGGCCTACCAGTAGGTCACAGCCCAGTGGTTGAGAAACATTAAAATACCTAATTTCCCCTCCAAAATCAGATGGACTCCTCTACAAAATCATCCCAATCATTCTAGAAATATTATTTTCTTTCAAATAGAGCTAATCTGGTGAAAATCTGTATTTTTTCATATCGCAATATATATCGCATGGGCGGGGAATATCGCAATGTCAGTTTTTTCCAATATCGTGCAGCCCTAGCTGCTAGGGTGTGTTACGTCACCTCGCTGATTCAATATCATGGGGCCGATCTAGCACAGTATTGGCGCTGTCTGTTTCAGATTGTGAAAGTGTCATTTTCGGTATTCACAAGTTTTCAGCAAGCTTTAACACTATAGGGAATGGATTTTTTTTGGCAGTTTGCCTCGATGACCTTCATCAGTCATTTACACTACAAAATATTTCTGTGGAAAATAATTGCTGATTTGCTGCAAGTTGGTCTCTTTAATCACGGCTTAACAGCTTCTGCCAATTACAGCTGTTGTCTTCCTCTAATTCCCCTGATCTAATAAGTCAATTTGCTTGGTGTGACAGACACATATCCCAAACTATTATGACTGTCATTATCTGGCCGCTGCATTTTTCAGCCAACGCATTCCCAGTTTGGCTTAATTAGACAGTGCTAAATGTTAACAGATAAAGCTTGGGTGAGCAAGTCAGTCTGCGTTCAGATTTACACTCGGGCCCGAGCAGATGGCCATAAATTATATAACAGGGAGAGAGAGGGAGATGGGGGAGAGAGAGGGAGAGACATACTAGTGGAGCCAGTGGTCTAAGCACAATTCTCATGTAATGGTGGCCACAAAGGTCCCTGCCATGTTCACTTTTGTGCTGTTTTTGAAGGTGCCACTCTCTATTCTAATCAACAATTGACCTTTTTCACAGCAACGATTTTGTGTCTCAAAGGCAGGGTAAACACAGGTGCAATCAAAACATTAATGAGGGTTTCCAACTTCCAATCCATTTAGGTGTTCCAGTGCTGGGGCCCTCATTAATGTTTTGGTTGCACCTGTGTTTACCCTGCCTTTTAGACACAAAATGGCTGCTGTGAAAATGGCCTATTACGCAGCTGGTGTTAGGAACCTCCCCGCCTCTATCTGCACCCATTGGCTCCTTTTGTTGGTTATTTTGCTCGTCATTTAAGCTTCCAGTCACACATTTAATAGAGTGGCTATTATGCATAGCTCCTGTAATACACGTGATAGTTCACATTGAGGTCCACACCTTTCACCAAATCACAATCGCCACATCGGCCAATAAAAAATGTCCCTGCTAAACTTGTCATGTTGATTCAATGAACAGACAAATAACACATACCGTATTTCCACCCGACATGTCTCTCCTCGACTTGTTGCAGTGAAAAAGTAATTGATTTTCTTTTACCTTACAAGCACCCAGTCAATAGAATCGCCCAAGCGTTCATTTTGAACGGTAACAGACTTAAAAATATGAATAAGCACCTCAACATTGTTATTCGCTGAAGCTTAAATAGCGCTAACATCGTCTCTGCAGTCGACTGAATGCTGATGGAGTCTGACAGTTCAGTGATTGCCATTTATGGGTTCTCTGTTGCGCAACAGGTCTGCCTTCCACTTCCCGT
The DNA here is from genome assembly GCF_964638095.1 of Poromitra crassiceps. Lineage (NCBI taxonomy): Eukaryota > Metazoa > Chordata > Actinopteri > Beryciformes > Melamphaidae > Poromitra > Poromitra crassiceps. The sequence continues at coordinate 107,505,145 of NC_139624.1, forward strand.
AGAGAAATTAATAACTCCATGGCCCCGGTTCCCTTTGCCTCCCCACCAATCAGCAGAACAGGTTTGGAGCGCTAGCTACCTTGGCACCATATGCTGCAGTGTGAAGTTATCCCCCAATTTGAAAAGCAAGCCCAGAATAAGTTAACGCTGAATAAATTAAATCCATCCGACTTGTGTTCAAGTCTATTTCCTTTCCTTTTCTTCAAATTTTGCCTTATTTGATTTTGAGACACCTCTAAAACAGTGTATTTGTGTCAAGGCTTGGTGATGCTTAATTAAGTGGTTCTGATGCTGAGAGGAGCCATCACTTAGAAAACTGCAAGAGAAAACTATAGCATTATGCAAGGAATCAATGATAACCCACCTTTTGAAAAATATAACATTACAAAATAATAAATGGAGGGAAAGAGTTGCAATTAGTGCCTCCTGAGCAGATTTATTTTAACATTTCATTTATTTTCATGATTTATTCTCACATTTTTCCATTTCCTCCCAAGTAGGCTACCCACTGAGTACCTCCACGTACCCCTAGGGGTACGCGTACTCCAGTTTGGGAATCACTGACTTACAGTATGTAATTGGAGGAGGGGGAAGAACTGAAAACAAATTGGGCCCTCTCGGTATGCACAATTGCCAAACAATGTGGTGCTCATGAATATGAAAATCAACACTTGATGTGTTGTGTGGCAAACGCCTCTTGTGACTGAAATAGACTTTGCATCTCCCATGTGTCTCTTTGGTACAAATATGGCGGGTTCTCTTAAGAGGAGATTATAATGTAGAGCCTGAGGCTAGTGTGGGCCTATACCTACAAAAATAGATTTTGTACCTTGCGTGTGTCAACATGATTGGATGCAGAGATAATGATTTATATTGCCCAAGATTGGAATCTGACATTGTCAATACTTATTCAGGTTTGAAGAATGAAACTTTAAAAGGCTAAGCTTAGAGCTGTCCTAACTACAGCTCACACACAGGGAAAAAAGTACAGGAGACATGTTGACACGTTGTTGCCTCCAGCAGTTTCTACACTTTGACTAATCTGTAACCCTTTACTTGAGGGTGCAGTACGACGATGACACTGTCATCATAACCATGACATGCCACTGTCATGAACATGAAGGAGGCCTTATGAATGTTTATGACTGTTGTCATTAAGTGTCATTCGGTAAATTATGTCATTGTGAATGCAATGTTGACATTGTTTACGATGTTTTGTTATGACAACTTGACATTAACCAAGACAGTGTAATTACAGTTAATGACATCTTAATTAAAAGTTCAAATTGTACCACTGTAGTTGAGGTAAAGGAAAATGATGACACTGTTATAAACTCATTTGACAGTGTAATTGCACTTACCGTAATTACATCTTAATGCCTGCTATGTCATGTTTATGACATGAGAATGTAAGAAGGTCCTGGGTTCGAATCCCGCCTGGGATGCTGTGGGTGCTGAGGGTGTGTCCCCATTCCCATGTCCTCAGTGCCTACAGCCCAGGTGGGGTCGTCAAAAGGGCCTTTCTGTGTGTGAGTTTGCATATTACCCCTGTGCTCCCCTGGGGTTTCCTCCCTCCAGATAGGAACCCCCTGCTAAAAAAAAACGACTAACAAACAAACATGCAAAAAACAACAACTACATTGCATTAACAATGACATCATTTACCGAATGGCACTTAATGACAACAGTCATAAACATTCATAACGCGTCCTTCATGTTCATGACAGGTGTCATGTGATGGTAATGACAGTGTCATGACAGTCAGTCGTCATACTGCACCCTCAATTAAAGTGTTACCGACTAATGTATGTAATACAACATTATAACATTATAAACCCCTATGTTTCTTTTTGCATAATATAATTTTCTCCAGATGCTAACACCCTGTTCTTTCACTATTATCGACTAAAGAGGATTGATTGCGACGATTCTATTACACATCTTTTCATACAGATTCTCCCTGAGTGTTTAACTTTATGATTTCATTCAAAATACAAGCACATTAGTCTCTTTTTCAGAACAAGATTCATCGCTGTGGTTTTTTCTATTACCACAGTAATCTAAATGCAAATTTTGAACTGTCCCTTTTTCCACCAGGATGATGCTTCTGGCACAGGATGTGAACTAGAATTGAGATGTGTTTCCCGCCTCCTGTTCTACCTCTGTTACACGGGAATTCCATAAAAAATGAGGATGACCGCTTATCAAGTTGACATATCATAAAAAAATTAAATAAAAGATAAATGCTACCAATTGCCCCGAAAGTATCAGCCGTGGAGTTAAATTTCAAGACTCCATCTATGACTGTTTGACTGCAATTATGGAGATTAACAGAAACATTTTGGAAACTGTGTGAAAGTCAAAGTTTGCTCAGAACATCATTGGACCGTTCCACAGGGACACATAAATTTGGGGATTTTGTATTAAATTAAATGATTGTATTACAGGAGGAAATCAGTTGCTGAGTTAAGGATTCACAGCGGTACTCTTCACTGATGGAAATAATTATTTTTAAAACAAATCAAATTCCACCATTGACCTCTAGTCCTTTCAGATAAAAATGTTTACAGTAAGCCTTGGGGGATATACCGAAAAGCAGGCTTTGCCTAGAAGTTCTCTTTGTGTCAGCTAGCCCAGAGTGATGTAAAGAGAGAGTGGCACCAACGGAAGTCCAAAATGCTTGATAGTCACGTGACTCACATAGCTACAGTATAGTAGCGCGTGGGAATAGTTCCAGGAAGTATGCTTGAATGCATTAAATAAAGCTGATAATATAACATTTGACTCTTTAAACATCTGACCCTTTCAAAATACATCACAAACAGCCCATTCTGCTGCAACTCAACAGCGTTGCTTAATCCAGAACTTTACTTCTAATTAGATGACGCAACTCTTATATCTCTCTGGCTCTGAGCCAGCCCAGTCGCCAGAATGAAATGTTGGCATTGGAATCCACGGAAATGTAATTATTATGAACATTTCTAAACCAAAATTCATATCATATCACATTTCTAGATATGTGAATATTAATGTTACAGTATACACGTCATAGAGTCTAACGACTATGGCGCGTAAAAACCAATGTACACCAGATGTGGTACAGCTCCGTGTGTATGTGGAAAAACTGCCGGAACAGACTCTCGCCCATGTTAATAGATGGGCAATACATGCGGTACAGAAAAAATATGCACCCGTTCTATTTTTGTCGGATCTCGCATGCGTCTGACAGATTACATCAGACGGTGCACATACTGTAGGCCAGGGGTCCCCAATTACTTTTCACCAAGGGCCACATTTTGCTGAGGATGGAGGGCTGGGGCCGAACGGTGCCGACGCCCGAAGGGCGGCGCCGGGAAAAATTTGGGGCATTTGAAGCCAGATTTAGAGGAATAACTAATTTTAAATGAACAGTTCTGATGTCATTATTCAGTCTTAACCACCAATTTGACCCTTTTCTCTCACTCATATGTCACCACCTGGAGGGCTTGAAATTAACTTTTTTGACTACCTGCCAATATGGCTGCTAGATTTTAAAGTTACCAGCCAATTATTAGAATTTCCACTAGCCAAAATATTTTTCTTGAAAAAAAAAACCAGAATATGAGTAGGTTAATTTAAGCATTAGTAAGTGGCCCGGGATTCTCAAAGCCTGTGTTGAGGGTCACACAAGAACAAAAATGCACTCTTGAAGCTAAATAAATCCAAAACCAACCAGTTAATTATTTAAACTTTTACTTCAAACTTCCTCAATGTAGAAGATTTATTTTCTTACACATGAGATGACTTTTAGCTGTTTAGTCATAAAGATTATTGAAAAATATTCCATATTCCAGACTGAGATGTTATAACAGAAGTGGGGCCCTATCTAGTGCGATATCCCCTATTTACTTGTGCACCTGTTTGCGCGTGCCTTAAGGCAGGGAAGATACCGGTCTGCCTTGCACATTTGTCCAGGTGTTATGCCGAGTTTTGCACCCCCGCCCGGCAGCATCCCCACCTCACGGGAGCATATTGTAATGATTTATACAGAAATGTAACTGTTTAAAAGTGATATAATTGTCTGGGTAGACGTGACCTCCCTGATTTCTAAGTTAAAAAAGCCCCGAAATATGTTGGGGATACAATTCTCGGCGGGGATGCGGAAACGTTCACAGCACGTGTCGCAGGCGCAAATTAGAGCCGTGCCAGAATCATCTGCGCCCCCAAAATTCCTGCGCAAACGGGATATGGGCGGTCTTAACTACCAGAATTATTCACAGGTGTGGCCAGGCAATGCTGGGCATTACGTCAATCAAAACCAATCAGATTCCCGTCTCGCGATCGCTGTTTGCGCGAGGCATGCAATATGCTGTAATTCTCTCCATGCGTAATAGAGTGGACTCACTCGTGCCGAGGACAAAGAGAGATGGAGAGAGCTTGTGACAGATCGGCTGTGGTGCCAACGACCCTCCGGGTTATGGGATAGCAGTAGGTGAATAGGCTATTGCAAGTAGCCTACAATGTACAAGTTTTCTCAATTAATTTACCATAACCCCTCCTTGCGATGTGATAAAAGTTTCTCAGTGAATTATAGTTGATTGCCTCACCGAATAATCTGCTGGTTACCCAATTTTAGCAGCAGAATTTGATGTCCTGGGGTGGCACGTCCGTGCGTGATGACGTTTCTGCGGTGCACAGCACGGAGATTATGGAGCGATCAAGCGCAGCGAGTGTTTTAGCACCTGGAGCGCAGCTAGAGGTGCTTTTCAAAGCTCTTAGCGCAAAGTAATTGTGCGCTGCTGACGATAGGTAATGCCATCTATCCCCACATTTTAGCGCTGAAACGCCTGCTTTGGCATGTGGCACGCCTATGCCCAGTACAATTATAACAGGCATGCGCTTGTGCCCGCCCCAATTTGCATTGCGCACCGGGTTAAACGAGCGCAAATGCTAAATTACCGCTTTTGGGAAGCTAGGGCCCGTGGAGTATTGGCCAGAATGACATGAACATTTGGATACGTATTCAGTGTTGAACAGTAATTTCTTACATTACATTTAGCCTGATTTCATCAAGATGATTGAAAAATATTGCAGAATCCAGACTGAAATGTTACAACAGAAGTTGACTATTAGAATAACATGAACAATTGTACACTTCCTCAGTGTTGAACGGTAATTTATACACATGAGATTACTTTGAACCAGATCTTGCATGTTGCATTCAGGTACACTGTAAAAAACAAAAAGAGAAAAAAAAGTTTATTTTTTTAGTTTTTGTGCAATTCCAGTGCGAGCCACACACACTCACAGGCCACATACGGAACTATTTGGGGAACCCTGCTGTAGGCTTTAAAGCCCCCCTCCAGTGTATTTTGTCATTTGGAAGATATTTCATGCGTTACTGTGTTTTTCCCTGTTCTGCTGATTAGTCACAGTGTTCAACAGTGTATTTTGTTGACAACCTTTTTTGTGCTCTAATACCGCATTCATGACAACTCGGACCGCCGTAAGTTTCAACACGGAACCTCCTCCTCCGACATATTTGCGTTCACGCTCCACTTCCCACTCGGGGGGGACGGGCAAACACAGGCTATAGGTTGCTATAGCAACCCGTGTATCATTGCAGCTACCTACTAGCTAACAATACTAACAGAATGCTGAATTTCACATATTGCTCTAATCAGAGTAAAACATAGATGACACAAACACATATTAACGTTAACATTACGTCTTTATAATAATTCTGTGATTACCATTAACGATGCAAGTCAGCGGAGCTCTGGATGATACCCGAATTTCCAAGCTGTAATTCTGGCCTGGACGACCGTTCAATTCACTTTTTACAGGTCAGAACCAATTTTTGACGGTGGTCCGAGGTGTCTTGAACAGGGTAAAAGTCCTAAAAACAAGCTGTTGGTAAAACGGGTGATGACATAAGACATTATGGTTGTTTTAACGAGTGACGTATGATATTCAGATAATACATTTCAGTATGGAGTTACATTAAAGGTCCCATGGCGTAGGGTGTTAGCTAGCTGTTAGCTGCGAGCTACGTTAGTTATATGTGGCAACAAAATGCCACTGAATGACCAGTTTGATATAACTGTTAACCAGTTTGAGTCACGCTCTTTCCATAAAGCCCACCAGCGTTGCTGTTGGCTAGTTGATATTTATAACAATATTGTGGCTCTAAAATAATATTTTTATCGATGCAGGGAGACTGTAATAGCGGCGTAACTGTTTCCGGTATTTCCTTTCTGACCACAGACAAAGAGTTGACCAAAGAGAGAACAGACACACAGAGAACAACACTGCTGGCATTGTGTGGTGCAGTGGAATAATGAGTGCAACAAGCTTTAGCCTTCAGTTCTTATCAATTTAAGCTCTTTGGCACAAATGATGATGACGTGCGTTGATACAGCACACACACACACACACATGTACGTTTTCATACAACATCAATGGTTGTAGGCTACAGGTATGAAAAACTGACTGCAGGGGGCTTTAAGGGTGAAGGGGTGGGACTGGTGGACCCATAGCATCTCCGTCTTACAGAGAGTGCGCATGTCCAACTTCCGAACGATGCACGTCATGTTTCCACTTTCAGTTTTAACTTTAATGCAAACCGTAACAACCTAGTTGCTTTAGTTGCCTAAACCTAACCAAGTTGCTTTGTTGACTAAACCTAACCAAGTTGTTTTACTTGCCTAAACATAACCAAAGTTGTTTTATTTGTGTTTAACTTTGGAAAGGCAGCAAGGTTTTCAAATTAACTGGCATTCATTCAGTTTTAGAAACATATTTTGCAGATATTTTGCTTTAAATTTAGATTGATATTGTACATTTCCCTGTTTTGCAGACATGTCAAATGCCAAGGTTTTATTCTGGCGATGAGTTGTGTCAGTCTGGTGACTTTTTCCACTGCAGAGGAATGGGGAGGTCCACACTGTCACTACACAGTGCCTGCACATACAGTGTGATGGCACAGAGCTATCCTGGATGCACTGATATGGATTGAGGTCCACCTGTCACTACACTGCCTGCACACAGTGTGATGGCACAGCTACACTGAGGAATGGGGAGGTCCACACTGTCACTACAGTGCCTGCACACAGTGTGATGGCACAGCTACACTGAGGAATGGGAAGGTCCACACTGTCACTACACTGCCTGCACACAGTGTGATGGCACAGCTACATTGAGGAATGGGAAGGTCCACACTGTCACTACACTGCCTGCACACAGTGTGATGGCACAGCTACATTGAGGAATGGGAAGGTCCACACTGTCACTACACTGCCTGCACACAGTGTGATGGCACAGCTACATTGAGGAATGGGAAGGTCCACACTGTCACTACACTGCCTGCACACAGTGTGATGGCACAGCTACATTGAGGAATGGGAAGGTCCACACTGTCACTACACTGCCTGCACACAGTGTGATGGCACAGCTACAGTACATTGAGGAATGGGAAGGTCCACACTGTCACTACACTGCCTGCACACAGTGTGATGGCACAGCTATACTGGAGAGAGAAAAGCCAGCACTCCAACTGTCCTTTCAAGGTTTTAATAATTCCTCAAACCCGGGCAGCAGCAACAAACATTTCAGTCCTCCAGCTATACTAGATGCACTGTCACTACACAGTGCCTGCACACAGTGCGAAGGCACAGCTATCCTGAATGCACTGTCACTACACAGTGCCTGCACACAGTGTGATGGCACAGCTATCCTGGATGGATGCACTGTCACTACACAGTGCCTGCACACAGTGCGATGGCACAGCTATCCTGAATGCACTGTCCAGTGGCGTGCCTGACCAAGTTGGTGCCCTAGGCAAGATTTTTGCTGGTGCCCCCCCCCCCTCCCCCAAAGAAAATATAATAAAAATTATATCGCAGCTAATCCACCACTGCAGTGCAGGCTCAGAATGGCCCTTCCCCAGTGGCGCTGGAAGTACTGTTAGGTAGGGGGTGCTGTAAGGAAGGAACTCTCGGCGCTGCCCGCAATTTGACGCTTTTTGGACTTTCATCCATATTTAGAAGAATATTTAATTTTAAATTAACATTAGGATTATACTGTTGTGATGTCATTATTCAGTATCTTCTCCTTTTCTCACTCACTTTCATGTAAGCACCTGCTCTCCCTTTAGTCGTTTTACACTACAACAGACAGCAACACAGGCATAAACACTGAACTTATTATTATTATTATGGAAAACCAGATTATGATGAAAATCAAACACTTTTGAAGAGAAAGTGTATGAAATAAGATTAGAGCTGGGAAGCACAAACTGTTTTTTAATGCATCTTGTTGGTGGTATAAACACAAGACAGCCAAATCCAACAATTTCGAAAATCCCATTTCTTGCCACTAGGGGGTGCTGCAGCACCCTCAGCACCCACCTTCCAGCTCCCTTCCTCCACTCTGGGAAAAAGCTCCGAGCAGGTAGAAGGGGGCGCGGCCGCGCAGGGGGTGGGGTGGTATGGATTAGGGACCATGGTGAAAGTGCTGCAGCCCAGGCAGCCAGAAAGGCAGAATTAGAAAAATGATTTCACTATTATTTAAAGACTTAAGACGTTGTGCTGCTTATTTTTTGTCTACTATTGTAAAATAATAGTAGGCCTATTATCATGAAAAAGTATTTGTAAAAAAAAAAAAAAAATTACCCTCTCTGGCACCCCTAACGGCTCAAGCGCCCTTAGTATTTGCCTAGTTCGCCTAATGGACGGCACGCCACTGGCACTGTCACTACACAGTGCCTGCACACAGTGCGATGGCACAGCTATCCTGGATGCACTGTCACTACACAGTGCGATGGCACAGCTATCCTGAATGCACTGTCACTACACAGTGCCTGCACACAGTGCGATGGCACCGCTACACTGAGGAATTGGGAGGTCCACATTGTCACTACACACAGTGCGAAGGCACAGCTATCCTGGATGCACTGTCACTACACAGTGCCTGCACACAGTGCGATGGCACAGCTATCCTGGATACACTGTCACTACACAGTGCGATGGCACAGCTATCCTGGATGCACTGATATGGATTGGTGGCAGTGAAAGGCTTCATCATTCCTGCCTTGCCTCTTGCCCCTGCCATCAATCTCTCCCTGCATGGACGTCGTCCTGAGTGACACGGGCGGAGCTGCTCTCTCCTATCTCCCCGCTCCCTCTGCACTGTAAAATACATCTGTAGCACAGCAGCTCAACCTGCCTGTCCGCCGCCCGCGGTAACTTTCACCCACGTGCTGGTGGCCTGATACCAAGTAATCTTCTTCTGGTCTGCACGTTGCCACTTTAGCTTCGCCACTCAATTGTACTGTGTCGGCCAGGTCAGGGACACTTCCCATGGCCTTTCTATCATCTCCCATTCATTAGAGCACTGAAGGGCTGTGGCATAGCTGGGTCCACATCATTCATTCATGTCTTCACGATAGGGCCTCTTAAAGCTACAGTACAGTAGGCATCATACAAAAAAGAACAGTCATCTAATCAGCCTACAGTAAGACAAGAGCGTCCCATCCCCACTAATTGAGATGCTGTAGATTTGCTGTACACTGCAAAAAATGTCCATCTTAAAGCAGCTCCGAGGAACTTTTAACCGGTTAAAAAGTCTCAATTGAATACTGATGCCTTGCATTTGACCTACATCAGCAAATGAGACCATCAGCGAGGCAATTGGCGATTTCTATAAGTAGTGTTTCCTAATTAAAGAAGAAGGCCTACGTGCCGAAACTTGTTTGTTGCTGTGCTGCTGCCCCAGACTAAGGTATTAAAACCTCTAAAAGGACTTTTTTTGTGTGCTGGCTTTTCTTTTGTGACTTGATATTACCTGTGCCCTGCACCGAAGTTGCATAATTTTTTGGAGTGTGCTCGCTTTTCACTTTTTTCCTAATTAAATGCCTGCGCGCTGGTCGAAACAGCAGGACTTCCTGTGTTCACGTCCGTGTAAAACTTCCGTCCGTGTTGTAATTTTTGTTCCGGCCAGTGAATAAACCAATGACGTTAACCTCGTGCAGTAAATAAAAAAGTGGGGGAGACTCGCTGACTCGGAGAAGCCCTGGCCGGACTGTCGCAGTTCAGAGGATCTGCTGGTCACAAAGGGAGATGACTCGGGGCCCTATCTTCATACAAGCGGTATTTGCTTTTTTTGCGGGCCGGTTTGCACACCCTAACGCATATCTTTACTATCTTCCGTGCGGCTTATGTTATCGTCCGCCATGCGCAAGTGTTAATTTGCATGACGGGCACGATACCATCCAATTTTGCACCGGGGTCTGTGAGCTAACGCAGCTGTGGGAGTGCCAAATGCGAAACCAGGCATGTCCCCGCAAAATGCTTGCCTTAATATGCTATCATCCGTACGCACGCAAATTCTTTGCGCTAAGACGTTTGAAAAGCACAGCTTGGCGCAAAAAAAGGCCCCACTGGCGTGAGCGCACCAGTGTCGTTGCCTGCGCCCATGAACACACAAATCTACTCTAGAGTTCTCAATAGAGCTAGGTATTGGTTCAAATTTCAAGAATCGATTTGATTCCGATTCACAAGGTTGCGAATCGATTAATCCCGATTCGATTCGATTCATTTCAATATCGATTTGGTTAGTGATACCAAAACGTGTTTTTTGAGCTGTAACCTGAATTACATGACTGTCCAGTTATGTAACACAGGGGTTCCCAACCTTTTTTGCGCCAAGTAGATGCGTACATGGGGGAAAAAAAGTTGCAGACCTGTTGTCAATTTTAATGGTTTTAGTTACACATATATTTACTCACCAGGTGGTGACAAAGGGTAAATAACAGCCTTTTCATCTGTCAATAAAGACACTTTCACAATTATGCACAGTGATTTGATTTCAGCCTATATAATTTCTAAAAGTAGATATTAATGATCAAACATTTCCATTCATGTAGCCTACAGTATTTATGTTTTTGTTTCAACTACAAACATAAATAAACGTCAAATTGAAACTATGTTTCAACTACCACACACAGCATAATATTTTAGCCTGTTTATTTAAAGAAAAATCGATCTCTGGACATATGAAAAAAAAAAAAAAAAACGTTAAGAAATCGGAGAATCAATTTTTTGAACCCAGCCCTAGTTCTCAACGGTCCAAAAAAAACATCTAACCCGACCCAACCCAACCCACAAACTACTAACCAGGAGGAGGGGAGAATAGAATAGATTAGAATATAATAGTTTAGATTAGAGCACACCGAGCTCTGCTCGCCCACCATTGTCACACAGAACATCAGGCCAAGACAGACCCGACAAAAAGCAGCTATTAAATCTATAGGACATTATGAATAAAGTATAAAGTATAAAGTATAAAGTGTGCAATTAATGTAGGTGCAGCTCAAATACAATGAGAACGGTGTGTGTGTGTGTGTTACTGCCATAAATGTTTTTCAGCTTTCATGTTGTTACGGTATATGGTATGCTTCACTCCTTGTCGGGCTCTCTCTCTCCTGCCGCCTAATTATGCGGCAGCTCCGCTGAGTGATGCCTTTGATGTCTTTCAAGTGAAAATTCATTCCACCAGCACACATTTTCTTTATCAGCTTAATTTGTTTCTATTGATTTATTTAGACAAAATCCGACATGTTTAGTCCAACAATTAATTTGGGAATTGTGAGTATCTATTGTTTTTTCTACCAGCATTCGTCATTCCCCCCCTTCTCATCAATGCCCGCAGCACAGGCAGCTGCATGCGACAATTACTGTACTGAAAAACACACCAAAAAACACGTGTGTGTGTGTCTGTGTGTGAGAGAGAGAGAGAGAGAGAGAGAGAGAGAGAGAGAGAGAGAGAGAGAGAGAGAGAGAGCATGGGGGAAGATGCCGACCGGGAGAGCGAAGCAAGCAACAGGTGCCAGTTGTGAGCCAACTCTTTTTGATGCATGATTTTGAAAGGATAAAAGGTTAACAAAATAGATTAACCAGAGTATTTCATTTGATAAAAAATACAGTGTTATTGGTATATGATGCGATGATGTCTAAATTACACATAGAGATTACAGCATGCATCGCACAAATGGTATTAAAGGGAATGCGACATGGGAATCTGATTGGTTTGATTGATATAACGCCCAGCCATGGCGAAGATAGAGCCCTCGGTGTTCAGGAAATGCAGTTTTCATTCCAAGAGAACAATACATAAGGGGCCCTATCGTCGTACGGCGCTATCGTTTGTGCAGCCATTTGCGCACCTCTTATGCTATCTTCCCTGCGTCTTAAGCTATTGTCTGCGTAGACCATCCAGTTTTGCGTTGGAATCTAAGTGCAGACACAGGTGTAGGCGTGGCCCAGGCGTGTCTATGTGCCTCTTAGTCTATCATCTGCCTCCCGCAAGTGTCATTTTGCACTCTGGCAAAGATACCATCGCTATGTTCCGAGCGTAAACACCTGGTTTGGACGTGGCCCGTACCAAAATAGGCGTTCCAGCGCAATGTGTTAGAAAAAAGGGCCTTTGGTACTCTCAATTTTAACACCACCTAACAGCAGGTCTTAGCGCAAAAAAGCCCACTACACCAGGCGTACGCCTGAGCGCACACAGTATTCTCCGCGCAGTGCACGAAATCCTCACTTGGATACATTACGCACGGGATGGATGTCACTCTCTCTCCAACACCTCGCGCGTGCACACTCTTCCCTCCTCAGAATGCAATGTTGATTTTCAACTATAGCCTAAATTGCAGAAAAAACACACCTTGATTTAAAGATGAGAATCGGTTTGTCATGGTTTTATTAGGCTACATAATTCACGACCATACAGGTCTGTGGTGTGAGGTAACAGTACAGTAGATTGCTTTTGAGAAAGTTGTGCCGGCCAGTAGGCTATGCAGTAACCTCTTTCTGCAATTGCACCATGCAACAATAGCTTAACCCGAGTGGACAATTCTGATATAGCCTACTGAAATAGGCTAGAATTTAAATCTCACACATCCCTACCGTATTAAAGAAACAAATATTTTTAAATGTGTATGTTATAGCCTATATCAGTGATCCTCACTATTTTTTCGATGAGAGCCGCACTGGCAGGACAAAGTTCCTCATAGCTGATCGATCATAACAAGTCATTTAGGGTGCTTTCTCACTGGGAACGATTGCTTTCTCTCCCCCGATGGTTAGCTTTCACATTACAAAATTTCTTCCGTGCTCGGGAACGGAACGGAACACTTGCAGATGCAGAGTACACTTGCGTCATCAACTACGCCTGCAGTGTATCCTCGCCCGTGTGTTGTCTATGTGGTTCGGTATGGTTGACGTTCACATTCGCAAGTGTTCCGTCCCCAGGCACACCAAAGTGTTCTCCAGACCAGCTTTTCAAGTGGACCCTGTCACGGTTCCCCTGTCACGGAATGTAATGGAACGCAACGTTCACACTCATGAAAAATTCTGGACCTGTGGTCAATTCAAGTGTGCTCGGGAACGGTACTGGGGCGACAGTATGAAAGCATGCTAAGTCTCATACTTGGCCTTGAAAAAGTGACAAATTCCGCTAGTGAGGTGAGATCAATCCACTAATGCACACGGGGTCAGCTCGCCATTCCGAAGTGTCGGCATTCCGATCATTGACTTATATGCTTTCGGAGAGGCGGCCCTTTTTATCTCCAAAAAATGTTTCGCCGAGAGGTTAGGTTCTGGGGGAGGTTAGGCTTAGGCGTGGGGGGTGGGAGAGGTTAGGTTTAGGGTTAGGGTCTGGGGGAGGGTTCTTTCGCAATGGCGAGACAGATCTCAATTTTGTCGGAATGCCGGTATTTCGGAGTGCCGACATTTCGGAATGCCGAGGTGTCCCCAATGCACACATGGGCAAAATACGGCCAGCGGGCCGCATGTGGCCCTCGGGCGCCACCTGTGTGGCCCGCGATGGAATTGCAAAAATATATATATATATATATATATATATTTTTTTTTTAACAGTGCACCTGAACGCAACATGCAAGATACCCGCTGAATAAGTGTTCAAATGTTCATGTCATTCTGGCTAATACTCCACTTCTGTTATAGCATTTCAGTCTGGAATACGGAATATCTTTCAATAATCTTATGACTAAAAGGCTAAAAGTAATCTCATGTGTAAGAAATGACTGTTCTACATTGAAGTAGAAATTTAAATAATTAACTCATTGGTTTTGGATTTATTTAGCTTCAAGAGTGCATTTTTGTTTGTGTGACCCTCAACACAAGCTTTGAGAATCCCGGGCCACTTACTGATACTTATGCTTAAATTAACCCACTCATATTCTGGTTTATTTCAAGAAAAACATTTTGGCTAGTGGAAATTCTAATTGGCTGGTAACTTTAAAATCTAGCAGCCATATTGGCAGGTGGTCAAAAAAGTTAATTTCAAGCCCTGAGAGCAGGTGGTGACATAGGAGTGAGTGAGAAAAGGATTAAATATTGGTGGTTAAGACTGAATAATGACATCACAACTGTTAATTTAAAATGAGTTATTCCTCTAAACCTGGCTTCAAATGCCCCAAATTTTTCGCACCGGCGGCGTTCGGCCCTCAGCAAAACGGGGTTGCGAGGACATTTTTTGTGGCCCTCTCTGTCATCAAAGTTGCCCATCCATGGGTTACGGCATGACAATATTTGTTCGGCCCCCGGCAACAATCTGGGTTTCTCATGTGGCCCCCATGAAAAATAGTTGCCCACCCCTGCTTGACTAATGTGTTGATATCAGTCAGAATAAGGCAGCACCAGGATGAAGAAAATGACACATGATTCTACAAACTTGATAAAGTAAATTGATTGGGAACAAGTGAAATGATCTCACCCCATGGGCACTTATTTTATTATGATTTTCAGGCTAAATTAGATGACTAAGATGGAGATTTATGCAATGTATTTGCCAAAATTCTTCTCAGTGCACAAGGAGTCTAAATTGACTGTAAGCGCAAAATACAAAACCTTCTGTTAAGAGAAAGCTGGACAGCACAGATCCTGTTGCACAATGATTTTTTTCTCTCCGCTCCGACTAGCAACTAAGCCTAAGAAAATGAGGTCAGAGGAATGCAGTTTCCTGACATCACGTTGCGTTTTCCCGGTAATTAAGTCCTCCAAAATTTCAAACCGTTATCTCCTGCTGACACTTGGGGGTGCCAAAGTGGGATGTTGCGGAGTGCTCCTTTGAAAGGCTTGGGATTTTTAAACCAGACTGCAAAGTTCTCCTGTCTTTGTTATCCGTCAGCGGGGAATGTTATTTTTCTCAACATTAGAGCATTAGAGCATGTTTACTTGCAGAAACTGAAGTAATGAGAATTAAAAGTAAGAGAACTGTTGAGAGGAATGGTGAGAGGAATGGTTTTGTTCTCCTGGACTAGCAAAAGGAGGCTATTGAGGCATGTCATGCAGTGTGTGGAGAGTGGCCACCAATGGTGATGAGGGACAGCCAGGCCGACTGTAACGTCACTCTCTCTTTCTCCTTGATACAGCAAAGTAAATGCCAGATTTCTGTGCAGTTGTCAAGTGTTCAAAACTATCCTCTAAAAAGGAGAGAAAAATATACCGTAAATTCCGGACTATAAGGCGCACCGGTCTATAAGCCGCACCTTCAAAGTTGACTATTTTTTTCTTATATAAGCCGCACCGGACTATAAGCCGCGGGTGTTTTAATGGTATTTTTTGTTTTTTTTACAGTGCACACAGTGTCCGCGGTGTGGTGAAAAGAGGGCAAGAGAGGAAATTAAAACAGAAGTGGATTTATAGTTAGAAAGAGTGCTAAAGAAGAGAGAATTCCGTTTTTTATTTTTTTATTTTAGTTACTCACAGTACTATTGACCAGTCCAACTCAAAAGATATTCGGCAGTTTCACTTTGAGCTCTTGTTCCGCCGCTGTCCATCAATGGTTATGACGAGTCTCGCTGGGTACAGTACGCCAAAGCGATATCCATTGACTCGATGATGCTGTTGTATGTTGCGCGTTTCTGTTGCACCAACGCGGAGAGGTCCTGCCGGACGAAAAAGCGCGTACCCTCCCAGGTGAGGGGCTTCTTCCCCGCAGCCTGGAGGATGAGTTGACGGTCGGGCCAGCGGAGTAGGCAGATGAAGATGGCCCTCGGTGGCAGGCCGGGGTCTGGACGTGGCCGAGGCGCCCGGTGTGCCCTGTCCACCTCTGGTGGTTTCTCGCCTTCCTTCAGGTCCAGGATGTAACACAGGATTTTGCCACGAAAGCGTCCATGTCACCAATCTCAGCTCCCTCTTTTACATTGATCAGGCGAATGTTATTTCTTTTACTCCTGCTGATTAAGTCATCAACCTGCGTGTGCAGGGTTTCGATTTTGCATTTTATCCATTTTCGGACTCACTGTGTTGTTTTTGTCCTCCAGTGCGCTGATGCGCTTTTCCGCATTATAAACTCTGTTCACGGTTGCCTTAGTTTCTTTAGTGAGTGAGTGGATGGACTTCTGCACGTTTTCAAACTTGTTTTCAAGCTGCTCAAAACCTCTGAGCGATGTCGGACTTAATCGATAGTGTTTCACGGAGTAAAAGTTTAGCCCAAGCCGTGTATCTCCAGCCTCCAGCAGGTGAGTAATTTCCTCATTCATGGCGTGATTGCTTCGTCTTTTTCTTTCTGCTTACCTGTGTTGTGTTATGTTATGTTATGTTATGTTGTTAAAAGAGGGCAAGAGAGGAAATTAAAACAGAAGTGGATTTATAGTTAGAAAGAGTGCTAAAAAAGAGAGATTTTTTTTTTTTTTTTTGAAAAAATCCATAGATAAGCCGCACCGTTATATAAGCCGCAGGGGCCAAAAAAGGCCAAAAAACGGGAAAAAAGCCGCGGCTTATAGTCCGGAATTTACGGTAATTGGAACCAAACAGCCTGGCACGGAAACGAAGAATTGTCTTTTTCTGGGAGGAATCTTTTGTTTTCACACCTTCCGACATAGTGATGTGTCCTTTGAGCCTCCACTCTCCAAACTTTCCATGACAGAGGTTTATTGCCAACTTCTCAATTACAAGCAAACCAGTGAACACTTTTGAGTATCCTTGAGAGTGCTTTGTTTGGGATCAATAGCATTGACTTCTAATAATCCTGACATTTGCCTTTAAAACAAATGAGAGAAGGAGAAAATGTGCCGTGTGCCTCTACAGATAAGGCAGTAACCTCAGTGCTGTCATTACTGCTGCTATTATCGGCTCTCTCCTGGAACTAATGTTGATAAGAGACTGATGAGTGTGAGGATGCCCTTTCAATTAGGTTCAATTATGCATTACAGTCCCTGCTTACAAATTGTCCTGTGTGTGTGTGTGTGTGTGTGTGTGTGTGTGTGTGTGTGTGTGTGTGTGTGTGTGTGGATGATGATTTAAGCCCCTGACACACCAGGCCGGCGGTCAACCAACGTCTCTGGCTCTAGTCTTTCCACAGTGTGTCCCACAGTGTGTCCCACACCGTGGCTTTTCTGGACGATTCAGCATGGTGAATCGGCGTCGGGCCATTGGTGAGAGGAATCACTCTGATTGGCTGCTCAGCTTAAGGGAATGGGGCATGCGAAGAGAGGGCAAAACATGCTTGTCATGTTTTAACTTCATCTTACCATTCCAATACACAACTATTTTCACGACGTGGCCTTTGGGAAAGCGCCTTTCACCTCCACCTCTGTCTTTCTTCTTCCACAAGCAAAAGACCAAGAGCTGACAATGACAGTGCTATTTGCAATGTTTTTATATTCTCGATTAGAACTAAGTGTAGTTACAACGAAACCGTTTAAGTCGTAAGTGAGAGTGGTGTGAAAATGGTAGGCAAACACTGCTTTTTTTATGTAGCTATCTGGTTTGTATATCCGCAGTCCGAGATCTCACACAGGTACAGAACTAGTTGACCGTCAGCTGTAGTCTTTGCAGTGTGTGACACAGGCGATGTAAGGCGGTGCAACAGCCTGCCTTCGTTCTTTGTGGGTTTGGTGTGTCTGGGCCTTACGATCTACTGGCCACTCTTATCCAGTACAACACATGAATCAGTAGAATAAGCTTAAATTCCTACATCGCCAGCACTTCATCCAGCCAAGAGCAGGGAGAGCAAGGGTCAAAGCCTCTGATAGATAGAAATACTGCAACAAACATTTCAGTATCGCTAGGAAAATCATGAAAGAGGACTGCAAGGTACAGCAGAAAAGGCAGAAAAGGGTCTTTTTTGAACCAACTGAAGCCCTTTAGAGCAGGTAGAGTATAGGAGGACATAGGAGAAGGCAGTGTTTGTGTCTTGTGGGTAATGTGGGTTATATAGCAGATGAACAAGATTCTTAATTGGATTCTGTTCAAAACACAGTTCCTAATGATGGGGGAGCATGGCACCAAAGGCACACACAGTACCTCAGGTGAACTTGGTAAACAACTTAGGCCGAAGCAGGAGGGTCTCCAGAGTATTCAAGCTTACTCCAGTAAACACAGACGGGTAATTGGCTGGAAGATAGTGGTGAAATCAACTTAGGGCTCGTTAAAATGGAGTTACAAGTCGAATACCGTTCATAACATGCCTGGAATATTCCTCACTGTTAAAGTCATGTTGACGAGAAAATGTGCAGAAAAATGATGTTAAAAAATATGTTATGACATGCTACAATTTCTATAAAATATTCACAGCAGGTTATTCCTTGTTGTATCTACAGTACATACAATTGGAATAGGCTACATCTGGAATTCATTCTCTTGTGATGAAAGTTTTTTTATGTATATTTCATTTCTAAACAGTTGTATTGAGATGATGGGCCCTATCTTGGTACAGGCCTTAGGCGCAAAAACTGGCGTTAAACACAAAAAAACGCACCTTGCGCCTGCATCTGGAAGATAGCAACATGCTTTTCGGCCTGAAATGCGCTTTATGCTGAAGAGGCGTGGGGCAGTACCAGAATAGGCCAGAATGGGCGTTTCGGCCTTAAATACCGGCCTAACGATATCTTCCGCCCTGGCGTTAATTTAGCGCTTAGCGCTTTTCAAAACCCAGGCCTTATTCAGTGCGCCGCTTATATTAGGCTACTGCGTAATTGCACGGAGCTCTCCTCTGCCATCTCACACTCTCTCCCCCCCTCTCTCTCTCTCACTCCCTCTCTCTTGCGCGCCAGACAGGCACAAAGACCATTGGAAAAAAGTTGTTATATCGTAGTTTTGAGCCCCTGTCATTCAGAGGCTGTTCTCTCCCCCTCTCTCTCTCACTCCCTCTCTCGCACAGCACAAAGACCGATGGAAAAAAAGCTGTTCTCTCCCCCTCTCTCACTCCCTCAAATCTCCCAGCATGCATTGAGGCTAATACATTTCAAGAAGAAATATCAACTAAGGCCATGTCCACACGGAGACGAGTTTAGGTGTATCCGCTAAAGTTTTTTGTCATATAGACGTTTCGTCCAGATGGAACCGCGTTCTGGGAGTATACGTTCTGGGAGTATACGCTAATTTTTGAAACCGGGTCCCAGAGTGAATAAATCTGTAGACGCCACCCTTGCATTTCCGTGTTTACAACCCATACGCATCTTTCCTGAACCGATGACCCCATAGCCCCACCACTCTCCACCAGCAACAATAACAATCATGGCACTAGCGTTCGTGCTACAGCAGCTACTGAGCCTGTTAGGGATCTTGCCGCAAAATATAATGCTCCTCTATTACCACCGTCAGCAACAAGTGGAGGACACGGAGAACAGCGTGTACAACATCCTCAGGGCTCCACACAGCTGACTCTTCCCATCCACCCCTCCCCTCCCTTCATCGGATATTTCCCAGAAGGCTTAGCGACGGCTACATTTTTACAATAACACAAACAAAATCAGGCTTAACGTGTTAGAAATTATATTTATTTTTAATACAACATGCAATTCTGGAATATTTTAATATTGGACAAAATGAAATGTAAACCCTGAGTGTAACCGACATACTCGGCTTGCCCTATATATAGCCCTCGCAAATACAACGTGAATAGGGAAGTGAGAGGTTTGAGGAACACACGGTTGCACTGTGATGTCTGTGATGTCCGCTCTGTGATGTCCGCTTGTGTCCACTCCAACAAGACTTTAGCTTACTTGACGCGACTTTTTCAATAAAAACACATTTATGCCATGAGTTTATATAATGTATATTTATGTTGCATCATTTAGCCTGTGCTGTGATGTGCATGGAGCGGCCAATACGCTGGGATGTGTTTGCAACATGTCTAAAGATCATGGAAGTGGATGATATCAGGAACGTCACCGATAGTTAACGTTCTATATTGTAGGCTACAGGGAGACCATCAGCCCTGCTGAACAGCTCTGCATTTGCCTGTATAGGTTTAATCATTTTATTCATCGACATGGCAAACCTCCCCGCAAAGCCAAGGGTTAAGCTGCTCGCTAAAGTGAGATACACATTATAGACTGTGCGCCCCTAGTGGTTGAATGCCATTATTGACGAGATTGTCTTATTCTCTGTTTTTGGTGTACTTTGTGGCAGCGTTACAGCGCCACTTACCGGCCTGGCATATATTCTACAGCGGTTTCAGTGGTATTCAGTGGTTTCATGTGGATACACACATTTCTTGAAACGATTCCGTGTTTATGGAAAACTTTTCTGAAACGGAAAAAAAAAAAGATTGCTTCCGTCTCCGTGTGGACATGGCCTAAATCAGCCTAAATTGCCTAAAGTGGTAGATAGATAGAAATAATGTTTCTGTTCACACAACATGCAATTCTCGAACATTTCAATATTGGCCAAAATAAAACATAGAAATCCAAATAAAACATAGAAATCCAAACACAACCCTATGTGAAACATATATGCAACCCAGGTGGTATATATATCCCTCGCAGATATAACGTGATTTAGATGAGAGACAGCTTCACACTTCACATTTACTTTTACAATAAAAACACATTTATGCAATGACTTTACATAATGTAGGCTATATTTATGTGCATCATCTGCAGCACTGGAGAAGAAAAGGTAGCGAGAGAAAACGATATCATTCTAATCTGGACAAACTTTTAACCAATCTAATCTCATCATGACATAGGCCACATAGGGATAGGCTATATTTTTCTAGCCAATGCGTTTAGAACATTATTTTCACTTTGATCTTGCTATAGTGTAACGTATTTACATGCTTGCAGTATTTAAATTGCAGTTAGATAGGTTTGAGAAGCATAATAGTATGGAATAATATATTGGAGACAGACATCCCCGTCTGAAAGGGAGGGGGGAGCTCAGAGCGCTTGGCTTTTCTGACCGGACTGGATCGCTCCGTGGAATTGGAGCTTAAAAGGGAAGCTTGTGATTCGTTTACTGCACTTCTCCAATGAGCAGATAGTGCATAATTTTACGCTTAAAAGGCGTGGTTATAATGCTTAAGGCTGCCTGTAGCGCCGACACCAAAATATTGAGTGGGCCGGTCCACGCCCACTAATCTGCGCTGCACCGGGCGCTGGGCGCAGTTTATAAGCCGATGCAACGATACTGTGCTGTACTACACAGTGGAAACATAAGTTTAATTCTGCAATGTTATGGTCATTCAAATTCAATTTTTGTTGACATTTGTCAATAGTGTTCCTATATCTATATTGGTATACCAGTGTTGAGGTTTTTCACAGAAAGAAAACCTGAATTTGTGATTTTTTTTTAATAATTTCTCGTGGTAATTATGTGTTTGAGCACATCTGACATAGTCCAATAAGCATTTAGAATAAATAATGAGTAAATGTTTACTCAGAGAAAGGTCCTCCTTAATTATTTAACGCCTCAAATGGATTCACCATCCTACATCAAATGGATGAACATCAAAAGGAGGATAAGGAGATGACAATTACGCTGCCACAGAACTTCCCATCCACTCGAAATGAAACCACGCTGAATCTGCTGAGTTTCTCTCCAGCTCACATGCACTCAAAAGAGAGACAAAACCCTATGTGAAGAAGCCATAATTCGAAATTCAATAATAAGGTGAATGTTACATTATGAATATGATTACCCACACACAACAGCACCATCCTGAGAGAAAAAAGAAGAAAAAGCGTTGCATGTTAAATAATGAATGATGGGCTGCACACAATGCTTTCCAATATTGACACATTATAATGAGTGCTGTGATTGCAAAGGGGAATGGAAATGTGCTGACCGAAAAGAACACAAAAGGACACATGCACAATCAACATAGATAAGCTGTGATTATGTTTAGGAGTGTATGACTGTTTCTAGATAAGCCATCTCAAAAGGTATTGCTAATATTCGACTGAATTCAGTGCAGCAAAGAATGGCAAAGTGAACACAGTAACTACAAGCTCTACTATAAACCTGGCACAGACAGCAATACATTAACATTTACAGTGTGTTTATTACCCAGAGCGACTTATAATCAGCGAGCAGGCAGGCAGTCATTTACAGAACTGCTGGACACATTGGGTGACTGCGAGGCCAATCCGGCAAGCAGCAGCACATACTGTATGCAGAATAGGGGTGTCAAAAATAATCGATTATAAGATGCATCGCGATGCGGACGTGCACGATTCTGCATCGATTCACAAATGTCAAAAATCGATTATTAGAGAAAAAAGAAAAAAAATATATAATCAAATAAAATATAATGGAAGTACATGCAGTTGTTTATTTTACTTATGGATCATAATACAATGCAATTCCAAATGCACTTTTATTTTAAAAGTAGCCACACAGTGAGAAAAAAGAAAGTGAGAAGAAATAAATCATGTATTGCGGAAAAAAGTGATGCATCGATTTAAGATGCATCGAGATGCATCGATAATCGTAGTCGAATCGAATCGTAGCCCTCTGAATCGTAATCGAATCGAATCGTGAGGCCAGTGAAGATTCACAGCCCTAATGCAGAATAGACAAGAGACCCATGACTTCATTATCTTTGTCAGCAAAGACAGTCACCAAACAAGCAGGTGGACCATGTCTGTCACTGTCACACTATGACAAGTCGTCAAGTGATTTCATCTGGTCTCAAGCTTCATTCAGATTATTTTTTGTCAAATGATCTCACTACACTGATAATCTTGCTGGTTTAAATAAATGTCCTGAAACATATAATTAGATGAGATGAGATGATTTCACAAAACAAAAATCCTAAAATAAGCTTGATAAATCTGTATACAATAAAATAACTTAACAAGTCAGTTTTTGCAGTGAAGGATCCACTATTGCAGTGGTTCTCAACGTGGGGTCTGTGGACCACGAGGGGTCCTTGAGGGGGATATAAATTCACCATTATTTAATTTACAAGAACTTACTTTTATCTCTCAATACAGACAGAATTCTTCTGGACAAAACTGACAATAAAAAAATATATATTGTCAGATTTGGGTCAGAGAGAACATATCTCATAAATCAGGGTCAGTGGTCCTAATCTGGACTAAATTAGGTGTCCTTGATATGAAAAAGTTTTAAGAATCACTGCACTAGTGCAACAGACTTTTCCTGTTGGCTCATCACTTGTGATCTGTGGCCAGGTGCGGGACAGTGGAGGACATTGTAAACACTGATATGGATTTTGAAAAGGTCGATATTAATTCTAGTACTTTGGGATTGAAGTTGCCCAGAATCTATATTTTGTGCTGATATGCAATATCTATTTTTCCATTTTGATGCAAAAAGGAAAAGAAAACGTTTTTGAAGGGTGGAAAAGCAGCAGACCATCATGGGACACTTAAAATTAGGTTAGCATCTCCTTAAGGCAGACTGAGCCACCTCACCTGTTCAGTGGTAGAGGAAACTACTCTAATGCTTTGAATTGAAGAATTCACTTACACAAAACACCATTAACCAAATAAATAATGAGCGAAAAGGGAAGAAAATTTCATTTCTTAAGCCTAGTTTACACCAATGATTTGCAACGAGACTACCGGTAGTTGAAACTTGCAACTGCTTGCAACTACTTGCAACCAGTCTCTGCTACTTGACAAGCTGACTTGCTGCCGACAGTCGAGATGAGACGGGCCAGATTACACCGCTGCAACTTTTCCCTGCAGCGGTTTTGTCTGTTGCGACTCTTTGGTGTAAACTGGGCTTTACAGACTGTTTTAAGAAGGAACCTCCATCATATCGGCAGTGGCTCATATTTAACAAAGTGCCAATATCAGATATCTGATCTATCAATCAGAGCCTAATTGTATGACAGACTGGTTCAATCAGAGCCTAATTGTATGACAGACTGGTTGAGGAATTTAGAAATGTTCAGCACTTTTATAGATTTTAGCTTGGGTGGGGGGTGCATGGTTGATACTTAAACAAATGATCCTTGAGTGAACAAGTCGATAATGCCCTTGGCTTATATTGCCAAAATGTCAGCCCAACAAATTTGCGTTTGAGAGGAATCAAATGAAATGAGTTTAAGATATTTTACGGTGAGTTTGCATCAGAAAACAGGCTTTTAGTGCATGGAAGTACAATGTATCAATTTCCACTTGTGCCTTCACCCTGCATACAGCTCCCAGAGCAATACACCTGAGAAAATGTGAAGTGAATTCAGCCATTTGTTTGAATTTGCCTGCGAAAAGGAGACGTGCATTTAGCCATTAGTTTGAATTAGCTGGAATTGTGGAGGGAGCAGTGTGTCCAGGGCATGCTGGGATACAGTGTTCACGGCCAGCGACAGGTTTCACACAAGGGGGTAGCTCCATTCGCGAAAAGTGAAAGCAATGTGGAAGTACCTTAAACCTGCATTATTTCTAATGGCCTGCAGGGGGTGACTCCACTGGCTGCAAAAAGAAGTCCCATTGCATGGAGGGCAATGGGAAAATTACCTTACGTCTCACTTGAGTTATGACCTCACTAAACACTTTCCTAATGAGTTTCATCAGACTATGCTTCGGGGGCGTGATTGACAGGTCACCTGTCCAGTGACCGTGCAGCTCGCAGAATGCAGACCAATAGCAGGCAGCGCTGCGGCTCTTCTAGTCCAAATGTATGTGACTTCTGGCTCCAAATAACCAAGATGATGACGGTGAAAATGACAAACTTGAGCCTTCACAAACCAATGGCTGACGTCACAGTGGCTACCGGTACATCCATATTATAAACGGGCTATGGTTTCACCTATCCAAATGAAAATGTCTAAGCAGATCACTGCATTAGGGAGATATTCATGGAGTGCTTAACGAGTTTATTATTTAGCTTATTGTGCACTTAAACTGCTTTTCTCTGGGTCAATACACAGGCAGACACACTGGGACGAGGCCATTCTATAGTCAACTGTCAGTGCCATACACCATTGACCACATCTTTTAATGACGGGATTCAAAATGCCATTTGCTTGTTTGTTTTCATTCTAACAGAACTGTTTACTCAAATGTGCCACACACTGCTCTGCTGATCTCTTCCAACTCACTATTACTGTTTTAGTGTCAATATTCAGAGCCGCACGCAGCCCATCGCTTATAATTCTCCATAACAATCCATGAGCTATGCTGCCTGGATGCAGTCACATGCGGATGCAATAACAATTTCTAAATGGATGTTAATGTTACGTGATTACTTTACCAGGCTAAGGATTATGATATCTGCAACATTTCTGTTGGCCCTTGAGGGCATATTTCAAATACCGGTAACTAGATACACGCACAATGTCATACATTACCCGGCGTAATAAAATGATAAAAAAGGAAAAAGAAATATCATGGGAATATGAATATGAACAAGTTGCTATATCTTCCAGTAGTAGGCTACTGCATGTACGTTTCTGTTGCATGAGATGGATGGAGATGTAAATGTTGCAGACTGCTGGGCAGATTTAGCTGTGGATTATTAAATGTGATTGAGCTTTTCAGGTCACAGTATGAAAAAAACACAAAGTTTGTGCACTCTAAGTTAAGTAATAAAGGAAGAGCGTGATTAATGTTACCTGCACTCCTTATCTGCTCCTCATTAAGCTTATCTACAATTCTAATGAAAACCCAGTCTGCTTAAGTGTTACAAACTTGCTGAATTTGAGCACTTGCCTTTTGGCTATTGATATCTTCGACATGGAAGACGCAGGTTTCCTCCATATTCATTTATCTATCCGCTTACCGACCTACATGCTAACATTGTGTCTCATCTCAGTGGTTCTCAATGTGGGGTCTGTGGACCTCCAGAGGTCCTTGAGGGGGTTCCAGGGGGTCCGCAGTAAATTGATGAAAAGACAAAGTTAAACGTCAGCCTGATTTAATTTACAAGAAGTTAACAGCATTAGATAATGTAACAATGACTGTTTTGATCATAGTTTCACTGTTATCTCTCGGCCTACAATACAGACAGTCATTCTGGACCCAAATTTGGGCTCTCAAATTTGGGTCAGAGAGAAAAATTCTCATCAAATGGGGTCTGTCGCCCTAACGGCATAAACACACTGGACACGGAAGCGAGGCGAAGCGTCTGGAAGTGCAGGCAGTTTCATTTCGGCGTCCTTGTTAACACATTGTCACACTGGGCACGGCGCAGGCGGCTCGCAGCCTGCAGCGATAATTTCCGCGTCTGGTCTATTTCTTAAGCGAGCTGCGAGAGATTGTGTGCAGCCAGGCAGGAAGTCAGTACAAGTTGTGTCCGGCGCAGAGCAAAACACAGCGCTTCTGGTGTGAATGGCCAGGCTCCTGCTCCAGCTGAATTTACACGCGGCACCGCTTCGGTTTCCAGTGTTTGCGCCGTAAATGTGAACTAAATCAGGGGTCCTTAATATGAGAAAGGTTGAGAATCACTGTCTCATCTGAAAGCGGAAAATAGGCTGGAGAATGTTTTTTTAATTAAAAAATGCAAAGAATACAGCTTTGTGAGGGTCAAAGCTGTGTGTGTGTGTGTGTGTGTGTGTGTGTGTGTGTGTGTGTGTGTGTGTGTGTGTGTGTGTGTGTGTGTGTGTGTGTGTATGGCCGGGTGCACCAGACTATCATCATAAGAATAAGTGAACTGATGTCTCCTTTATTAGAGCTCTGTCCTTGAGATGAAGCCTCCAGACGAAGCACTCCGCACCTAATTTCATTAAACGGAAGGTTTTGCCAAGTCAGTGAACCTAAAATGATGCAGCTGAACTCTGCGGTCTCTCCCTTCTCTGCCGAGGAGGGGTTGAGTGGTGTGTGTGTGTGTGTGTGTGTGTGTGTGTGTGTGTGTGTGTGTGTGTGTGTGTGAGAGAGAGAGTTATGCTGTCTCGAGACAACCTCAGCCTTCCTCAACTTCTCTCTCCTTTAAACCCCTTATCCATGTATCCGTCTCCTTCATTTTCTCATATCTGTCTTCCATTTTCTGCTCAAAATAATAATAAAAAAAAACACAGCGCAGTGTTGTAGTCAAGTCACTATATCTCGAGTCCGAGTAGAGTCTCGAGTCCCCAGTGTTCGAGACTGAGTCTAAGTCCGGGTGACCAAAGAAGAGTCCCGAGTCGAGTCGCCATTACCTGAGTCCGGAGTTACTGATGGGTACTGTAGGTGGAAAGCCAGGTGGGTAGGTGTGCCAGCCCTAGCATGAAATTGAATAATGTCCCGGTATTAATATCTATCAATATCTTAGGCCTATTACAAAAAAGAAAAAGGAAGTCTTCCGAGTCCGAATGCATGAATTCTCGAGTCCAAGTCCAGGTCTGAGTCATCAGTGCTCAAGTCCAAGTTGAGTCATGAGTCCTGAAAATGAAGGATTTGGACTGGAGTCAGGGTCCTGGACTCGAGTGCTACAACGCTG
This sequence comes from Poromitra crassiceps, assembly GCF_964638095.1. Classification (NCBI taxonomy): domain Eukaryota; kingdom Metazoa; phylum Chordata; class Actinopteri; order Beryciformes; family Melamphaidae; genus Poromitra; species Poromitra crassiceps. The sequence continues at coordinate 107,532,765 of NC_139624.1, forward strand.
TACAGCTGTCTCCCCCTCAACTTCTCTCTCCTTTCACCCCCTTACCCATGCCTCCTCCTCCCTTCATTTTCTCATATCTTCCATTTTCTGCTCAACTGTGCTGCAAAGTCCAAATAAAAATAAAAAATAAAAAACAAGACAGCGACAAAAGCAAATATTTTTTCCATGGTGTTACGGGTTATTAGGCACACAAAGTCACATCAAGCTGGGCCTCATTATCAGGGCAAAGATACTCTCAAAAAGCGTTGAGGTTGGAAACTCACTGATGTATGGCTATGATCATCAGATTGTTTATGCTAATAGCTGCCTGTATTATCCATGTGTGAATGTGCTCGCCATAATGGTCATGCTCATTCAAGTGTGTCTCTGTCTCACGCACGTGTGTGTGTGCGCGCGAGCACGCGTGTGTGTCTGCGTGTGCGTCTGTTTATGCGAGCTTGAGAGCGAGACACAGGGGGCAGGAAAACACAGGGACTATCTCAGGGAGCAGAGATGTTAATGGCAGAGGAGTGACAAACGAGGCAGCAAACATTTCCTCCGAGCACTTCATCGACTCCGCGAGAGTTAGAAACTCAGTCGTCCGATGTCATCATCCCAAACTAAGGGGCCATTATGCACATTGCGCACACTGGAAATTTAATGCAATAGTTATCTAATTAATTAATGCACATCAAAAGAAGCTGAGCTGAAAACGTGTTTGGGATTTTTGCCTTAGGCGGCCTACTACTGACCACACTATGTGATGTAAGTGCACTACTGACCACACTATGTGATGTAAGTGCACTACTGACCACACTATGTGATGTAAGTGCACTACTGACCACACTATGTGATGTAAGTGCACTACTGACCACACTATGTGATGTAAGTGCACTACTGACCACACTATGTGATGTAAGTGCACTACTGACCACACTATGTGATGTAAGTGCACTACTGACCACACTATGTGATGTAAGTGCACTACTGACCACACTATGTGATGTAAGTGCACTACTGACCACACTATGTGATGTAAGCGCACTACTGACCACACTATGTGATGTAAGCACACTACTGACCACACTATGTGATGTAAGTGCACTACTGACCACACTATGTGATGTAAGTGCACTACTGACCACACTATGTGATGTAAGTGCACTACTGACCACACTATGTGATGTAAGTGCACTACTGACCACACTATGTGATGTAAGTGCACTACTGACCACACTATGTGATGTAAGCGCACTACTGACCACACTATGTGATGTAAGTGCACTACTGACCACACTATGTGATGTAAGTGCACTACTGACCACACTATGTGATGTAAGTGCACTACTGACCACACTATGTGATGTAAGTGCACTACTGACCACACTATGTGATGTAAGCGCACTACTGACCACACTATGTGATGTAAGTGCACTACTGACCACACTATGTGATGTAAGTGCACTACTGACCACACTATGTGATGTAAGTGCACTACTGACCACACTATGTGATGTAAGCGCACTACTGACCACACTATGTGATGTAAGTGCACTACTGACCACACTATGTGATGTAAGTGCACTACTGACCACACTATGTGATGTAAGTGCACTACTGACCACACTATGTGATGTAAGCGATATGCCTTGTGGAATCTCATCTTCCTCCCTGTTTAGCAGTCGACACTGCAATCTATTGATGTTTGCAGCAATGCACTCAACGCCGCTGCGTGTTACTCTCAGATAAGTGCCGGTGAAAAAACAAAGGGGCCCACCTTAACCTGTGATGTGCAGAGCTGAGAGGACCACCTTAACCTGTGATGTGTAGAGCTGAGAGGACCACCTTAACCTGTGATGTGCAGAGCGGAGAGGAGGCACTTTTAACACATTCACTGCCAGCCGTTTTTTCAATACTGTAGGTAGGTTCTGCCAAGGTTTTTTTTTGAGGATTCTGGCTCATCTTTCAAGAGCCGAGGATTCTTTTCTGCTAAGATTTTGTGAACACAAATGATCTCAAAAGAACTAATAGAATGTGTGCTTTCTCTGTCTAAAAGAGTTAGTTTGTAGAGTTAGTAGTTATGTAGGCATTAGCAGTAGAATACAGCATGGTTTCAGCGTCTGAAAATTTATTCTGAGATAAATGGCTTTTTGTGAAATTCGATAGAACAGTCACTTTAACCATTTATTTTTGGCGTAAGACGTCAGACATCTAAACAATAGTTTTGAACAGTAATTTCCTCCATAGCAGCAGGAAACCCCCCTCTCCTTCAAACTCCTCCCTCCGTGGGTGTGTCTCTGGTGGCTTTGCAGCGTTTGTCACAAGCGAGGCTCTGCCTGTCTGTGCTGCCTGGCTGCTGGCGGCTGCTCTTTGGGCGAGTCTGCATGAGTCGTTTCGTGCGATTGTGGGCTTTCTGCCGTGTTTCAAAGTGTGTTGCACGCATAATCTATTATGCAAATTTGCAATCCCCCACCGCCAGCTCCCAGCGCGATAATGCGCGAAAGCGAAAGCGTTTTCGCCAATCCATTTTACAGTATGAGAATGGTTTCCTCGCGCGTTCCCCTGCAGTTTTGGCTCGGCTTTTTCTAGTCTGGAGAGCACTGTCGCCACTTAGTGGGTCGGTGGAATGGGTTGTACACGTTCGGTGGCTCCAATATTTTTATAGGAGACGTGGGGGGCGTTGATCCACGTCCCACCGTCAAATTTTTTTTTTTTTTTTTTTTTTTTGACGACTCAACTCGTCATTGGCAGTCAACCGTTGGATTTTTTTTGACGACTCAACTCGTCATTGGCAGTGAACGTGTTAAGAGCCGTTGCTCTTTGGGATTATCGTTTTGAAACGTGGTCGTGATCTCAATCATTCGTCGCTTCCACCGCCTGCTGTCATCTGGCTCTGATTACTGAAGACAATATGAGGCCGAAAGCTGACAGAGAGCATTAGGACAGGCAAGGTGATGCGCAATCAATTAAACAGGAAGTCTATTTTATATTCAGAACGTAGCAAGTCTTCTCGCTCAGGGTGACTGCGTGGTCCGCAAGTCTGATGCTTGTCTGAAATTGAATACGGAGTCTGTAAGTAAAGAGCAAGCTACCGCAGTCGTCTTATTTATTGCCTGATAACCCGTCCCTTGGAGAGTTTCCCGCTCCGCAGCCTTACACCCTCCCGCTGCCACTGCTCTCTCCTGTCTTCCCGCTCCGCAGCCTTACACACTCCCACTGCCACTGCTCTCTCCTGTCTGAGTCTCTCTCTTAGGCTGTCAAGCCCAGCGTCTCCTCACAGATAATCTAATGAACTCTCTACTGGGCTTCACGCCTTCACCATTAAACCAGAGTGGTCAGACCCTCGACGGCATTCGTAAAGCTACTTAAACCACTTGTGTTTTTCGGCACTTAAGTAAAGTGACATGAACCGTATTCCCGGATCATTTAATCAAGATGAGAGTATGAAAGTATGACAATCTCTTTCCAGCACTGAAGTGGACTGCTCGTGATCCCGTACTCCACTGGCTCCATTGCGGATGAATGACGTAATGTTCAGCAAGGCGGCTGCCATGATGAGTCCTTCAGCACTAGCTCCATGGCCTCATCAGTGATTCTCAACCCGTTTCATATCAAGGCCCCCTGCTTTAGTGCACATTCGAGCCAGGGACCCACATTTAATGAGATTGTGTCTCTCTGACCTAAACCTGAAAATACTTATATTGTTCAGAATAGTATTTTGTCCAGAATTCTATCACTTGTAGGCAGAGAGATAACAGAGAAACTATGATCAAGATAGTCATTCTCCTATATCCTCTAATTGTGTTCACTTCTTGTAAATTATATATGGTGAGTATAACAGCTTATCAATTTGCTGGGGACCACCTGAATCACCTCAATGACCCCACCTTTAGAACCACTGGCCTACATTACAAGTCAAAAAGCAAGGCGAATGGGCAAAGTCAGACTAAGTGCCCACTATTTGAAGTGAATAGGCCACTAGACCTAGTTTGAGGTATCTGGGTTAATTAATTTGCAGTGTTTATTGAACAAATAACTTTGAGAATACTGAAGGCTACTTTGTCACGGAGGACCCATCAGCATTCGTAATCAAGCATCACAGTTCAACATTATTAGCCCCGACCATTGCTGCTATAATGAGTCAGCCAGGTGATCATAAAAGGTGGGCCGTTTTCAGGCTCTCAAGTGACATAAACTGCCTTAAATTAATCAAACAGTTATCACGCAACATGCCAGAGGGAGGCAGAATAATGAGAAAGCAATATCCTAGATTAGGAATGAGTCTTTTCTATAATGGCTCTGTCTCACTGGGTCAATGGTGCATAATGGTATAGCATACAAAAGTGGGCTAAAGAAGATTGGAGGAAAGCGCTTTGGGGTTCCATAACTCGCATTGGTGAATCGAACAAAAAAGTCCTGTTCTTTTTCCACAAAGGTGACAAGGTAGGACTACAGGAGTTCATTTTCTGCCTGCTCATAAATAATCACAAAGCATTTCTTCTGACTGCTGGTCTGTGCAGTGTTTGGCTTCTGTGCCTCCTGACCAATCAGTGGTCAAAAGCCTATTCGTTTACAGCCAATGTACAATGCACATTCAAGCACTGTGCAGACCAGCTTCTCCAGTGTTCATGGACATCTTCAACACCTCACTGGATGAATGCAACTTACCTGCCTGCTTCAAAACATCAACCATCATCCCAGTTCCATAAAAGCAGAGGATCACAGGCCTTAATGATTACAGACCCATAGCCCTGACCTCTGAGGTTATGAAGACAACAGAGCCAACAGGTCTCCAGATGACACAGTCAACATGGGACTTCACTTCATCCTCAAGCACCTAAAATACGCCTAGGGTCTTGTTTGTGGACTTCAGCGACGCATTCAATACCATCTCCCCACCTGAACGTGCCTGAGCCCACCTGCAAGTGGATCACTGACTTCCTGACGGACAGGAAACAGTACATGCGGCTGGGCAAGCTTGTCTCGGAGCCCCGGACCATCAGCACTGGAGGTCCACAAGGTGGCGTGCTCTCTTCTGTACTCTTCTCTCTCTACACCAACAGCTGCAGCTCAAGCAACCTGTCTGTCAAATTCGGAAAGTTTGCAGACAACACAACCGTCATTGGATTAATCACCAACGGGGATGAGTCCGCCTACAGGAAGGAAGTTGACCTGGCCCCTTGGTGCAGCCAGAACTGAACGTTGTGAAAACTGTAGAGATGGTTGCAGACTTCAGGAGGAGCCTAGCCCCGACTGCCCCCTCATGCTGTGTGACTCCCCAGTCAACACTGTTGAGTCATTCAGATCAACAATCTCCCAGGACCTCAGGTGGCAGAAGAACATCATTGCCACCACCAAGAAGGCCCAGCAGAGGATGTTCTTCTTGCGGCAGTTGAGGAAACTCAAAATGCTGCAGAAAATGGTGGTCCAGTTCTCCACGGCCATCGTTGAGTCCATCCTAATTCATTCACATGACTGAACATGACATAGTATTTTTTTTTAAGGGGGCAGTTCATGAGTGCACACATTAGAGAAAGTATTAACCGAATTAATCGACATGAACAAGATTAAGTTAAAGGTTCTAAATGTCAGTTTTGATAGATTTTCGGTTAATTGCCGAGTCCTAACACACACACACACACACACACACACACACACACACACACACACACACACACACACACACACACGTTCCTGCAACACCAACATCTCCCACCTCCCCATACAATTAACATGGGCAATACAATGTAATTCATGTGCAATACAATGTATATAACCTCTTAATATTCTGCTACATGAATTTAGCATCTTGTACATGCATATTTTGCTAAATCTATTTTTAGCTTTTGCTAAATTTGTACTTTTACCAACTTTGTACTTGTATTTTGCCATGCACTTTGCATTTTGCTAACTTTGTACTTTGCCACACTTGGGTTGTTGATACTCTGTTTATATATCTTGTAGTCTCGCTAGCCAGCCTCCTCTCCCTTCCGTCCAAGGAGTCTGGCGCCGCAGGTCTCCATAGTGGGATTGCGATGGGCGGCGCTTAGCGGCAGTGCCCTTGGAAAATAGTTTCAAACAATCCAACTTGCCGTTTTCAGCGTGTAGCAACGAGCTAGCGTGTAGGTTTCTGCCGTTAGCTTGCTAGCTGGTTAGCGTTGTTGTTTTCACTGAGGCGGCAGGGCACTATTTACAGCCACACACACGGAGGAGGGAGCGGAAGCTGCTCTGATTTACATGGTCGGAGCCAATGACCGAGCTTCTTAAGCGGGGAGCGGAAATCCGGGAGAGCAGAGTAGAGCAGGGGAGGGTTTATCCCAGTTATGGAGACCTGCGGCGCCAGACTCCTCAGACGGAAGGGAGAGGAGGCTGGCCAGCGAGACTATATCTTGTAAATCTATACTTGCTTATTGTGTTGCCTTATGTAACTATGTAACTTGTGCACCAACCACACCAAGTCAAGTTTCTGTGCAAACATACTTTGACCGAATAAAATTATTCTGATACTGTATGTGCGGTCAGTTTTTGTTTTGTGTTGTTGAGTTTAAGTTTGCTGTTACAAAATTTACTTGCATAAAGTAAAGCATATATGGGCTAGTTCAGAGGCAAGATCTTGGCTTACATGTCCCGGGTTAAAATCTTGTGTACGAATGAATGTGCTTTACTACTTGATTCATGCCAAATAAGCTTTCTCTGAATCTGAATCGGACTGGTGAATTCCAGTTGGGGAAATATTTGCTAAATGGATACATCACGTTTTGGAAATGGGAACACCTCATTCACTGTCTACTGTCTGAGTTTGAGAAAGGATTACTCTGAGTTTCTGATGGTATGTGATATTTTGGGCCTGTAAGGCAACACTGCTCTGAGTTTCTGATGGTATATTTTGGGTCTGTAAGGCAACACTTCTGGCCCTAAAAGACCCTAAACTTTTTCACTCTCCTTCCATTTGTACTTTATTCTTTGCAAGCCCTACTGAAATATTGAATAGATGAAGTCTAATGCTGACAAGTGCTATAAAAGGCTTATGAATAACTCCACATTCCAGCTTCTTCTCACTCTCTCTTGCTCTTACATTTTTTTCTCCTACATTATTCAGTTCCAGTTAGCTTAGAGTAAACTTTGAAAAGCTATTCCAACGCTATTTAAACTGGAGCAGGTTAATGTGAATTCCTAAAATATCGAAAATCCTCCCTAAAAATAGCATTTATTTATCCATAATTTTGTGAACGGAAGTTGAACTGGAGTTAAACCCCATTTCCCAAAGTGTTTTTGAAAACTATTCTGATTGCAGCTATAAAATATGCACAGGTAATCTGACAGTGAAATGGAGGGGGGGCTTTATTTTCTCCCTGGTAATGTCTATTGCACTGTGATTTTGGCCCTTCCACTCTTTACTTAGAGAGTTGGCAATCTCTGAATGTAATCTTATACTGTTACTCTGCAGCCATTGTAAGTGGGTCTGGATTGGTGAGACATCGTTCCTCTAATCTGAAGACACTGCTTCTTCCTCCTTTCCAGCAGCTTCAAGCCTCAAATCATGATTTCCCCAGAGCAATTATTAATTATGTAATTTACGCTCCTATAAAGATAACACGCCATCCAACGCCTCTTCTTCCTCCTCAGTGAGTCACATGTCGCCGTTTACTTGCCTTGTTCATGTTCTTTTTACCCAATTATCAGGGTTTTTACATCGAAATGTTGTGGCTGCCATGCTGCGACAGGCATTGCCGTTTTGAAAAATGTTCCAAGCAGGAAAAACAGTCTGCATTGTATTGCATTGATTACAGGTTAAAGGTGACCGGTTTTCAGCAGCAGCTTTACCAACCAGAGTCATTATGCTGATGAACACAGTCTACCTGTTGGAAAGGTATGTAGGCTATGTACAGTATAGAATGTGTTGAATATATTAGATTTATTCCATTTACAGTATGTGCTGCAGTGTTGAGGGTTACAAAGTAATGTGTTACTGTAATCACATTACTTTTTTCTCTAACCTATTAAATAAAGTAAGGCAGTGATTCCCAACCTGTGAGCCACGACCCTTTGGTGGGGAGCGGTGGTATTGCAAGTGGGCTGCAAAATCATTAAAAACACATTGCTGTTGGACAGCTCCTTGAAAACTGTAACACTGAAAATACATGTTTCAGATGCTGTGTAAGTGACTGTGGAAAATAAACAGTGCTCTGATAACGCATTATTTGGCCTCCGTAATGGTTATGGGGTCAGACGTGGGCCGCGAAAGGTTTTGAGACTTTCAAGTGGGCCCTGAGTTGGGAAAGGTTGGGAACCGCTGCATTTTAGCCTCTTAAACTCCTTTAATGGTGTAATATTAATAAACAGATTGCCCTCTCTTATCTGGTCTTCAAGTCATGTCTGAAATATCGCCATTGCAGCAGAGCACACAAAAATGACCCAAGACTGGTAAACACAACTTGGGAAGTGCTTTAATGTAGCTGTAGGGTTTATCTTTATTAAAACCTTAAGGAAATGTGTTGTCTGATATTATTTAGAATCTAAATAATATCAGAATCAGCATCTAAATTTTAGATGCTACTGCTGGATGGATAGAGACACTGCATGAAATAGGCCACGCCCATCACGGGGGAAAAGCTCCGTTCATTTCCACACACCAGCATCATTTTCCTTGAAGTAAACATAGCTAAAAGCTGTTGTGTGGTGGGCTGCACAGACAACAAAATTAATTATATTAAAAATAATATTTCCGGTGTATCTGACGAGTTGTAATATATTGTCATGTCATGGGGTCATTAATAAACGAGATTGATTCTGTTATTTTTCTATAATTTTTTTGGTTAGTGCTATGTTATTTGCATGCAGGATAAATGTGTTATTTTTGCCTAATTATTTTTTAATATTTCTGCATACTAGGGTCCCTAAACAGACTTGGAATTGCATAAATTGGATATGACTGGAAAGCTGAGAACCTTGTGGATTCAGTGAGCCCAATTATATTCATGTCTGATCATGTTAGTCCCCATATAGTAGCTATTTCATTGTAGTGAGACCATTAAACTAAACTTTACCTATTACCTATTGTGACCTCTAGGATAATTAGCCTCATGAAGCTACAACCACAAATTAGAGACCTAGGACATTCAGGGAATGTATGGCTTTGCTAGGTACTGTATATTGACAATAGGGGGGAAGTACTCCCCACCCAATTGCCGAAAAATGCAATTCTTACTGAAATCTCCAAATGTCAAAAGTTTCACAGCAGTATCACAGCATGATCCCCCCATATGGTGTTCTTCAAGGTGGTATTTTGGAGGGATTGTTGACTCTTTTTTTTTCCAATTCTCAAGTGCAAAATGGTTCAATCTTACATCGAATCTGTGTAACAAATGGGGATGAGTCAAAATTATGAAAAAGCATGCTATCGTATTGTTCTACAGGTAGGGGTTATTGGAATGAAAATCCCGTCCCAGCTGGGTGTAATGAAAAATTAATGTAACAAGTAGTGTAACTAATTACTTTTCTCAGGGGGTAATACGTAATCTAATTCCTTACTTTTAAGAAAAATAAGTAATGTGTAATGTATTACTTTTGTAACAAGCTGTTACAAAAGTAATACATTACACATTACTCGTTACTAATGACCCCAACACTGCCTTTGTGTTGATTATGCATGCATATCCCAAATGTTGATTTACATGAGTTTTTGACAGTTTTCTGAAATGTTTTCATGATAATAAAAAATCCTCATAAGAGTGAGTCAAAGTTGCAATGAAATTGTATAGTAAAAACCATGATTAATAACCTACGCCTGATCAATTCCCTCTCGATGTCACCACACCACAGACTCTGTGCATAGAAATCTGCACAAAGTATGCAGCAACATGCATTATGTATTATGTGTAATTGTGCGACATGACAGAAAGCATTAGCTGTCAGGAGACTTATGCATACTCAAACAGGAAACATTGCTTTCTTCAGAGACACTTTTGCCCAGAGAAACTCCAAACTTCAAGGAATCATATCCATCGTTATGATTTGAGGGAGAGATGAATGAAACTATGTGCTTAAAACATCTAATCTTGAAGGCTGTGATGAAGCACTATAAAACACACAAACGCACACACACACACACACACACACACACACACACACACACACACACACACACACACACACACACCTCATTTGTTCAATTGAATGACTTCTCTGTTTTGGGGATCAGTCAAGTAAAGTACTCATCATCAACACCATGCTTATGTTGAGACTAGCTGTTAAGCACAGAACAAATTACCTCTCTAACCATCATTTATATTAGCCTGTTATTATATATCGGATATCAGCCAGATTATATCAATGTCATCCACCTCCAATATGATGGAGGTTCGTTCCTCACTACAGATGGATAAAACACTCTGTAAATCTGCAATGGAATTTATTTGCTTTGCACACATCATTCATTTTTCAAACATTTCTTTCCAAGTCTTCATTCAAAGGTCGAATGTATCCCTGCTATTGAATAAGTGTGGTAGCTCATCTGGGTATTTCATCATTTGAGGCCTTTTCCAGCTAGACAAGGATACAGTTCTGGTGGAAACAAAGAATATTTTAATATGTTTTTGGCCAGAACATGTTGATTATCGGCATGTTGGCAGCTTCAAAAACCCATATTGGTGGAACCATGCCATATACTGTATTGTATCGACTACTACATTATTTTCCCTGTGCAAGAGTACACCACTTTTCTTTGTGCTTTGCCCCCTTATGCAATACATGAGTACACCACATAGCCTAGCACAATCCTGCACCATGTCACTGCTAGTCACTGAATCAAAAACCCTAATGCAATCTTAAGTTTAGACATTTCCCCATAAGCCAAGTGATTTATGGCACCACATGAGAAAGATGAGAGGTTTGTGGGCCCAGTGGCTTGTGTGGACAATACGAGACTGAGCTCGCTACCAGCAGCATGACTGGGCTCTGTGTTGTTTATCATCTGCACAATGAGGTCTAAGGACCCCTGCTTGTCAGGAAAACTCAACATATCTGTCAAACACAGCCCCGGAGCCTTTTTACTTTGGTCTTGAATTGTACGCCCTGCCTCAGATGTTCTGGTCAAATGAAGAGAAATAAACCAAAACCTGTGGGAGTTTGGTAGCACAATGAACAATCCTGCCCTATGCCCCGGGTTCACAGTTGCTTTGAACTGAGGAAAACAACCAAGCCGATGGGTGGCTACAACATCCAACCATGATAATGAATGCATGCAAATGCCCAAAGTATGTAGACACAAGGACATGCAAATACACTCATACTAGTGTTGAAATGATACTGTAATATGATTTGGACTTTGATACACAGTTAAAAGTAAAAAATGCGTTGATGCTGATGCTGATGCTGTGTGTGTGTGTGTGTGTGTGTGTGTGTGTGTGTGTGTGTGTGTGTGTGTGTGTGTGTGTGTGTGTGTGTGCGTGTGTGTGTGTATACAGGGCCCGAAATTAACTTTTTGACCCACCGGCCAGTGGCGGGTAGATGGAAAAAATCTACCCGCCAAGCATATTTCTTACCGGCCAAAAAAAAAAACACATTTTTGTGTCACATATATCCATATATATAAAAAAATTTCAGTACATTTCAAGTAGATAAGGTATTACGTTGAAGACTACACACTTAAATAAGAGGGCAGAGTAAAATTTGAAGCAAATTATTTTAATATATTGATTGATGATTGATTAATCAATAGCCTACATGTCAAGTCAATCTTATCAATACATGTCAAGTCAATCTTGAGCTTAAATTGTTGCAAAAAAAACAACGCAGCTAAAGGTAATAACTGCGACAGTCTCAGTGCCTGCAGACAGCGCACAACTTGGGCTACGGACCTTTCTCTCCCACTCACACCTGGCACCTGCGTTAGCTCTCCTGCACTCGTTCTTGGCTCCGCTTCAGCTTTATTGGTGGGTAAGCATTTTGATTCATCTCCTCATCATACGAGCTCGGCAACAAGCGCAAGCGATTGATTCATTGATTGATTCGCCCGATGTAGGCTGTCAATTTAGCAGAGGTTAAAAGACGCTTTTTACCTCCGCTAAATTGACGACTGCATTCCATTCCCCTCCAGTCATGTTTGGTAGCCTATACGGACGGCAGCCAGAATGAAACAGTCTCACAAAGCACTCGTGCCAGCTGCGCAGCAAAACACACATAACTATTATCTCCTCATATACTGTATACTGTATCATACGAGTGTCGGCAACAAGTGCGAGCGATTGATTCATTTATTGATTCGCCCAACGTTAGGCTGTGTTTGGTAGCCTATACGGGAGAGAATGAAACAGCCTCAGGAAGCACTCGTGTTATACTACTGCGCTGAACGCACTAACGTTAAACTAACCTTAGTTTCAGACTGCTCCCTTGTATATTGTGGCTGGGATCAGCGCTCCGCAGCACACTCCCAGCGTTTAACAGTGGGAAAAATATGCTAGGTGGACACAGGCCGGCTACACACAGTTTTAATATTACATGACGACTATTTTGCGACCCGCCACGTGGCGGACAGATGCCAAATCTAACACGCCAAAGCTCAAATATGCCCGCCATTGGCGGGTGGCGGGCTCTAATTTCGGGCCCTGTGTGTATATACAGTATACTGTATATATATATACACACATCAGAGCATCAAAATATATATAGTATATATATAATGACGTGCAGCGCATAGACCTTCTTGAGGCGTCCTCTCTGCCCATGGTAGGATTGCCTTTTCCCGGGGAGGGTCTGGTGAGACATAGGAGGAGCCCGGCCTGGAGTCACCCACACAGGGCCTAAACCCTCCATGCACCGAAGGGTCTTACAATACTGCGGTGTAGCACTAACTCTATTGCAGCGGATTGGGCGTGATCAACCCTTCTGCAGGCAACGTTGCAGACAGAGTAGGAAGGCTGATCCGTGAGCGGCTGCTTCTGGGACGCGGGGCGGGGTCTTAATCGGCCTCGGCTGGGTCTACTGGGCGAGGGTGTATGATGTTGAGAGACCCGAAACACCTTACAACCCCAGCTAACATCACTGGTGACGTGTCCCAGCGCATGCTGTAGCATGTATTTAAAAAATATATATATATACTGTATGTATATATATCAGCATCAACGCATTTTGAACTGTGTATCAAAGTCCAAATCATATTACAGTATCATTTCAACACTAGTATGAGTGTATTTGCATGTCCTTGTGTCTACATACTTTGGGCATTTGCATGCATTCATTATCATGGTTGGATGTTGTAGCCACCCATCAGCTTGGTTGTTTTCCTCAGTTCAAAGCAACTGTGAACATATATATGTTGCAACTTTTGCATAGGAGTTTAATGTTGACCGGCTGTCTTTGCCAGTTAGGTAAAATAGTTCCGTGTTTGGCTCTGGGTACCAATTTGTGTCAACTTTGCAGGAGCGGGAATATTTGCCTTCAACTCTCTGACGACCCAGGTTCAACTCCAAATTCATGGCAAAAGTTTTCTACTGTGAGTGAAGTTTTCATTTTCAGCTAAAGTTGAACCTTAAAGCTCCTATGTGTAGGATATTTACTTCAATGTGTCATTCTCACATGGATTTTGACAGCATAGCAGAAAAATTGCCTTACCAAGGAGGGGCCTCAACCAAAACAGGAAGAGACTGCCTCACTACTTTTTCATAGACATACAAATATAAACAAGTCCAGATGCTGTTCCATCAGTACCTGTGCAGCATCAACTCTTGCTGTAATTGAAGTTACTACAGTCCAGAGATAATCATAACCACATCATTCAAGATCATTTGTCAAGAAGATCCACTCCACTATACACTTACACTATATCCATCTTTCAGTATCATAGCCTAGTGAGGCAAAATTGTTTCATTAGCATTGCCCAAACTTAAATGAATTCCACAGCTAGACACACAACAACTGTCTCCTAGCTCTATCTATTTATACCTATGGGAAGTTGAATCCAAGAGTCGATTCTTCATTCCATCACGTCGATTCTGATAATACATACGAATGAACAGAATTGCAGTTGACTCCTGTTGCAATCTTGACTCCAAACTCTGGAATCAAAAAAACTGCTTGAGATGCCTAAACCAAACCCTAACCTCAAACCAAAGTTTACCAAGGTCAAGCTCACCAAAGTGGCTTTACTTGCCTAAATGTAGCTCTTAGCCAAACTTTTCATGTGACAAACACATAGGCCCCTATCGTTGCATCAGCCTATAAACTGCGCTGAGCGCCCAGCGCAGCGCAGATCAGTGGGCGTGGACCAGCCCACTCGATATCTTGGTGTCGACGCTACACGCAGCCTTAAGCATTACAACCACGCCTTTTAAGCGTAAAATTATGCAGTCTGCTCATTGGGGAAGTGCAGTAAACGAGTCACAAGCTTGCCTTTTAAGCTCCAATTCCACGGAGCAATCCAGTAAAACCAGACAAGCCAAGCGCTCTGCTCCCCCCCCCTCCCTTCATCCCGTCTGTCTGTCTCCATATATAGGCTATTTCCATATTATTATGCTTCTCAAACCAATCTAACTGCAGTTTAAATACTGCAAGCATGTAAATACGCTACACTATTTCAAGATCAAAGTGAAAAGAATGTTCTAAACGCATCGGCTAGAAGAAAATAGCGTATCCCTATGATGAGATTAGATTGGTGAATGTTTGTCCAGAATGATATCGTTTTCTCTCCCCTGCTGCAGGTAGGATGATGCACATGAATATAGCCTACATTATGTAAAGTCATTGCAGAAATGTGTTTTTATTGTAAAACTAAATGTGAAGTAGGGCCAATTTATTGGAGCAGACATCACAGTATAGCACATGACAGCGCGTTACGCTGTCACTTATCTAAATCACGTTAAATCTACGAGGGATATATATAGGCCCAGGATCACATTATGTTTCACATAGGGTTGTGTTTTGATTTCGCGATTTTAATTTGTCCAATATTGAAATGTTCTACAATTGCATGTTGTGGTAACATTACACATTATTTCGATCTATTTCTATCTACCTTTCTATTTGAATGCTATTTATTATCGAAATGGATTAGCCCAATGCATGCTGGGAGATTTCACATGTGTGGCTGTGGCAGGGAAGCCAGGCAGTGAACATTTGTTTGGCCAGAATGATCTCATTTTCTCTCGCCTTCACTGCACAGGTAGGATGATGCAACAGCCTCTGAATGTCACGGCCTCAAAACTGTCATGTTAGAAAAAACTGTCATGTTGTTATACTATGTACGGTATAACAACAATCGGACTTGTGCCTGTCTGAGCGAGTGAGAGAGAGAGAGAGAGGGGGACAAACTGAGATCAGCAGAGCAGAAGCGGCGCACTGAATAAGCCTGGTTTTCAAAAGCGCAAAGCGCTAAATTAACACCAGGAGGGAAGATATCATTAGGCCGGTATTTAAGGCCGAAACGCCCATTCTGGCCTATTCTGCCACTGCGCCACGCCTATTTCGCGTAAAGCGCATTTCGGGGCATAAAGCCATGTTGCTATCTTCCCGAGGCAGGCGCAAGGCACGTTTTTTTGCGTTTAAGGCCAGTTTTTGCGCCTAAGACCTGTGGGAGAATAGGGCCCATAGTGTAATAGGCAATGTACACAAGATGCGTTACGGCTGCGTTGTGGATCCGGTAAAACTGCCGGATCGACTCTCGCCCATGTGAAGAGATGGGCGATACATGCGGTATGGAAAAATTACGCATGTGTTCTATTTTTGTCAGATCCCGCATGCGACAGATTACATGAGTGTGGGTCTGTTCACAGCCATACCAGAGCCGTACCGCATCTGTTCCGGAGCTGGTGGACATTAGCCTTAACCAATTTGTGCTTTTGTCACATAACCCTTCGCATTGTGTGAATTGCTGTGTTGCATACTACGTACAAACACACACACACACACACACACACACACACACACACACACACATCAAATTCTGTCTTTTGTTCTGATTATTGTTTGTTTTCATGGACCGCGCACCTCATGTCACTTTCTTGATTTCTGGCACAAATGAGCGGCTTCTTTACTGTACGTCTGCCTCAGCACCTTGAGATGAAGAATTAACAAGGCCTCTTTAATCTCATTCACAGCTGAGGAGCACACAGCTCTCCATGGCCTCTCTTCACAGCTGAGGAGCACACAGCTCTCCATGGCCTCTCTTCACAGCTGAGGAGCACACAGCTCTCCATGGCCTCTCTTCACAGCTGAGGAGCACACAGCTCTCCATGGCCTCTCTTCACAGCTGAGGAGCACACAGCTCTCCATGGCCTCTCTTCACAGCTGAGGAGCACACAGCTCTCCATGGCCTCTCTTCACAGCTGAGGAGCACACAGCTCTCCATGGCCTCTCTTCACAGCTGAGGAGCACACAGCTCTCCATGGCCTCTCTTCACAGCTGAGGAGCACACAGCTCTCCATGGCCTCTCTTCACAGCTGAGGAGCACACAGCTCTCCATGGCCTCTCTTCACAGCTGAGGAGCACACAGCTCTCCATGGCCTCTCTTCACAGCTGAGGAGCACACAGCTCTCCATGGCCTCTCTTCACAGCTGAGGAGCACACAGCTCTCCATGGCCTCTCTTCACAGCTGAGGAGCACACAGCTCTCCATGGCCTCTCTTCACAGCTAAACACAACGCATTAACCCCCGCATCGTGCATTCACCTCGCCATGCCCACCTCCCTCCCCCCTCCGCTCCTTCACACCCCGCCCTATTCATCACACCGGCAGTCTGCTTCGCACGGAGGAAAGTATGACCACGCTGACCTTGGAGAAGACTCGTTCATAGGAAGACTCACCCAGGCCAAGATCTAGGGTCTGTCAAGATGATTTCTTATTCTATTTAATGGAAGAAGTGCAATGCTTTATCACTCCACGGGTTCATGGTTTATATAAGGCATGAGGGCCTAAGCTGTTTAGTCAAAACCCTGTACAAAAATAAGATGTCCTTAAGAGTCACAGTGATTTAGGGGCAGGGAGGGGGGGCGAATGGGTAATTTTATGTTAAATCCACACTCTTCTGAATAGTTTACTAAGAAACAGATGACAATGTCCTCTTATATCGCCTCAATGACATTTTCTGCTGAGGCATTTGCAGAAGATAAGCATGGATGAATACAGACGAAAGTGTTTCTTTGTCCTTACGCTCTCATCTAAGACCACAGTCGGATTGTTTTGCTGCAAAAAGTGCAGATTGGACTAAACTTACTACTTCCATGTAGAATGTCAGTGGCAAAATGTGCCGTATTGGGGGACAAAAGCATTGATGCGACCCCATTGACGCAGCCATTATAAGCATTTGAATATTGACGAGTCAGACGACGGAGCATATGACCGCCAAACCTCTTCCGAAGTCCCAGTCCCTCGCCCCATTACGAGCTGTGTTTATGTTCCCTCAATTGGTTTATTTCGCTCTCAAATGGATTAAATGTAAAGTAAGGCAGAGCCTTGATGGAACGGCTCTAAGTTTAAGGCTGAACATTACTTTAGCTGGCAGTTGGCAGAATGGAGAAGCACTGAAGCAGCATTTAGATCAAGATTTAGATCATTGTGTGACACCAACGCTGTCACACTACACTGATCACACTAACACTAACGTGTGACACTAACGCTCTCCACTGACACGCAGGCTAATGAACTCTTTTAGTGTTAGCAGCTCCTTAAGGCAGGTGACCCATAGCCTCAGCATGAGACTACCAGTGATTCTGATATCTGGAAGTCTCACACAGATACCCCCATATTTCACCCACATCTCCGTTTATATCGACCCTACTTTTCCATTAGGCTTGCCGGGGTAGTCAGTGTTACCGGTGTTACACAGTGGTCGGGCATACACCAAATGAGGCTACTTGTCCACCGCCGGCGCCGTTGTTGTTTTTCACCCACGGCACAGGGAAACACGCCAAATTCAATTCATGCAGTCTCAGTCAAGTAAAGCGTGGTGTAGCTTCGTGAGACAGCCTCTAGTTTTCTGGCTGGGCAGGGTCCTTCGGGCCAATCACAGCGCTTAACACGGTAAACTCTACGCTCGACAAACAAACGCACCTTCAAACAGCCAGCATCAGCAGGCTGCAGCCACCGGGCACCAGCAGGCTGCAGCCAGCCACAGACAGTGGCTGACAGAGCTTGTGTTGTGAAAAAATGTAGGCTAAAGAAGAAACTAATATACACATTCTTTCCTCATTTCAATCCAATGTGAGTAGCCTGCAAGTGTTCAAGTGAATTCAACTGGTTTGTTTATATGAAGTAGCAGGAAACACGCCACAGCAGTGACAGATGCAGCTTAACTTGACGAGCTTGTTCAGAGAGCAGACGTCTGCTATGTTACAGTACAATGTGATGAGCCCACGTGAATACGGATGGAGATATGATGCCAGCCCCATGCCATGCATGCCTTGTGGCTGTAAAGTTTCATGAGGCTGTGATTACCCTATAGAGGTCACAATAGGTCATTTTATACAGTGAGGTCAAGTTTCAAAAATGTTCTGACTATAATGAAATACTATGGGGACTAACATCATCACACATGAATACAATTGGACTGACTGAATCCTCAGTCTCAGCTTTCCAGTAGGGGTGGGAATCACCAGATGCCCCACGATACAATATTATCACGATACTTAAGCCACAATACGATAGTATTGTGATATGCTAGTTTTGCAATATATTGAGTATTATGATATTGCGATTTATTGCCTTTTTCAACTGCAAATGATGTCCCCAAAGGAAAGCCTTGATCAACATCTGTTTTATCTAATGAGATAAAGTTTCCAGTCTTTTCATCTCACTTCAATCTTTTGACACTTCAATCTTTTGATTGAAGTGACTTAAATTTGTACTGCAGCAAAATGGGATTCTCAAGCAGACAGACTGAACAACACTGTCACAAAAACTTGTCATAAATGTTGCATGCACTTCACAATTTATATGATAAAGTATTGCGATAGTTGGCATTCGTGTGATATGATATATTGCTACATAAAATATTGCGATACTATGCTGTATCGATTCCCCCCCCCACCCCTACTTTCCAGTTATACCCAATTTATGCAATTCCAAGATTGTTTAGGGACACCAGTAGGCTATGCGGAAATATTCAAATACAATAGGCGAAAATAACACATTTATACGATGTCAAGGGACCCCTTTGAAAATGGCCATGCCAGTTTTTGCCTAAATTTGGAGCATTGTTTAGCCCCCTTCCCGACAAGCTAGCATGACATGGTTGTACCAATGGATGCCTTCTATAGTATCATGATCAGCCTCACTCTAGCTTTAAAAGTGATGATTAAAAATGGTTAGGGGAAACTCTGGATACATTTCTTAGGGTACAAAATATACCATTAGTATTCATTATTATCAAATTAATCTATAGAATGTGCCAACAGTGTTGACACACCTGTATTTTGACCTCCATTCTCTTCCAAGCTCTGATGAATGCCACACAGGTGAAACATGAGCATGTTTGTTGACATGGCCAAAATAAATAGGTGACATTGTAATTAGTCAACTTCATCATGAAGATCTCTGTGTGCGCTACCTTTTTGTCTTTTTTTGATGTTCAAATAAAATTCCTTTGCAGGTTTTTCAGACTGTTTTTATGTGGTCAGGGAGGAACAATGGATATTAGATATTTAATTACATGCCTAATATATCCAGCAAATTGTCCAATTATATACCCATAACCCATGAGAGTTTGATAATTTAAAGAAAACAATGTTTTGACTGCAACAATGTCTGGAAAGTTTGTGTGTTAGTGGAAACATAAACCACTATGTCTTATTGCTCGATAAATTGACCTGACATTTTGTTCTGATGTACAGTAGCTGTACTGACAGTAATCACCTCACCATAGCACAACTGCAACTGAGTTTTGTGGTTAGCTCCCAACCCAGGTTTATCCTCCCATATCAAAGTGCTCGCTGCTCACTATTGCGCTACCTCAGCTTCTGTTCTCCTCCAGTAAGTTATGATGTAATTTTCTCTCTGCCGTGATAAGGATACCAGCTAGGGGGAGATACCAGGAGGACAGACTAGACATTCCAGGGTAAATATTTTAAATTCAACCCCAACCCTTACACGTCTCATCCTATGCACACAGATTTTGAAATTGCACCTCGAATGTTGATTTAATCTGACAGAAAATATGAAGCGGCCTCTTCGTTTGAATATAACCATGTCATTTTTCATAGATGTATAATAACTGTAGTTTTTGGAGCTTTCTTCTTTTCTCTTAAAATATCATGTATGCAGCAAGTCTCCTCTCTGAACAGAGATATGAATTGGGTTTGAGATACTGTGATAGGATTACTGAATAGATGGGAGATAGACTAAAACATTTATGCCAGATTGCATTTAAAATAGTCTATATGAAAGGCAGCAACACTTGCTCAACGTGTGTGTTATCTGGAAGGTGAAATGTTATACGTTGTGCGAGGTATTTTACAGGAGGGCGGGGTCTACTGAACTGGGGAAGGATGTGATTTAAAGAGCACATTTTCCTCTAATGAAAGTAAGATGAGTTTTGACGTGGATGAATACAACTGAAAATTTCATGTGACATATAATGGAGGACACAATTAATTGTTAAGGATCCCTGGATAGGGAAAAGGGAAAATTGGTCTTTCTAGATATAGTGTAAAACCTATTACAATTGGCTAAGACAAAATTGTCTTTTTTAACTGTATGTTAACAGTTAACTGTAAACTGGATGTTTACAGTCATTCGCATTGCTGGACTAGAATGCTGTGATACTCCACTGTTGTTGTTGTTGTCGTTTCTTTTTTGCAATAATGGCCACAAACGTTAAAATTGTTGTGTCACATTATTGCACCATAACTTACAGTACTGCCTCAAGGTCATTGATTTCTCTGGTGCAGAATAAAAAACTGGTTAAAAAATGCAATTTTTGTCATTTCTGTCAGTTTTTGTATTACTTGTTAATAATGTCATATCCTGCCAATTAACAAATAGAAAATAACAATAAAAATAACGAAAATAATAACATACGGTAATTGAAGGCAAATTTCTTTCCAAGTAAGTTGATATTCAGTCTACTGAAATAATTGTTTCAAAAGTGAGGTAAGTCTGAGCATTAGGATATTATGCATTTTGGCCAATCAGAATGCTTGATGATAACTCAATGGCGATCACCCAATCACTACCATAGAAGAAGTGATAGATTCCATTGTGCTGGGTTGTTTGAAGTAAACACCCAATCTCGATCGAGAATACAAATATGTATGAATTATATCGATCTCCCAAAGCCATTATCTTTAAAAAGGCATGTTAATGGCCTTGAAGTCATCTGCGAGATTTAATCAATTCACCAGAATGGAGTATTCCATATCTATTTCTACCTCACACTTTCCTCAGGAGTGCTACAGCGCCGCACAGCCCCAATAATGAAAGGCCCCCTAGCACCCTCTCTAGAAATCATTACAATCTCCTGCTACCTCTAGGGCCAGTAAACTAATAGTCATTCACCTGTGTGACAGGAAATCTTTCCCAAGTTGCCAATGGGAGCCAGCGAGGTTGTGTTTAAGGTTATGGAGTCCAGGCAGAGATCACCCAACCCCCCCCCCCCCCCACACACACACACACACACACACACACACACCCTTTTCGAGATGGACCCTCTGTCACTGATTAAGTGTGCCAGCTAAATAGTAATTCATCACAAATGCAAAGGACCGGGGAGTACACATATACAGTAACTTACTAATTATCTGTCTTTCTGAAACTGGCAAGCAACAAAAACATGTTATTCAGCACTTGCCAATTGTGGAGATACGACAAACAACAACTTTGGAAATAGTCGAGCACACAGCATGGTGACGAAACAGTCTCCATCATCCCGGTGTGCTCGCATGGCCTTCAGTGTTTTATGACCACAGCCATGCCTGCCTAATGCCTGGCCACTGTTGGCCCAAAATCTGAGGTGGATTTCTCAATGGGACGCCCCAACTGTATTCAAAGCGACAAAAGCCTGGGGGTTTTCCGCATGCTATTTTAAGCCTTCGCTCTGCAGTTTTCACAACATGCATGGACAAGAGTTCACAAATAAAGTACACTCACCTAATGAAAACGGGCGAGACGATGACCTCACCTATTGACTTTACTCAAAACCACCTTGACAGATATGGAATTGCAATTACACAGGAAATAGAACAAAGAAACGGCAGCTCCAGATACCGTTAGACAAGACAATGTGATGTAATGCCAAGGAAATATCTGAAAATGTGTTATTTTGTGTTTGTTTCTACCTCTCTCCATCTCCAAATCTGGCCACCCTGGACTGTAACTGCAGATAAGCCACAGCAGGACTCAGAATAATCAATGTTCAGGCTCGGCAGAACCACTCACTTCTCGGAGGACCAGCCTCAACTTTCATCTCAAATGTAACGGTATCGTGCTGTGCAGTGAGTACACCTCACTCCCTGACGCCTTCAGAGATGCTCTAGTGACAGATGCTGAAGCCATATGGGTTTTAGCCTCCTTGCTAGAGTGTCCACCTCCATGCCGGAGGTTCTGAGTTCGATCCCCAGCTGCGGGGGGAACACACACAAGTTACATTGGTGCTGTGACCCGGATGCGATTGAGGTTTACGGAGGCGAGTGTTATGGTAGCCAGCGGTAGTGCTGTGGAGTGAATAAAACCTCACTCCCTGAGACCTCAAGAGATGCTCTACCGACAGACACTTGAGCCCATGGGTTCTAGCCTCCTTCCATGTTGGAGGTTCCTGGTTCGATCCCCAGCTGCAGGGGGCTACAAAATGCAGATTACACAAATAATACACAGAGCTCACTGTCTTACATTAGGGATGTCACCGTGTACACGGCTAACCGGATATTAGATCATAACCGTTTAGAAAAAACAATAACCGACTACACGTCTGCGTCACATCAGCTGTGGCTGTACCTTTAAGACAGGCAGCTTCACCACAGTCTGCCCTGCTGGAAAGTGGTGTGGTTGTAATTGTAAACATGGAGCTGATACACAATCTGGGCAACGAGGGACAGCGGTTTTTTGTACTCGGACCCGCTCCTAATATGCAGACTGTGTCATACTGCTGTCTGGACATTTCGCTTGTGATTGTTTTCCATCAACATCGGTAGCAAGCGGGTGAGTCTGTCTTACTGTGTTTCAAAAATAAAATCAAAAAATAAACTTTTCGACGCTAGTGGTGATAATGCTGCCTGTAAACTACAGGGGCCGGTTGCACCAACTGGTCTTACACTGGTCTTAAGCTAAGTTGGTCGTAACTTTACGACCTAACAGCTACGCCGGTTGCACCAAGACGGCTTAAGCCTTATTTTCACTAAGCCCAGGCGTAACTCTTACGCCTGGTCAGGAGGAGGCGTAGAGCCTGCCTGTAACAGAGATCTCCGCGGAGACCTTTTTGAGTCCTTACCGTCATCGTCGTAACACAGCCAGTTCTCCGTCTTTGAAGCACAATGTTAAGATTATAACTAACTAGTTGTGTGGCTTAGCCTTCCCAAATGTTGCAGTTAATTTTTTTAGAATTTAATACATAGAATTGGGAACGTTACATTCAATTTCATTCAGACTGTCTGTCTTTCAAGATTCAAGATTCAAGATTTTTATTGTCACTCCATGGTACAAGTATCACGTGTGAAATTATTGTGCTGTGGACTCCGTTTACAACATAGTGCAAATAGTACAAATATAACAGGGCATATGGGTGCAAAAACAACAAGAGACACAACAAGCAATAAGGCAGTATAGTGATAAGACAAGTCTGGCTCAATCGTCGCCATTTTTCCCCCGGAGCGAGGGAGGGTGGGAGGAGGGAGGGTGTAGTGATGCACATACAGTAGTGGCTGATAGAGCGTAGTGGCACAGTGACGCTCCAAGCAGGTCGCGAGGCACACATCATCCAATCAGGGGGCATTCCCTGGCAATTCACATGGACGCGCATTGCTACGACCGGCGTAGTTAAGACCAGACGTAAGCCGTGTTGGTGCAACAGGCGTAAATCCACTCTAAAGACTGGTCTTAACTAAGACCGACGTAGGAGTTACGACCAGGCATAGTTAAGACCAGTTGGTGCAACCGGCCGCAGATGATAACTTTAACATGACACTAAAGTGTTCACACAAGTGCAGTAACGTTAATGGAAGTGCGTGTTTAAATGCGTGTGGAAAAAAAAAAAAAAACGTCCAGTTAACCGGTTAGAAGGTCAGAAGGTCCCGTGTACCCGTGTAGAAAATGTTGTAACCGATGACATCCCTATCTTACATGTTCTTAGACCATTTCATATAGAGGATGTGCCTGTTTTGTCCTATCTTCAGGTATCTGCGCCCTTCTTACTTCTATTTTCACCGCCACTTCAAACAGCAGCAGTATACCACGGGGAAGGTTATATTTGGTTGCTTTCCAGAAAAAGCCTCTGCATAAGTGGGATGCAAAAAGAAGAAGAAAAAGAAGAAGAAAAACTGACATCTCTCTCTCTTTTCCCTCAGGGGGTGTTTCTATCCCAGAGCGGAAGATACGTCGTGTCCAAAAACCTGACAAACGAATAGAGACAAATCTATATAAATAATTGCTAAGTGGAGTGGAGAGGAGTTGCCCATCACTCAGAGCGGAAGCCAGTGCAATATCTCCTGGAGATTGAGACTCATCCATCACTGCAGGACTTTAATTTGAGATGTTTAGGACTCTTGCTGGTGATCGTCTGTGAGCGGGGGAGAGCCCTGTCTTAGAGGTCGGCGGGGGTCTCGGCTGAGTGTAGCGCGCTGCGGGAGAAACTGCTGCCTCACAAGAGGCAGTACATGAGCGCACCATGCTTTTCATCTGAGAGAGGCCTTGAGACTGCAGACAGAACAACACAACGGCTGATTAGCATGCCAATGCTTTAAACAGTGTGAGCTAGATTGTGACAGTTAGCTTATTCCAGACAGAAAAACACACTCGCGTATGCACACACAGACACACCTCATTTGGAGCAGAACAATGTCAAAATGAGTCCATCGAGTGGGGGGCGGAGATTGAAGAGCCCAAGGTAAAGAGAGTCTAGAGACTGCAAATAATCTCAAGTATTGATTCCATTTAAGCCCACGGCTCTTGATGGACACTTTCTTCAAAATGTGGTGATAGCTGGCATATCCGCAAGACTGATCACTCCGGTTGTGTAATGGCCGCGTAGCATCCATAAATACCAGCGCTCCCCCCGATCAAACACGGCAGTGTGATGAGAGGATACGGTGACAGCTTGGCGGACACTTTCATTTTGTGCGAGGCTCTCAGTCATGCCGTTAAAATTACACACGGGGCGCAGTCAGGCGTGGCGGCAAGGGGGCACTTGAGCTACATGTACCCCTGGAATGAGCCAGAGCTACCCCCTGGAATGAGCCAAGCTCCCTATATGAAAATATAAGATGTTTATTATTCTCTACACACACAAAAAGATCCCACTGACCTCTGCTAAAGTGTGGGGTGATTGGTTGCTCTGTTCATTACGTATCAGAGAGAGTTTTGTCGTGAGAGCCAAAGAGCTTAGGATAATTTAGCTATATACAGTAGGTGCTAGGGGTGTCACAATACACTAATTTCACGATACAATACATGATATTGGGTTCACGATAACGATACGATACGATATCTTAACTATTTTTTTTAACAAAAGTAAATAATTTTTATGTATTTATTTATCATTTATTTAACCATGTGAGTCCCGTTGAAATCGAAACCTCTTTTCAAGGGAGCCCTGGGAAAATAGTGGAAAAATAGTCTTTCATTTGAAATACGGTACACAAAATACAAAACAAATGCTGTTTTTGGAAATTGTTATTATAATAACTAGAAAACAACATGGAAGATAATGCTTCTCTTGCAATAGAATGTGTCACACTGTCACAAACTAAATGTTTGTTGCATGGTGAAAGAAAAATAAAGTATACAATCTATTTCTTAAATAACTCATGCTCAATGGTCCCTAAACTTATGTAATCTTATGTACCCCTTGAGCTGTTTTGCCATGCCAGTAGTAGTCTACCCCCTCACTCATGCCTGTTGATTCTGCTAAATTTGTTCTATTATTATTCAGGAGCAAAAAAAAAAAAAAAAAAAAATTACGATATTTTTTTCTGACGATTTATCGTGACGTTTCAATATCGCGATATATCGTGCAACGAAATATCGTGACACCCCTAGTAGGTGCTCAATGAAGTTGCTGAGCTGTGGACTGTGGTGGGTCATGTCTTTAAAACGGGGAAGGGTGGAGGATGGCGAAGTGAAAAAAACGGATAGTGTCAACTGTCAAGGTGAGGCCTGCAAACATTATCGCTACAGAGGAAGAGGAAGGTGAGGGCGGAAGATGGACTCCGAGATTGAGGAAAATTCTCCAACTGAAAATGAAAGTGTGGGGGAAATTGACTAGTTATTATCAGCAATGAGTGGGTCAATCATAACAGTGTGATGATGTGATCATGTGAAAAGTACCATCTACTGTACACAGTGACTTTCCACAGCTGCTTGCTTTTACAGTATTGACCATGAGTTGGGTCAGAGCTCCCTTTATTTGCTCCGCCCTTGCAACTACTTAAAGGGACACTTCACCAAAAAACTGTAAACTGTTTTGCAGACATTAATTTAGTTTGACAGTTATGTGAGTTAAGTGTGGGCCAGTGATGTCATCAGAAGGCACTGAATCATTAGCCCCTTTCAGACATGCCCTGGAAATCAGGAGTTATCTAGATCAGTGATTCCCAAACTGTGGGCCACGGCCCACTAGTGGGCCATGGAGGTACTGCTGGTGGGCTGCGAGTAGTCTGCCAACACTCTCGATTTTCGCAGGCAATCAAATGGCTGTAGCAGGGTCAGTTTTAAAGCTACAGTGGAAATCCTGTTATCAGAAGAAACTAGAACACCTAAGGCATCCACAATATGCTAGCTTGTCGGGAAGGGGTCTAAATAATGCTCCAAACATAGGTTAGATTTGGGCGAGGGAAAATTATATTTCAAAGGGGTCCCTTGACCTTTCAGCTCAATTTATCTGAATGAAAATTGGTTCAATAGGTACCCACAAGTCTCCCCTTTACAGATAAGGTAGCATTTTTCACAGCCTAGCATTAATGGCTTGTGGATTTTATTTATTCTGTTGTTGCTCATCACATTTTGTCTCAACAAATGTGTAAGGGACTGTTCGTTATTTATGAGAGGGGGGGTATGGTGCAGAAAGGGGGAGGGGTATCAAATATTTTTTTGAATACTGGGGAGGAACTTGTTTTTTATTTTGGCTTTAGGGAGGGTTATACAACTTTCATTTTTTGTATTTTGTATATATTTTTAAATGCGTTTTTTCGTTCCAAAATTCGTGTTTACTCCCCTATTTATATCTATGGTTTACCTGTATGGTGACTGGACTCCGCTCCAGACCGCTCGCCGCTCGATACAGATTTCACCCACTCGCACTCACCGCTCCGCTCAAAAGAATAAAAGAGATAAAAAGGCCAGGGTGTTTTAATTTGCGTTTAAACGCCTGGGCAATGGGCATTGCTCACTACAAATAACATGAGCTCAGCAGAGTCGGCTGCATGCTCGTTTCTCTTCCTTCTCTCTCGCAGCAGCTGGCAAGAAAATAGTGGGCGTGCACATGAAGTAGCCAAGTCTTATTGGAGGCTGGAGCGGACATCACAGTGCATCAGTGTCACTCATCCAAATAACCATAGGGTTGTGTTTTGATTTTTATTGTTTTATTTTGTCCAATATTGAAATGTTCTACAATTGCATGTTGTGCTAACATAAACATTATTTATATCTACCACTTAGCCTATTTAGGCTGATTTGGTTGCTATTTCTTGTCAATGTATTACCCTCAATGCATGCTGGGAGATTTCACATGTGGCTCAATTAGCCACGCACCGATGCATTCTGTTTCGAACATGTTGTGATTGATTTCCCTTATGCGCAAGTCCACATGCTCTGAAATAGAAAAAATATAATATAAAAAACATATAGGGAAATACATCATCTTAGTCTCATGTGTTGATCAGACTTGTGATTAAAGGGGTGGGTGGGCCCCGGAAGATTTGCAGGGTCACGACATTCTTAAGTTTGGGAACCCCTGGAGCTGAGAATTGCTTTCTGTATTTCTGATGTAGTTTACATAGAAAAACGTTATTAAAAGTCTGTCTCGACTCTCGCATAAACCCAGCAGCATGCTACATCATGCCCAAACTCCCCCCACCCCCGCCCCCCTCTCTACTCTACACCGGAGCTGTTCCACATGTGTGAAAGCAACAATGCCTCATGTCTGAAAGGTACACTCCAAAAGTAATTCCCAGGGAATGATTTGCCTGAGCTACCCTGAGAGAATCCCAACTCCATATCTGAAAGTGGCTATTGTGTACAGTCTTGTGATGACATCACTAGTCCACACTTAACTAAAGTCAACTCCCATTAACTGCCAAACGAAATGAATGAATGATATGTCTGAGATCATGTGCAAAATAAATCAGCATTGTTTTTACGTGAAGACGTCAGTTTAAGCTGTTCACTACAGTCCTGTCAGTGGTCTGTATAGGCTGGTTGTTGTGTTGCAAAACTATTGCCTTGCCCTTTTTTTAAGCTTTGTTTTTAGGTGGTGCAGTCAGTGAGGCACTGTTGCCTCACAGCAAGAAGGTCGCTGTTGGCACTGGCGGTATGTTCTTTCCATGCCTGCCGGTGCCCAGTGGGTAGGTTATCTCATTCGAGACCCTTTTGTGTGGAGTCCGTATGTTCTCGCCGTGCTCACATGGGGTTTCCTCCATATAACATCACAAGAACCGCCATTAAAACATGCAGAAACGCTCCTGTCCTGTCTCCTGACCAAAGATATGGAATTGGTCCCCGGGCGCCGCAAATAATGGCTGCACACTGCTCCTGGCTGCCCTGAGGTAAGGTCAACCACAGATGGAATGAATGCAGAGAACAATTTCATCAGCCGCCATTCCTCGGTGTGTGTGTGTGTGTGTGTGTGTGTGTGTGCAGTGCATATGTGCATGTGTTGTGTGGCTGTGCTGATGACCAAATAAAGGTTCTTAATCTTCTTAATCTTAATCTTCCTACAGCACATAGCCTACTGTATGATGATGGGTGTGCCTGTGTATGTTGCACTGTTCATTTACATGACTAATACAGTGATTCACAGCACATTTTAAATTGTATGTGTAACTTCTCACTATATATAATCGCTTGATTTGCTGTCTAAAATCCTGTGCAAAGCTGCATAGCCTTGTGTATAACTGGACTTTGTGTTATATCATATACAGTCCAATAGGCATAAAGCTCTTAATACGGAGTCTTCAGCTCATTGAAGTGTGCATGCATAATGTTGGCTTGGCCTTGTGCAGCAGTATAGCCTAATTGACACCTTATTGTATTGTTATTATTTTTTTATATTTTTTGGCAACTGCTGTAAATAAATAGTGCATGGGCACAGTGACAGTAGGGAGAGGCATAAGGAGCAGGTTGACTTGACATTAAGAGTTCATATGGGATGTCATAACTCTGGCAGGCAGGCGTTGGTGCTGCGTCGTGGCAGCTGTGTGTCTGTCGTGCTGTAAAGAAGATGGATTACCTTCAACATGTTTTGCTTTGATCCCTTTGGGTCACTTCAAGACTGCACATGAGAAGCACTTAAGATGAAGACGTTAGTGAGCCAAAGTCGTGACTGAAAATTAGTGCTGCACGATTAATCGAATCGCAATCACGATGTCAGCACGTGCGATTACATAACCGCAAAAGTGTGCGATTATTATTTTTTCACGTCTTTTTGAGTGTGTGTGTGTGTGTGTGTGTGTGTATGAGAGCCTCCTAAACTAACGTTACACGCGACGCAGCAAACACACGTTTCTCTGCCATCACACTGGGCATCAACACTAGCGGGAGACTTCTCCCATGCACTCCCGCAAATAATGTTATGTGCAGCAATTTTACATATTATCTTACCGAGAGGGAGAGAGAGAACATCCATGATCGCTAACAGCAAGCTATGCTAATAACTAGCTAGCCGTTCGTTCAGAAATGCATGTAAACAGCCGTGTGATGAGTGAGAACGTCAGTAAAATAAGGAGAGAGCTGCAGGTGCTTATGCAGAAGTAGTGCACGATTAAGTGCACAGTGGGGATGACCCACTGTGATGAAGAATATAACGAGATTAACCAGGTTGATAGCAGCGAAACATTGTCGCAGCTGCCGCACTGGCAGCAGCACCTCCAGGCTAGCTAACTACTAGCCTGTCACATGATGCCTTCATGGTCCCTCGATAAAGTCTGCAGATGCACGTTACCACCCCTCTCTCAGGAGCGTCACGTGAGTGTGGCGTTTAAGTCCATCTGTCGCTACAAAAGAAATAAACGGGGTGTATCATTGGTATTACTGGACAGACATGTAACTAACTTTGCAACTTTGCTGAGCCATCTTCTATGTGCTGTAACACAGTGCAGTTTCTATTTGTCTGGTGTTTCTTTTTTACATGTTTGGGACAGGCAAATGTCTCAAAATGTTAAATTTTTTTGTAAAGATAATTTTATTTCAAATTGTTTAATTTTTTTAGTTTTAATATATTTTAAATTGTAACATATTTCATGTATTTTAGTCTGTGATATGTGAACCCGTGGTATTTTTGTCCAAGGTTATCATACCGTCAAAAACTCATGCCCGCACATCCCTAGATACCATTTGTTTATTATATCGCAATCACAATCGCAACTCGCAATATTTTCCACCATAATCGCTAATCGCACCTTTCCCCCAAATCGTGCAGCACTACTGAAAATACATCGATACGATATGATAGAATATGATACGATATGTGATGGGTACTACTGTATAACAGCATTATGACAAAATAAGCCCTGACAGAGTGTATAAAGACCTTGGCCTAAAAAAGTGGAAAATTAACAAAGACATTAATCATTTGACTATAAAATGTTAGTACAACCTAAAGTAATTTGCGAGCTTCCACCCAAAAATAATCCAGCAAGGGTAACATCCAAAGAGTGACGTCATTTTTGGCCCAATGTGTCGAAACTTTGTTTTATTAGAAATCAACAACATCGAGCAAACTTCTTATGCTATGTGAGTAGATGTGAAACAGCAGTCTGTTCTGAAGAAATAACAGACCTCAGATGGGCCAATCACAATTGAGTATAGCCTCATCAACAAAGCCTACAATATGCTAGGCCTATTATGTTACAATACAATTCAATACAATGTGATGTAATTGTATATTCTGTGATATATGACAGAATACGGGGGAAGTGCACATCATACAAAAGAAAATAGAAACCCTAACCTACCCTCCTATTATACTCATTATGAAAAGTTATAAAGGCGGGAGGGGGGACTTGGGCTGTCCTCCAAAGTCCTTAAGTCAGTTAGCTTGATGAAAACTCATAATAGGCACCTGAGCAGGTAAATTACTGTCATCAGTTTATAATATTAGAAGTACATGGTGTGTCTCTTCATTCATGGCCTCTAATGCAGTTATAATACCTGTGCGGCCGTGGCTACATGCTCTGAATGCTCATTTCCTGCACAGTGGCCTCTGTGTGCTCAAAGGGTCCTGCCCTCCTTCTCTACAACTGGACTCCTTGGAGCGTCATTTGATTATTCCAAAGCAGGTGTTTCCAGCTGAATACTGATAAGAAGACTGTGCGCTTCTGACACTGAAGGAAGTTACATTAGATGTGCTTACGGCAGTGTAAGGCAGGGGGCTTTTTTATTTTTAATCTAATCTGAAAAGCGAATGGCTTTGGCTTTGAATAAATACAGTATGTGATAGAAATCACAAGGCAGGCATCACTAGTCGGACTGAATAATGTTGCAGATGGACTAAGACTGGGAAGTGGATGACCTGCATTATTCCTGCTACAATGGCAGCAACTGGCTGAAAAGTGTGTGAAGTGAGCGTCAGTGAGCGTTAGATGATGTCAATCTGCACGTGTGGCTGCCCATTGCTCAAACTCTATGCATGCGATGCAACACAGCCCTTGAGAAAATTGTGCCTTGGCTTGGAAGCCTTAAAGAGATGCAAATTTGGCGTTAAAACGCAACTCCCAGTGGGGCCGCCAGATGTAACAATCAAAAGTATAAATTCACAGCAGCTGGAGCTCAGCACAGCTTGAGGGTACATTTCCATATCTTGTGTCCTTATACACTTCTTCTTTGGCTCATCCCAACAAGCATCTGCTGCTGCGGAATGGGGGCAAGGTGGCATCTGTGATCCCCCATGTTTCTCAACAAATCAGGCTCTGTCTAGCTGCTTTGATGTCCTCTCAGATTGTGTCCGTCTAATCCCTTTCACACACTACAGGACCTGTCTTATCCACTAATAACAATGCTGATATCCACCGTATTCAAACAGGATGGGACAATCTGCAGCCTGCGATTGAGCCATCAGGCTGTGCACTCATACTGACTGTCAATGCAAAACACTGATGTATTAGTAATGCACAGAAACATGAATGAATGAATGAATGAATAAATAAATAAATAAATAAATAAATAAATAAATAAATAAATAAACAAACAAACAAACAAAGAAATGATGGTGCTTGAGGCTGAAATCTGACAACATGACAACATGAGATTAATATAATACCCATTCCCCTAATCACTTCAAAACAAGGGCGAATTGTGGCAACAAAATCAAAACAGACAAAAGCATGTTTGTAGCTTGTTTGCTTATTTCTCCAAGGCGCCGTGTTTGATGTTGCCCAAACCACATGCCATGCCTTATACTCAGTGCTGAACATTCTCTAAGCGGCACAGTGCACACCCTTTCATATGCAGATGAACCAAAATAAGTCAGACCTGCAAATGGGGTCAGCACGTTCAGAGTGAAGGGTGTTGCCTGTCATGTGAACTAATTTGCATTAATTGCCTCCAAAATTCTCATTCTCATCTCCTAATAGCCGCGGCAGAAAGCAGCGGGGAGACGCATCTGTAGTCTGCCGACTTCAACAACACCCAAGTCTGGTTTCCCACAACTCCTCTGGTGGAAACACTGTCAAGGACACACAGTCACGCTTCATCACACTTGAACAGTGGTAAGAAAGAAAGAGAGATGTCTGGACTGCGTGTCTGCTGAGGGGACGAAACCTAATATCATTAGCGAGGACAAGACCTTCTCTGTTTTCTGAAGCTCTGTCAACAAGGCTTTGAAAAATAGATGCACGCTCATGGAACCAAGTGGCAGCGGAGTTGCCGGCTATTCAGTTTGTTAATTAATGTTATAGAGGTGACAATGACATGTGACATGCAGGCAGACAGACAGAGGAGGTGCAGGAGAAGCTACACTTACCTTGATTGGGACACTTTTAGAGCAGAGATGTCTCGAGCCAGTTTAATCCAAACATTGAATGAATCAAACTGTCCTCCAAGCTTCAGGCACAGACAGAAGAAGGCTCTCTCCTCTGCTGCTTTGACTCTTCTAAATTCCCTCTCTTACCCTGTGAGATCTCCCTCTGTGGTGCCTTTCTGTCATCCTCCTGCTCTCTGTGTACAGCTAGAGTCCAGAAGGGATGCTTAGAAGTGTGTGTGTGTGTGTGTGTCTGTGTGTGTGTGTGTGTGTGTGTGTGTGTGTGTGTGTGTGTGTGTGTGTGTGTGTGTGTGCGCGTGTGTGTGCGCGTGTGTGCGCGCACCGCTAGAGGTGCAAGGAAACAACCGCTGGAGAAGAATAGGAGCTGGAACAGACGCACAGGAGCGGGTGCAAACTGTGTGTCCGCGGCGTGGTTACAGAATGACGACTGACAGAGTGGGAGAGAGAGAGAGAGAGAGAGAGGGAGAGAGAGAGAGAGCCTGGAAGTGAGAGAGAAAGAAGCTTGTGTGTGCAGAAGAGAGCGAGTGAGTAAGAGAGGAAAGAGATGAGTGTGTGAGAGAGAGAAGGAGAGAGAATGTGAGAGAACGCTCTGGGTCGAGCGAGCGAGTTGTGATTGCATTGGTGTGAAGCGGCAGGCGCCCCCTCTCCCCTACTCTCCCCCTCCCCTCTGTCAGGTCCCCAGAGCACTGGGGGATCTTCATCATCAAGCAGATTAGAGAGAGCCAGCACACTCCCCCCTATCCCTCCTGAAAGACAGACACAGACACGCAAACGCACGCAAACGCACGCACGCACACACACACACACACACACACCGAGTGGTGTGTGCCATGGTCACTGGGGGATATTCTAATCAGAGAGACAGTAGTATAGCCTAGTGCTTGGCAATGCTGTTTTTCTCACAGATGCTTTAATGATGGTGCACGTACTGGTAGGGAGCTGGTGTGTGTGTGTGTGTGTGTGTGTGTGTGTGTGTGTGTGTGTGTGTGTGTGTGTGTGTGTGTGTGTGTGCTGGTGTGTGTGTGTGTGTGTCCTCACAAGAATAGAGAGACAGGGAAAAAGCTCCAAAGTGGACAACATTTTGGCCGGTCCCCACTCCAACTCCAAGGGGTTAGTTTTAGCCTTGTTAGGGTTAAAATTCAGATAGGGGGCTGATTTAACATTTTAATGTTAGGAAATAGACAGCAGCTATGCATAGGTTGTGCCTGTCCATTTCAAAATAAGTATGGTAATATACTGTATGGATATAGTATTATTTTTGGTACTGCAAAGAGAGAAAGCTAACATGGGTGAAAAATGTTACCCTATGAAGAGGAAATAGGTTCCTGCAGTTTACGGTTAGTTTAGGGTTATGGCTCGGGAATAGAATTAGGTTTAGGCATACATTAGGGTAAGGGTTAAGTTTAGGGTTAGTTTAAGGGTTAGGGCTTGGGTATACGGTCAAGGTAATAAGTAGGAATACATGTATGCTGGTTATGGTTAAGTTTGAGTATTCTCTACATTCAGCATCTTAAAGTTGAGAAATGGATATGGACAAGTGAACCATAGTAGTATTTTTGCTGCAGTATTATATTATTTATTGTAAAGATAAACTAGAATTACCGCCCCGCAGTTGTATGCCTCCACCAACAAGTCAAATTGCAGTCTATATCATGTCTGTTCAGACTAGAGATGCGCGGATGAGCTTTTATGGCACCCTAATCCGTGTGTATGCATGAACCGTCCGCACGCCATAAATCAGCGGAAATTATTTCGTACTATTTATAGATCCGCGCCCGCTGTGCACCGACATTTCACAACGCTATAAATGGGCGATTTGGGTAGATGAATTTACTGTTTCTGTTGCCATTGGTGCGATCGCTGCAGTCGACAAATAAACGTCCATGCTGTATTATAATCCAGTCCAGCACTTGCCCATGTAGCATACTAGGCTAACGCTATAGCTTTAAGTTTAGATCAATACTGTATTGAGCTGTATGGGAAAATAATACTAGCGCGTTGCGTCTTCTCTTCCAACTTGTCTTCAGCAGTGTTGGGGGTAACTCATTACAAAAGTAACATATTACATGTAATATATTAGTTTTAGGAGTATCTCAGTAATATAACTTATTACTAATAGGATTTGAGTAATATTATACCTAACTAACTTGTAACTTGTGTTACTTTGTCAAGTAACACAAGTTACAAATTGAGTTAAAAAAGATTAATCAGAGCACATATTAAATAAAGATACAATCATTTCCGAATCAAACTGTGTGTTTTTATGCAAATAACCACTATACAGTAGATGACAATTACAAAGGAAAATTATAACATTTCGAATTTTGGACGGTTTGGACTGACTTCAAGACGGTTGCAATTATTTTTCGGGATGGTTCTGAGGCGGCGATGTCATTCTGCTACTGCTGTTATTTTGGTGAAAGTAATGCAAAAGTAGTGTAATAAGTAACAAGTTACTCTACACAGGCAGTAATATTGTAAAGTAACTTATTACTTTCAAATGAAGGTAACTAGTAATATGTAGTATATTACATTTTGAAAGTAACTTGCCCAACACTGGTCTTCAGTGGAAACTCCTGTTTTCTGGTGACATCATTGACCATAAGGAGTTAAGAAAGAAGGCATCCCATCGTGTGGCTATTTGTTTACGACTGCCCCAGGGCCTTGGGTCCTTGCCATCTAACAATAGCTGGCTAACATAGGTGGCTATATAACAGTCAAAAAATATACA
Organism: Poromitra crassiceps; assembly: GCF_964638095.1. Lineage (NCBI taxonomy): Eukaryota > Metazoa > Chordata > Actinopteri > Beryciformes > Melamphaidae > Poromitra > Poromitra crassiceps. The sequence continues at coordinate 107,568,799 of NC_139624.1, forward strand.
CACATCCCAACCAGTTTTAAAGGCAGGTGCTGGACCCAATAAAAACTGCAGTGAAATAAACAAAGAAGGCCGCACACTGTAGCTCCCGTTTGCTTTTGTTTTATTCCATGTGTTACGTTTGGAGCTTACGCTCTTCTTCATAACACATGGAATAAAACAAAAGCAAACGGGAGCTACAGTGTGCAGCCTTCTAACATAGGTGGCTAACATGTGCCTGATGAAAAATTAAGCTTAAAATACGTTATTAATGATACATCATTTCACCCGCCCGCAACCCATCCGCTATTAATCAGAATGTTTATTTTTATGATCCGGCCCGCCCGTGGGGGGGGGATATCCGTGGTCAGCGCGTACCTAAACAACATGGCTAATCATTTTCAACATGGAAAATGGTCGTACCCCTAAACCACCCACATACCCCCGACCACTCCCCCTAGCCACCCCTCGAACCCTGACTCTCTATGACCTATCTATCACTAGCTACGGCCCTTTTCCCCTTTCCCCTAGCCCCACCCCCTTCCATCACCACGGCCTTTCCCACCCCCCCACATCCCCCTAGCCACTCCCTCTACCCACCCCTCAAACCCTGACTCTCTACGACCTTCTTATCTAGAGCCCATTTTCCCTAGCCCCGCCCCTTACTGATCATTCCCACCACCCACATGCCCTAGCCCTTCCCCCTAACCGCCCCTCGAATCCCAACTTTCTATGAGCTTCCAATCCCTAGCTACTGGCCCTTTTCACCCCCCCAGCACCCTTCCTTGACTCCTCCACCCCCTCCCACCACCCACATCCCCCTAGCCACACCCTCTACCACCCCCTCGAACCCCGACCCTCCTATCCCTAGCTATGGTCCCTTTTCCCTAGTAGCCCCGCCCCTTTCCCTCACCACTCACACCCCCTAGCCACTCCCCCTACCCACCGCTCGAATCTTGACTCTCTACTACCTTCCTATCCCTAGCTATGGCCCCTTTTACTTAGCCCCGCCCCCTTCTTTGATGGAATGGACGGACGTGCGGTCACAATTACCTTGAACCTCTTACCACCAAAATCTAATAATTTCATCCTTGAGTCCAAGTGGATTTTTCAACCAAATCTTAAGAAATTCCCTTAAAGGAACACTCTGCCCATTTTCAACCAGCTTTGTATCATTAGAACATCAGTAGTATATCAGAAAACTGTAAACGGTTTTGAAGTCTGTCATTTAATTTGACAGTTATTGAGTGTTAAAGTGTGGACCAGTGACATCACTGGTCCACACTAACTCAAATTAATAACTATTTAACTCAAATCAACTCTCAATAACTGTCAAACTAGATGAATGATGAATAGTTTGACAGTTATTGAGAGTTGATTTGAGTTAATGAGTTATTAATTTGAGTTAGTGTGGACCAGTGATGTCACTGGTCCACACTTTAACACTCAATAACTGTCAAATTAAATGACAGACTTCAAAACCGTTTACAGTTTTCTGATATACTACTGATGTTCTAATGATACAAAGCTGGTTGAAAATGGGCGGAGTGTTCCTTTAAGATGTCCCTCAGATATCGCGTTAACGAGCATGGAACGGACGCTCGTCAGGTCACAGTGACCGTGAACTTTGACCAGCAAAATCTAATCAGTTCATCCGTGAATCCAAGTGGATGTTGGAGCTAGAATTGAAGAAATTCCATTAAGGCGTTCCTGAGAGAACGTGTTAATGAGCATGAAACAGGTGGTCCTGAGGATACAGTGACCTTGAACTTTGACCACCAAAATCGAATCAGTTCATCCTCGAGTCCAAGTGGATGGATGTTTGTGCCAAATTTGAAGAAACTAGGCATCACAATTGCTCATTATGACATCACGGATGATGCCACAATGCCTATGACATCATTAGTGGGACAGTAGGATCTCCAGGACCACATTTTGCCATGATGACACACATACACACACACACACACACACTCTGCAGTCGCAGCTGGTAAATGCATAACGTGCAAAAAAATGTACCCTATTATGAAATCCTCTAAAATCCTAAAGCCCAGAGGTTAAGGTTAGTGTGTGTGTGCAAGCTAAAGGAAAGGTGATACAGTGCAGGGGGGTTGAGGGTACCGGAAGGGGGGGTTCACTTAGCTGTAATGGCATCAGCTGGTTGCTGCTAATACCCATAACCTCTGAAAGAGAGACAGCTGATAAACACCCCTCCCCTCTGTTCCCCACGGAGTGCGCGCACCACAGCGAAAGGCATTACAACATCCAAACATCAAAACTTTACAGGTCTCTCTGAAGTCTGGCAGTTGTCGCTGCTGACAGTGACCTAAATTTGGGTATTTCCATGTGTTGCAGGATTAAATGCATCGCTGCGTGCCTTACTTGGCAATGCAGAACACAGATATCATCTATGCCTATTCCTGGCATATTGAAGAGCAGCAGCAGCTCTAACCTTTCAAATGAGACCTTGATATGATGGGGGAATCAAAGGTGGCACACATCACTCTTGGGAAAAGGTTATTGAGCCATTAGCATTTAGTCCTCTCTATATTTCATTTAGGCTGTCTTGAAGATGGACAGCGCTCTAGGTGAAACCAAATTTTCTTCCCTTAAGATGTTTTCGGGACACTCCCCCTGCAGTTTAGACTGAAACTTAAAATTATATTTTTTCTGCCACAAGCATCCGTCCGTAGTTTGATTTATTTTGACTTCAATGCAATTATGTTTGTCCCAAGAATTGTCGAGAAACGCGTCCGAATCTGTTTCAAGCTGTCCATTTATAGAACTAGAAATACTACATCGCGAATGTATGCCTGTGCCAACAATTGAGCAGTCTACATCCATGTCTGTCCAGACTCATACAAGCACAAATACCTTGAAGCCCACAGCACAGTGGTGTGGCCATTCAGCCTTATGGCATTTTAGGTAATGGAGTTGAACAGTCACATGACATTTCTTGCCCCGGAAGAGAGTTCCCCATTCATTTCACCATAGACATTTCAAATTCGACGCCTCCCCCCCCCCACACCCCCGTCTTTATTTTTTGTTTGCTCCAACTGAAATGTTTTATGGTCACTCACAATTCAGTAGGTCTCGGGTTAGCTTGGTTCCAGTCTTAAAACGTTTTTTTTTTTATGGAGAAAAATGAATGGGGAACTCTCTTTCCGGGGCAAGAAATGTCACCTGACTGTCACCTCACGGCGAATCATTTTCAAAATGGAAGATGGTCCTACCCCTACCCCAAAACCACCCACTATCCACACCCCCTAGCCACTCCCCCTACACACCCTTCGAATCCCGACTCTCTACGACCTTCCTATCCCTAGCTATGGCCCATTTTCCCTAGCTCTGCCCCTTTACCTCACCACGCAACCTCCCACCACCCACACTCCCTACCCACCCCTCGAATCCCAACTCTTTACGACGAAGTGGACGTTTGAGCTAAATTTGAAGCAATTCCATCCAAACGTTCCTGAGATATCACGTTAACGAGCATGGAAATGGCATTTGTGAGGTCACAGTGACCTTGAACTTTGACCTTTGACGACCAAAATCAAATCAGTTCGTCCTTGAGTCCAAGTGGATGTTTGAGCCAAATTTGGAGCAATTCCATTAAAGCATTCCTGAGATGTCGCGTTAATGAGAATTGGACGGACGGACGGTTGGACGGACAACCCGAAACCATAATGCCTCTGGCCACGGCTCTTGCTGGGTGGAGGCATAACCAATGTGAAAGGAGTTAAATAATCTTGGAAGTAAAATGATCTCATCACTGTCAGAGTTTATGACTTGTTTTAAGACACATAAAATGTGAGATCAAAGTTTTTATGGATGTGATTCCCCCCCCCCCCCCCCCCAGTATACAGTCTAGAGCAGCGGTTCTCAAACCTTTTCATGTCAAGGACCCCTAAACTGACACAAATTAGACCACGGACCCCCATTTGATAAGACTCTGTCCCAGGGACCCCCATCTGAAGATGTTTGCTTTTAGATGTTTTATTACATAAAGTGTATGAAACCCATGACCAAAATAGTCATACATTCTGTCATTGTGTTAATTGGGGATGGAATTATAGTGAAAATAAAGTATTCTCCTTTTTGCTGGGGAACCCCTTGAAGGACCCGTGAGGGTCCCCAGACTCCACCTTGAATCTGGTCTAGAATTTTCATGTGGCTTAGATATACATATATACTGTACTATATATTTGTTCAAATGCTGCATCATTTTCTGTTTTGTTTGGTAAACATTTTCAAAGTGAATGGCCACCAATCTACTGTACACGGTTTTCATGCTCCAAGGTGAGAACCGCTTTATCCAGAAGTATATTACATAGAAATATTTAATGAAAATTTCACTTTGAAGATGTTAAATCCCCCCTCAGGTGTCACACAGTCGCTCCATTGTGCCCATTATCCCACCGCCATTGTCTTTTAATATGACAGCAAAAAGTTACAATCAAATGAAGCGATAATAATCTGTCCTTGCACCACAAAGACAAGTGAAGGAAGCACTACCATATTGCAGTATAAGACAGAAAACTGAGAAAAGGGAATGCTGAATCACGTGAAAATGAGCTAGGCTTGTTTTAACAAAAGCGGAAAGCCGTATTTGAATGTAGTTATGCAGCATTTTAGACACTCAGCAGTTCTGGCCGGCGAGCCCTTTCCCCGATCAACCCCTGTCCAGATGGCATGGCGTGGCCCAAGAGGACTCCATTTTTAATCCTCTTGGCACATGCTCTTGCTAAGCGTGAGGTGGAACGGATGCTTCGAGTCAGGCGGGGTGACCGGGGCGTTTCACACCGCTCCGCTGCCCCGGGACACAGGGGTGGACCCAGGGAAGCAGACAGAAAACATGCAGTATAGTGCATTTTAGTGGCTGGACCAATGTTTAGAAGGACATGATACAAAGAAGCGCCCATATTTCACGTAAGGCATCATGGCAGCTAGGAATAAGGTGGATAGGATGAGATGTCTCTTGGACCCAAATCTGACAATATTTATATATATTGTCACATATGATTTTGTCCAGAATTCCATGAGTGTCTGTATTGTAGGTAGAGTTAAACTATGATAAAATTTGTCATTCTTCTACATACTATGATTGTGTTCATTACTACAAACTTGATATATTGGCCACAAGCGCGCAGCGCTGCTTGAATGCCCCGCCCCCGACTGCTGAGGGCAGCGAGCAGCCAGTGACCAGAGCGCCCAGCTGACACAAACATCAAAATGTTCATATTTGAGATGTTTCATGAATTGAATATTATTTACCATGATTTTCTGGCTGCATGCACAGCACATGTACTCTTATTGGCAAAAATGATAATCATTTACATATCTTGGTCAACAGCTGCAGGCCAATCCACTTAGAGAGTAGTCAAGGTCCTCGACAGTCAGTGTAATTATATTGAGAAATGTTAAAAATCAAAAGAAACAAGAGTCAAGGGAAATTTACACCAACTTTATACAACTGACAGCCGGAACAGGGACGGCACCCGGGTAGCCAGTATGGGTTAGCTCCCCAGCCTGCGTCTTCCGTGAAGAAGAAACCCAACAACCCACGAGAGGCCTTTTAGGAGGGCCATTCAAGCCGCAAGTGGAGACTGCAGTGCCACCAAGTACTGGTACTGCAGGGTATCCACCAAGATACCATCACCTCGGAATGAGATGTTTGGAGCGGGGGAGTCTGGTGCAGCGCACAGGTCGTAGACCTGGTGAGACGAGGGAGGAACCCGGCCGGGTGGCAACCCACAGAGCCCGGTCCCTCTACGTACCAGAACCCTCCCCCCCCCTGGTCCCGGCAGAGTAGTTCCGGAGCAGCGGATTGAGTGGCCCTGACCGCGTGACCACCTTCGACCCTCCCTATAGGGCTGACCGTGGGTAGCTACTGGGACGTAAGTTGGGGCTTGGCCAGCCCCGGCTGGGTCACCTGAGCGAGGGTGTATGATGTTGCGAGACCCGAAACATCCTATGACCCCAGGGTACATCACTGAGGATACGTCCCAGTTATGCATCCATGCGATGTTTTTTTCTTTATTCTTTACAACTTATTACCTATAGCCTACAGGCCAACAGACAGGTAGGAAAACGATGACTAAACTAATACTCTGCTTTGATTTCCTCCAAGGCATTTCTGGACATACTATCGGCAAGAGACTGAGGTCTGTCAAGACCAGAACCGCTCCCCAGTGTCGCCACAATTACAGCTTCTTCCCAACTGCCATCGGCCTCATCAAAAAGGCCCGAAAGCCCCCTCTACCAAAGACCATTCGCGCGCGCGTGCGCACACACACACACACACACACACACACACACACACACACACACACACACACACACACACACACACACACACACACACACACACACGAACACTGCTGCTTCCCCCCCATCAAACGTCACTTTACAGCTATATCAGCTGGACTGGAACTGTTGAAACTTTAGAGTAGACGTTCGCTGTAGCGCCACCATTAGGACTATTGGCGCCAAATTCGCGTCAAAGAAGTTTGGCATGGGACTGGACCTTTGTTCAAGAAGAAGAAGAAGAATACAGGCAAATACAATAAGTGGCCCTGCCGCTTCGCTGGCCCAGCCACTAATAACATATCAAAAGACTGTGCAGTGGATTATAATATCTATACATTGTTAATAAGCTAAGGGAGTATTTAGACCATAAAATGAATGCACGGTAATAATTCAGAATCAATTGCATCTGCTTTATCTTTTACATTTAATTGGCCACCAGAGTAGTGCAATAGCTATTTATTTATTTTAATTTAATAGGGAAACTAGCTTGTTGCTTACTTGCCAACTCACTTTCTTCTGTACATCAAATGGTATGAATGCCTGGTCTTCTGAGTGAAGAGAGAAAAGCTAGATACATTTTGAATTAGATTGCAATATCTCTAAAGGGGTTGTCTTATTATCTGCTTTCTTTTAATCTTTCAAATAGATATCTCATTTTGCAGCCAAACGTACTGTTCAATTGTTGTCTGCTTCCCAAAGGAGAAGTTTCAACTGAGTGAACTGCTCATACTTGTCCTTCATCACCGATTCATTGAATTTAAAGAATGAAAATATGGATCAGACAGTAGAACAGTGAGCTGGCATGTCTTCCTATGACAGCTTGAGTTGGAATGTGCGTAACCTCTGAAGGACGAGTTTGAGTCAAACTTTCTTTGGAAAGACAGCAGTGTACTTAGTTTCTGTGATGCTTTGCTTATCTAGAAATATGTTATACACATGTTTTGCAATGCGATTGATGAATGGATGGGTCACATAATTTCAGAAAATCAGGATGACACATTTCCCAAATTCCTGATGCCAAGTGGGAAATCAGATTCAAAACATTCCTACATGTTCTACTCCTAATGAAGCTACTATGGAAAAGTGGAAAGTGAGCCTGGCATAAGGACAATGAAATAAAATCACAACCCTACCAATAACGCATACTGTATGCTCTCAATTCATACAGAATGCAGTCCATAACCAGCTGAACTTCGTCATATTACGTGAAATATACTATTTACATTACATTTATATTACTGCAACATTATTGTTGTATTATTTCTTCTACGGATAATGCAGGTTGCTCCGCACTGAACAAACGGAAAACAAACAAAAATATGTCTTGTTTTCTGGCCGCAAAATGTAGGTTACATTTGACATTTAATTTTATTTTTTCCCCTCTGAGAACCTTGTGCATTTGCAGTGCTACATGCTGAGGCCTATAAGTTCAGGTCCTAAATTCTGTGTGGTTTTACATTACTCTTTGTTATAGTTTGTGTGTTTCATCCTATTTTTCAATATTTGTTGTTGTGTACAGTATGTATACCAGCCGAGGGGCTTGGGGATTAAATTCAGCAGTTAAGATGGATCTCAGTCTGTACAATCCATCAGACTTATTGGAGGTTTATGTTTTTATTGTACATGGTCCCTGTTAAACTTAAGATAATATTATATACATTAGAATAACATGGGGCTACACACAGATGGAGTCAAGTTGCATTGATGTTTCTCAGAGTGATAGCATCATGGCATTTTCTATTTGGAGAGAGAGGAAAGAGCTCTAGATGTAATGTTCTCTTTAAGAGCATGTACGGTACTGGGTCTGAGGTGTGGAGGTAAATAGTCGTGTTTTTTCTCTTGTCCATTGAAGTGGTAATCTGCAAGATTCTTCTTTTATTGCATTTTAGCAACATCTTTGCTGATACGGTCCTTGTGATGTTTCTGCACTGCATTTCCCAGAGATCACCAATCAAACAGTGTCCAGTTCTGACATCTTTTTTTTTTTTACCTCTCTTAAAGCCCCACCCCCTCCAGTCAGTTTTTCCTAACTGGATAACCGTTGGTGTTCTATGAAAATGTAGATGCGGGCACGCTATTAAACCATGTCGTCATTTGCGCCACATTGAGTTATGCCGCCATGAGAGTCTCCCGCATCCCTGAAAAATGTTAGTTTAGAGCCACAATATTGTTATAATATCAACAACTAGCCAACAGATATTAAAGCTGGTGGGCTTTCTGGAAAGAGCATGACTCGAACTGGTTAAAAGTTATATCAAATTGGTCTTTCAGTGGCATTCAACACCCACGTAACTAACGTAGCTAACAGCTGGCTAACACTGGCTATTTACTGTATACTGTACTGTATAAACTGTCTATTACATTACATTACGTCATTTGGCAGACGCTTTTATCCAAAGCGACTTACAATAACACATTTTTTGTCAGCAATAGAACAATCAACTATGGAGCACAGTCTATGACAACTACAACTTCTGAAGGAACAGTGGTACAAGTTTAGGTTAGTGGTACAAGGTTAGTTAGTTTTGTTTTTTTTGTTTTTTTTAATAAGGAAAGAGAGAGACGAAGTTAGATCAAGAAGGGCCCAGATGGAGCCTGAAAAGGTGTGTCTTTAGTCTTTTCCGAAAGATCGGCAGTGATTCAGCAGTCCTGACCGAAGGTGGAAGCTCGTTCCACCATTGAGGTGCCAGGGACGATTAGAGTCGAGATCGGGATGAGCGACTTTTGAGCCCCCGTAGCGAAGGAGGGGCGAGGCGACCTGCACTGGTGGAGGAGCGAAGGGAGCGGTGAGAGGTTTGGAACCTCACCATGGATTGCAGGTACCGGGGAGCTGACTGGTGTACTGCCCTGTAGGCCAGTACCAGTGTCTTGAATTTGATGCGGGCCAAGATGGGAAGCCAGTGGAGCTCCTGGAAGAGGGGAGTGACGTGAGAGAATTTGGGCTGGTTGAATATCAGACGGGCTGCAGCGTTCTGAATGAGCTGAAGCGGTCGGATGTCGGTGGCAGGTAGGCCGGCCAGAAGCACGTTGCAGTAGTCCAGGCGGGAGGAGACAAGAGACTGGACCAGGAGTTGAGTCGCTTCTCTTGTGAGAAAGGGACGGATTTTGCGGATGTTGTAGAGAGAGAACCTACAGGAGCGCGCTGTAGCAGCTATATTGGCAGAGCAAGACAGCTGGTTGTCAAGGATCACCCCAAGGTTCTTGGCTGTTTGGGAGGGAAGTACAGTGGTGTTGTCAATGGAGATGGAGAGATCTGCAAGAGGGCAGTCTTTTCTTGGGAGGAAGAGTAGCTCGGTCTTACCAAGGTTGAGCTTGAGGTGGTGGGCAGACATCCAGTCGCCAATGTCTTTGAGGCATGCAGAGATGCGAGCCTCGATTTGAGTGTCAGAGGGGGGGAAGGAAAGGAAAAGCTGGGTGTCATCAGCATAGCAGTGATAAGAAAAGCCATGAGAAGAGATCACATAGGCAAGAGATCTGATATAGAGAAGGAAAAGTAAGGGGCCCAGGACTGAGCCCTGGGGGACACCGGTGGTAAGAGGACAGGATCTGGAGAGGGACCCTCTCCATGAGACCTGGTATGAGCAGTTCGAGAGGTAGGAAGCAAACCAGGAGAGTGTATATAATCTCTATAGTGTGTGTATAGAGTGTCTATAATACGTCAGTCATCAGACCACTATAATGTCTGATGTCATCACCTTATTTTTAGGACTTTGAGCACAAAACAAGGTTATTTGTCACCAAGCACAGTGGCGAACAGTGTGGCTAATCCACACATGGGCAAAATACGGCCCGCGGGCGCCATCTGTGTGGCCCGCAATGGAAAAAAGAAAAAAAAGAAATTGCACCTGAATGCAACATGCAAGATACCCGCTGAATAAGTCCAAATGTTCATGTCATTCTGGCCAATACTCCACTTCTGTTATAGTATTTCCGTCTGGAATATGGAATATCTTTCAATAATGTTTATGACTAAAAGGCTACATTGAAGTAGAAATTTAAATAATTAACTCATTGGTTTTGGATTTATTTAGCTTCAAGAGTGCATTTTTGTTTGTGTGACCCTCAACACAAGCTTTGAGAATCCCGGGCCACTTATTGATACTTACTGTATGCTTAAATTAACCCACTCATATTCTGGTTTATTTCAAGAAAAACATTTCGGCTAGTGGAAATTCTAACTTCCTGGTAACTTTAAAATCTCGCAGCCATATTGGCAGGTGGTCAAAAAGGTTAATTTCAAGCCCTGAGAGCAGGTGGTGACATAGGAGTGAGTGAGAAAAGGATCAAATATTGGTGGTTAAGACTGAATAATGACATCACAACTGTTAATTTAAAATGAGTTATTCGTCTAAACCTGGCTTCAAATGCCCCAAATTTTTCGCGCTTGCGCCGTTCGGCCCTCAGCAAAACCTGGTAGCGAGGACATTTTTTGTGGCCCTCTCTATCATCAAAGTTGCCCATCCATGGGTTACGGCATGACAATATTTGTTCGGCCCCCGGCAACAATCTGGGTTTCTCATGTGGCCCACCATGAAAAATAGTTGCCCACCCCTGGGCTAATCCGACTCACCAACATGACAAAATACACTAAAGGGGGGCTTTAAGTCTCTTATTTTTCCTTTTATCAGCCAACATTGCCACTCACTGGGTGTTTCTCCATTAGGTGACGGTATACTCTTCGTAGGTATGAATTACTGTTAACTGTGGGTCTACTACTGTACCTGAACACACCGCCGCCCCCAAAATAAGGTTTTACACTTCTTGTTTGGGTCCAAATCCATAACTTATTGTGTATAAATATCTATACTGATACTGATATTTGTCACCTCAACTAGTGAATTCACATCGTTTTTGTTGGGAAATCGTTGAAAATGTGCACCAGAAATCATTCAAAACACGACAGAGTGTACGTCCATGCTGCTACCAGACACCGGGGTGTTTAGAACAGCAAATGTAAAATCTTTGACAAACTGGGGTATAGACTAACAACACAGAAATGTATTTAAATTAAAATGTTACAGATTCGTTTTTTGTTTCTTTTTTCATTATTTTCTCTGGTGTCCTCTTCAGCCTGAAGGCGGACGGGGTGTATCGGGGGGACAGGATGCTGTATCGCAGGACAATGGGGACCCAGGTGTGGTACTCGTTAGCGGCTGAGCTGATGGAATCGGCAGCCCGCCTCTGTCCAGACCAGCCCATCCCGAGGGAGGGTCTGGCCCAGAAGAGGGCATCTGGGGCCCCAGTCTGCCTCCTCCTCCTTTGCAGACTGCAATCACCGGGGGGAAGACTCAGGCATTAGTTTTCAACACATACACCAAATCTGGGGATCATGAGTCTGGGTTCTGGTGTGATCTGGATCGAGCACTCTTTGGTTTTGATTGACTTCAGAGATACGCGCTTTGGAAACATTGCAGAGGGAGACGGAGTAGAAAAAGGCATCCTGAATTATTGGATATTGTTGTTTGTGTTACTGTAAAGCCGTAGATGCTATGTTGGACTTTGCAACAGGCCAATATAACAAACCCAGAAGACACAATGCATGGGTATAGGCCAGGGCTCTGGAGCCAAATATAATACAACTGCCGGATCACAAAATAACATCAAAAAGTAATGAAAATGTCACTTTAAAAGGGTCAGAAATGTAATACAACCTGTTAATGTAGTAAGTATGGCCAGGTCACATTACAGTGCATTAACTGTCTGTTATACTTTATAAGCACTGTAAGATATATTTAACTGATAATGTAATACTGACACTGACTAATAATGTAATAACTTGAGTCTTTGTTCTCAGGAAATATTACATTGTTAGCCAAAATTATGACATCAAATGAAAGTATTACACCCCTTATGAAGTATCACCAGGTAATGTAATAATGTGATGTTGATGTATTACACTATCAATGTATCACATTAACATGTTTTATTACATTTTAAATCCAATAAGAGGGCCATTTTATTTTGACAAGTTGTTACATTAGTGTATGTCAGTTAGTACTTCATCAGTTACTACCAGTCGCTAACAGTTATTAGCACAAAATGAACCGTGATCGACAAAACAATCTTTATTTAATAAGGAAACCAGCTGGAACCCAGTAACACAATTTAGATTTGTGACAACTGAGCCAAAGAGCTTCCAGTGCGTTGCCTCCTCAATATAATCTACTCTGGTCTGGTCTCTGGACCTCATCCACGTCCACAATACACAAATCAAGACAGAAGAATCCTTGATTAAGCCCACTCTCACATAAACAAGCTCTTCACAATCAAGAGCTGAGACACAGCAAGGGGAGGATTTTTAAGGAAAAAGCCCAAATACTGCATATAGTGATCACAGCACAAATGCTGCATTGATCTGAGTGGAGCGGTAATTAAAACAGCCATGTGTTCCAGTGAGTTGCTCCAACGCCAAACAGTCAGCCTGTAATACAGGCTGCCATTAACGACAATCACTGCAGGCACTAGGAAGCAGACATCTAATCAGTTTCTCAAAGCTGTAATGCCAGCCTAATGAAAGAGATTACTTGAGAGGGAGGCCGGCCTGTGTTTTGCCTGATGATGTTTTTCTTCCTCCAGCCCAAGATAAAAGCAAGGTAATAACACTTGAAGAATTATTCCTCAACCTGGATTACAGATATCGAACGTAGAATTAACTTCCATGGAGGAGAAAGATTGGGACAAGCACCCGCATGGAATTTGATTTAGAGTCACATCAGACGCTGTCTGCAAAATGTGTATGTCACAGATATGAAGTCCACAAATAAAATGGGGTTACATTTTTCTGCAGGTGGGAGTGAGAAGTGTCTCAAAGTTTGGATGATTTGACAATTTGATCAGCAGTCTTGGCGAGTAATCAGTTCTGGCAGACACAAGCCCACTCCTGTCAGAGCCACCGGCGGCTGCAAAATGAGTCCATATGAGCTGCCTGCTGCCAGGGCTGAGTCCATATGACCTGCCTGCTGTGAGGGGAGGGATGAGTCCATATGACCTGCCTGCTGCGAGGGGAGGGATGAGTCCATATGACCTGCCTGCTGCGAGGGGAGGGATGAGTCCATATGACCTGCCTGCTGCGAGGGGAGGGATGAGTCCATATGACCTGCCTGCTGTGAGGGATGAGTCCATATGACCTGCCTGCTGTGAGGGATGAGTCCATATGACCTGCCTGCTGTGAGGGGAGGGATGAGTCCATATGACCTGCCTGCTGTGAGGGATGAGTCCATATGACCTGCCTGCTGTGAGGGATGAGTCCATATGACCTGCCTGCTGTGAGGGATGAGTCCATATGACCTGCCTGCTGTGAGGGGAGGGATGAGTCCATATGACCTGCCTGCTGTGAGGGATGAGTCCATATGACCTGCCTGCTGTGAGGGGAGGGATGAGTCCATATGACCTGCCTGCTGCGAGGGATGAGTCCATATGACCTGCCTCATATGACCTGCCTGCTGTGAGGGGAGGGATGAGTCCATATGACCTGCCTGCTGTGAGGGATGAGTCCATATGACCTGCCTGCTGTGAGGGATGAGTCCATATGACCTGCCTGCTGTGAGGGATGAGTCCATATGACCTGCCTGCTGTGAGGGATGAGTCCATATGACCTGCCTGCTGTGAGGGATGAGTCCATATGACCTGCCTGCTGTGAGGGGAGGGATGAGTCCATATGACCTGCCTGCTGCGAGGGATGAGTCCATATGACCTGCCTGCTGCAAGGGATGAGGGATGAGGGATGCGCTTGTGGGGCCAGTGTTTGGCCAAGGTTCTGAGTGGGAAGTCAGAAACCAACCCAATCACCAGAATAAAATGTCTACATTGTACGTTTCTAGAATCCACTGAAATGTAAAATGTAGATATGAGCATTTCTCCAGCACAGACATCGGCTCTTCCCAGTTACTTGCCTGAGTTGGGTGCAGTCCACCTTGGACACACCGCCTCGGAGGAGCCACCACTACTTCCTGATTACCGTGACCACCGGCACCAACTCGGCCCAAGTAGCGAGTTGCGGGGGCATCGGCTACCGCCACTCATGGCTGCCGGCCCGGTTCGACCCGTTAACGTGCCGCGGGAGCCACGACTCGCATCTCCGGTTAAGTTTAGGGAAGCAAAACAACTTGCTTGGGATAAGGAAAGTAAAACAATGGTTGGGTTGAGGCAACAAAGGGGTTAGGGTTTGGGTTGGGATTCGAACCAGCTCTCTCATGATGAGAAAGTTGCAAGTCAGGAAGGCTACGGATCTGCCACTCCTGTTATAACGTTAAAGGGATACACCAGTTTTTTTTAAGTTGAGCTCATTTGCCACATCCCCCCCACATAGCCAAGATACCCCCCTGCCTTTACCGGCATTGTCCAAGCAGTTTACAGTGAGTTAGTCGTGAAGTTAGTAATTATCGCCATAGAATGGAGGCCAATGGTACTGCTGTTAAAAATCCACTAAAACACACATCTCACGGCGCTGAAATACATGTTGTGCTTCGGGGACTCACCACACGATGAAATATCAATCCAAAACACTATTTCTGTCAGCATCGGTTGGCATGCTCCACATCTACACCACCAGTCCATCCCGGTTCGTTCTCTCCCCTCGGCCGCTGGCTGTTCGGCTGCCTCAGCCTCTCGTCTTGCCCGCTCTGCTTCTAAAGTAAAGCCTGTAGTTCTTGCTCAGTATATTCTGGTTCAAATAGATAAGGTTCAGGGTCTTGGTTTGTCCAGTAGTAATCGTCATCATCCTCTCTCACGAAGTCCGCCATGATTAGTAGCTATCGCAGTTGTCCTTTGTTTTGGTTACATTCTTTTCCATGGTGTTTTGCCGGCTGTTTATTTTCCTTCCAAAAACACCGCTATGTGCATCTTGGATTGATATTTCATCGTGTGGCGAGTCCCCGAAGCACAACATGTATTTCAGCGCCATGAGATGTGTGTTTTAGCGGATTTTTAACAACGGTTCCATTGCCTTCCATTCTATGGCGATAATTACTAACTTCAAGACTGTTGCTCACTGTAAACTGCTTGGACAACGGTAAAGGCAGGGGGTATCTTGGCTATGTGGGGGGCATGTGGCAAATGAGCTAAACTTTAAAAAAAAGTGGTGTATTCCTTTAACTATTCACTGATGTAGAAAGGTGAAATGCAACATATTTTCATTCAGAAATGTTTCTATTTTACATTTCTGTGGATTGTAGAAAGGTGGAATGCTGACATCTGACTATATATTGGCCTGCAGAAATGCATTAAACACAGGGGTGGGATGAAGCGGCCGGTAAGCCTGCAGAGGTGGAGGTCTATTGAACAAGTAAGTGAGGACTGAGGCTGGCACCGCCAGGAGGGCTGTGGTGCAGAACTGCCTCTCCTCTCCGCAGGCTCTGAAATGTGCTCTGCAGCTCCAGTATATTACCTTTCCCCGCCGTCCGGCTGAATGCAGCCCAGAGCCGCGTGTGCTCCCTTTCAGGCAGCTTATAGCCTTTTGAGAGCATCCGTGCTCTCCGCTCAGGCTGCGTAATTGCATTTCCAACCTGCTGCGCGGCTGAATCTTGTTATGTCGCTTTCTTATTGGAAAAGAGGCAATATGCGTCAATTACACTCAATTGGCTTGTTCGCTGATGTTGTGTGTAAATAAAAACGTTTTCTGCCGTTATGTAATAACCCTGTAGTGAGTGAATGGAAGGGTGTTCCTGGCCGTTGTGACGTGTGATGGGATAAGCATTGAGGTCTGGTCTGCTAATGATTACAAGCCAACTTGGATGTTGTGGGGAAAACGAGATACATGTAATCTCTTGAAGGGGGGGGGGGGGGGGGTCAGTACCAGGGAAACGGCTTTCCTGTTTGTCCACAGCACAGACTTAGATCCCCGCATCACTCTGCTCTCCACTGGCTTTCCTGTTTGCACAGACTTAGATCCCCGCGTCACTCTGCTCTCCACTCGCTTTCCTGTTTGTCCACAGCACAGACTTAGATCCCTGCCTCACTCTGCTCTCCACTGGCTTTCCTGTTTGTCCACAGCACAGACTTAGATCCCCGCGTCACTCTGCTCTCCACTCGCTTTCCTGTTTGTCCACAGCACAGACTTAGATCCCTGCATCACTCTGCTCTCCACTGGCTTTCCTGTTTGTCCACAGCACAGACTTAGATCCCCGCGTCACTCTGCTCTCCACTGGCTTTCCTGTTTGTCCACAGCACAGACTTAGATCCCCGCGTCACTCTGCTCTCCACTGGCTTTCATGTTTGTCCACAGCACAGACTTAGATCCCTGCATCACTCTGCTCTCCACTGGCTTTCCTGTTTGTCCACAGCACAGACTTAGATCCCTGCATCACTCTGCTCTCCACTGGCTTTCCTGTTTGTCCACAGCACAGACTTAGATCCCTGCATCACTCTGCTCTCCACTGGCTTTCCTGTTTGTCCACAGCACAGACTTAGATCCATGCATCACTCTGCTCTCCACTGGCTTTCCTGTTTGTCCACAGCACAGACTTAGATCCATGCATCACTCTGCTCTCCACTGGCTTTCCTGTTTGTCCACAGCACAGACTTAGATCCCTGCATCACTCTGCTCTCCACTGGCTTTCCTGTTTGTCCACAGCACAGACTTAGATCCCCGCGTCACTCTGCTCTCCACTGGCTTTCCTGTTTGTCCACAGCACAGACTTAGATCCCTGCCTCACTCTGCTTTCCACTGGCTTTCCTGTTTGTCCACAGCACAGACTTAGATCCCTGCCTCACTCTGCTCTCCACTGGCTTTCCTGTTTGTCCACAGCACAGAGTTAGATCCCTGCCTCACTCTGCTCTCCACTGGCTTTCCTGTTTGTCCACAGCACAGACTTAGATCCCCGCGTCACTCTGCTCTCCACTGGCTTTCCTGTTTGTCCACAGCACAGACTTAGATCCCTGCCTCACTCTGCTCTCCACTGGCTTTCCTGTTTGTCCACAGCACAGACTTAGATCCCCGCGTCACTCTGCTCTCCACTGGCTTTCCTGTTTGTCCACAGCACAGACTTAGATCCCTGCATCACTCTGCTCTCCACTGGCTTTCCTGTTTGTCCACAGCACAGACTTAGATCCCCGCCTCACTCTGCTCTCCACTGGCTTTCCTGTTTGTCCACAGCACAGACTTAGATCCCTGCCTCACTCTGCTCTCCACTGGCTTTCCTGTTTGTCCACAGCACAGACTTAGATCCCTGCCTCACTCTGCTCTCCACTGGCTTTCCTGTTTGTCCACAGCACAGACTTAGATCCCCGCGTCACTCTGCTCTCCACTGCTGCCTTCGGATTATTCTCCAAATTCCCACGGTGTCGTCAATCAACAGATGCATTTAAACCTCCCAACAACCCTCCCGCACCACCAGCGATACTGTATCATGTGACGGGGAGATGACCTGTTTGCTGTGACTGCCAGTGTATTGTGTGCAAATTTCCATTCCAGCTCACTGACATTGGGAAAAAGCTACAGTATCTGTGTCCTTCAGCTCGAAACACCAAGCCAGAACATTCAACTCACATGGCGATGCTGTGATGAATGGGATGAAATGTAACACATTACGGTACATGTAATGGGAGCGCCATCATATATTTTTTCTTTTGTTAAAATGTAATCCATTACCACTACTGAGGGAAAAATGCCATAAAATAAATTACAGATACTTTCAGATTAAAAGAAAAAGAAAGAAAAAAAGTGATTACATGTTCCATTACTGCGCAGTGAGGGTTAATCATGGTGCTGGTAGATGATGATAATAACACTGTTACACCGGAATAAATTGTCCATTTGGTTTTAGATTCTATAGATTTTGGAGGTAAAATAATGACTTGACACAGAAAGGCCAATGCATTTTAGTTGGATCTAAGAGGCCAAAAGGCCATCATTTTTTCCTGGCTGCATGGCTCCATTTGCTCCTAATAATAAGCTGTGATCTGTATGCAGGTCTATCCTAATAATGATCAATCTGATCACACTGGTAGACCTACTTGTCATCTACATTCTCTCCGCATTGTGATCAGATACCATATTATGATGCACTATGCAAAGTGCTGAGAAGGTGCAGTGGCAGTGTCAACAAAAACAAACATGGTAGGTTTAAGGTCATTAGACAAGATCAGTGTTGGGATTTAACTACTTTTTGCAGTAACTAGTAATCTAACTAATTACGTTTTCTATTTTTGTAACAACTACAATTACTGAAATTTAGATGAGCTAGTTACTAGTTACTTTAGGTTGTGAAAATAGCAGACAACTTCAGAGGATTATCCAGTTTATGATCATCAGACCTAGACCGGGGAGAAATGCCGTCTTCCTGCCTGACAAAAATGACAAAAAAAAAATGACACGTTTTAGTGGAGTTAAAACAGTGTAAAAATTACACCGGAAGCGGAAGAAGCACCCATCAGGCATCATGGCAGCTAGAAATAAGGTGGATAGCAAGACAAAGTGAGACAAAGTGAGAATAGTGTTCTAAACACATCAGCTAGCAAAATATAGCCTATGCCTGGTAGGGCTGGGTATCGTTCAAATTTTTTCGATATCGATACCGTTTCGATACTTTGATTTCGATACCGGTTCCTGTACGATACTTTTTTCGATACCATTTTAGAAAAATCCATTATAACAAAAATAATAAAACTGCATTACACATTGTCTAAACTTATTGCTGTCCCTACAAAAAAATATTGGAGTACTACAAAGGAAAGAAATGTAAAACAAATAAATAGTTTTCAGTGCAAAACGGAGAGTTGCAAATCAGTGTTTAATGCTCACTGCTGCAACAGAACGCTATTCTTGTCCAAACTGACGAGACAGCTCCACTTCATGCATGGAAGACAACAGTTGAGCATTGACTAGCCTATCAATATAGCCTTAATGGCACAAAGTGAATCGCATTTACAATCAACAAACTATCATGACATCAGCGTTTGTTAACGAGTTGCTAAAAATACACAATGCCCGCTTGCGCATAACGTTAGGGCGCCAATTAATTAAACGATCTAATGCTAGCTACAACTCACAGCCAGACTGTCAGACTGAGGGCTCTGATAACCGCTAACATCAACAACAACTTGCGGTAAGCTGACCCACCTCTCGATTATTTCTCTTGTCTGTAGAAACCAGTCCTTGTTGTTTCTGTTTCTTTCCCTGCTTTTCATCATCTTCGCCATATGGTACTCCAGGATAGGACTATAGCTTGTTAGACTAGCTTGCTAGTTCCACTTCTGTCTCCGCACCGTACGCTGCCTGCCTCACAACAATGCTGCTCACAACAAACACACACCGGATAAAGTGGGTGTAACTTTTCCTGCATGTCTCTACATGACAGCCAATCACCAGCCATATTAGAGCGTGGTGTGCAAGCATGTCGCATGCTTATAGGCTCAATGACGCTGTTTTGTTTTGGTATCGAAAATTGGTATCGATTGACAAGGGAGGCTTCGATACCCCTTAGTATCGATGCTTTCATTTCGGTGCCAAGTAAGTATCGAAACTCGATACCAAGCCCTAATCCCTGGATGTCATGATGAGATTAGATTGATGAAAGTTTGGACAGAATGATTGCATCATTTTCTCCCGCTTTTTTTCTCCCCCTCTGCACAGCAGACAGGTAGGTTGATCAGATCCAACAGCCTGTATGAGTCAGTATAACAACTTTTTTTTCATCGGTCATTGTGCCTGCCTACATATAAATTAGTGGCCTTTCCCCCCAAATACTGATGGTTCTGTCATTCTGTGGTGTATACATTTCAGATCTGATGCTTGCAGTGCGCTATAGGGGCAGAAATTGAGTCAAGTTTGGCTCCCTGTGTGTTTTGGGCTTAGCAGTACATGTTGGGGACACATCTAACGGTACAGTGCAGTGGACACAACTACGTCGTCCATCCACCAATTATTTAATTCTACGACAACAGTGTAGCGATTTCCCAGTATCAACTACCTCGATACAGTGCCCTGGGTCCTTTTACAGTACTTAAAACCCTAAATTATGCTACTATCACTGGTCCTGTATTAAAATGTATATGAAATACAACTTCCAACAACACATTCGGTGATTTACAGTAGGGCGTAATGTAGCCTAATGTAAAACACAAAAAAATACAACAGCCCTTTTGCCAAGGTAAATTAAAATAAAATGATTATGACACCTTTGCACCACAATACGTATTGTATACTTACAGTATTGTACCTGGCAGAAAGCTGATGTGAAATATTCGACAGATATTACCTCTATTAAATAAAACAGTTTGCATGAATCAACAACAATTTTGGGCCTAATGATTTACTCTTGTGGCCCCACAAAACAAAAGCAATAAACAATTAAAAGCCCCCGTTGCAGACCTGAGTGCACATAATGTGTGTTGTGTGATAATATAATATATAATAATTTTCACTTGCATGAGAAATGCAACTTTGGGTTACTCACCCAAAGCAAACAGTTCAAGCGTCTCCATAATGGCCACCGACGGTCCAAACTTAGTCCCGTCCCAGTAGCAATGAAGAAAGAAGTCTAACTCAGTCTCAAGGAAAGATGTCCAACTCGGTCCCTGTGACAATGAAGAAAGGAAACGGATGGTCTCACTCGAAGTCAGAGTTGCAAACGTGCTTTCCGTGCGCTATCTGGTGGTCCATACAGGGTTCACATAAAACGCTAGCCTAACATTAGCGAGTCGCTCTAGGCTCAGAAGGAGCTACGTGTTGTGAGTGCAATAACCAGACACCACATAAGTGAAATTAGTTAACTGCAACTTTAGTTTGCATATACTGTATAACAACCATATGTACATGAAAGGGGAGGGGGCTCTAAAGAAAATAAATGTGTAATGTCCTTTTGTCAGTTAGTGTCTGGTCAAAGTCTACTTTGTCTGAGTTCAGATCAGGTGAACAAGTCTGATGTGTCAGAGTCTGATGAGTCAGAGTGTAACGTGTGTTCGAGGCGAGCTGGTACCAATCTGGTGACTGGCACGATCCTACCACAGGGCAGATAGCTCATCTGCTGTTCCATGGAAATGTAGCCTAGATCCAGGATCCTGGGAATCAAGCTGGGTGGCTCGCCATCTACTGGAATCGCTGGGATCTTCTTCACTGGATCTCGTCTCTCAATAAAAGACCTGACCTGCATTTACAAACAGGCTCATACTGTAGTCTCAGTTCTGTTTTCCATTATATCTCATCTTATGTTTGTCTTGTGTTGTACAACATCATACCAGATCATAACTAATGCAGTATGCACAATTAAATACTTTACATTAGGCATGGGTCGATTTCAGGTTTTGCCGGTCCGGTCCGGTGTACGAGCTTAAACCGGTTTGATTTCACGTCACCAGCTAAACCGACAATGTATTTCTCTAAAACAGGGGTATTCAATTAAAATTCAGAAAGGTCCAGTTAGAGAAAATTTCCTAGAGCAAGGGTCCGGATTAGCAACGTATAACTTTTATGACTATTCAGTGCCATATATATTGAAGTAGCCTCATAGTTCTTCTAACAACATCTGCATGTATTCCACAACTGATTGTTAAATCAAATAAAGTAATTCAGTATTTTCAACAATGTTTATTTTCAGAAAAAAGATTATTTCAAATAAAAAATATATATATTTTCAGTTTTCACGTTTAACTGGTATTACGTGCTTTAATAATACACATTCTTTTCTCTTTCAAGTAAAATAAGGGCTGCATTGAAAAAGTAAAATACACAGCAGAGCAAAGAGCTTAATTTTAGAAAAATAAAATAAAAAGTGTACTGTAAGTTCCCTTTTTCTTCTTTTAGTTGACTGCACTTGACATTTTAACAGTCTCAATCAAAACTATCTGAGCACATTTTAACAATTCCGCCACGTTCTCTTGTTCAATGACAGAAGTGTAGCCCAGCTGGCCCAGCCTGGTAGAACCATCCTGATAATAATGTTATCTCACTATCAGTGGGCGGTAGGGTTGTGCGATATACCTGAAATACCCATCGTGATTGTTTCACAGTCAAACATCGTGATTGACGATGGCATCGTCATTGATGCCATCCGCCGCTGCAATGCACGTTAACAGCAGGACAGCTGAGCTCTTCATGAGACCGACAAGCAGGCTACTACTGCACAGAGCCAGGCGACTCAAGCAGTAGCAGCTACTGCTGTAACAGCTAGCAGTAGCTGCTGCTGTATTTCTCTCTCAACTCTCTCCAGTCTCCTCAACTCTCTCTCATTAAGTTCAAAAGCCCACGCGAATCTAACGTTATATCCGCCAGTAATTCTGTCAGTTTTCTGCCAGCTAGTTAAATTCAACAAACGCACACACACACACACACACACACACACACACACACACGTTGTTGGTCAGGACCTGTAACGTTAACGTTATTTGTTTTGCACCGTTCAATATTGCTGGTAGTGCTGTATCGTATGTAATGGAGCGACTTCAACTTTCACTTTGGAAACAGGCGAGTTACTTACAGTACTTAGAAAGTTGAAAAAACAACTTTTTCAATGTCAGAATTGAGACTTTGACTATCAATTTCTCCAAAATGGCACCGTGAAAATGGCTCATTTCATGACAGTGTATACCCAGGGGTGTTAGTGTACACAAATATGTCAGTCATGGTCTGGGCTTATGGAGCTATGTGATTTTACAGTACTACTTCGAAAGTCGAAAAAACAACTTTTTCAAGGTCAGAATTGAGACTTTGTCTATCAATTTCTCCAAAATGATACAGTGAAAATGCTTCATTTGATGACAGTCTATAGGTAGGCTATAGGGATGACCCCGTGCCCAAATATGTCAGCCTTTGTCTGAACGTATGGACCAATGTGATTTTAAAGCCACTTGAATCTCATAAAGAAAGACTATTTCAGGGAATAATGATTTTCCAATGGCTTCTGTGTCGAGAGCGATTTATCTAGCTCAGTGGTCTACTCTAGACTGGAGTCGAATCGTGCTTTTATTTAGAAAAACCGGACCCGGAAATGCTTCTTTTCCCCCCATCTTGTTGATAGCATCAACATGCTAGTACCAAGCGAAACTCCTGCTACCATCGGTCAACAAGGTAGGACTTTTGTGACATATTCAACAACAATCATTCAATACACTATGTGTGTTGTAATGTCGATCTAGTGTGGTAAAGTAAATGTGAGAAAGGATGGCTCAGCTGAATTGTGACACTCGTCTTTTTAGCCCGCTCCGAACACCGGTGAAGCAGCAGTACCGTTACAGCACGGGCATCAAAATCCAAGTGGCGGCTGGCTTGACAGTGGTTTCGCAAACGACGGCCCAGTTGACCGCAGTCAAACTAAGGTCAGTGAAAGCAAAACTGTATTTTTCTGTTTTCTGAAATGCTATTAGCAGTAACAGTAAACTGAATTTCGTAGTTCACTATTTCTTATAAAAAATACTGCTTGACTTAGGCTATTAGGCTCAATAAATTCCCCTTTTCCTATTTTAGTAACATGGTGAATATAGCATTACTGTGAAAGACTAGCATCAATTACGTTTCCCTTTAGACACTTGTACTGTTGTACATTCACAACAAACCACTGAAAATTGCTAGAATGGCCTTTACATTGAAATAACTTTCTTCCTTGGTAACACACAACAAAACAGAACAAAACTAGCAAAGTGTATGAGAAGCTAATGTTATTGTTAGCTTACCGACGCATTGATGTGCAGCTAATTGACATGAGGACTTGTGGCTTTGGCAGGGAAACTTCTTCTTCTTCTTTGCGTTTAATGGCAGATTGCATCATTGCAACCAAGTTAGGTGCATACCGCCACCTACTGTATAACTAAAGCTAACGTTATGAAATCCAATGTCAAAATGAAAAAAAAGGTGTCCACCCCCAATGCTCCCATTCACTCAAATAACCATACTCTGGCCCAGACCAAACGTCTTAAGACCGTTGCGACACCCATAACACCCAAAACAGCTGTCAATATTGAAGACAAATAATATATTTAATTCTCTCACTTATCACTGTATATTAATCACACTGACATGATCATCAGTCATTAACCAATCAGAAATAGTGTCTAACTATTGCATGTCCAGTCAGTCCCCCATTCTGACCAAACGCCGGAGGTTGGTCCAGGGCCGGTTCCAGAACAAGATGACTAGGGGTGCATCCTAGATAGGAAGGGGTGCAGATGCCCGGGTGCAGATGCACCCGGGCAATGCAATTTGACATGTTATTTTACTAAAAATAATGCATTTGACCATCATTTAAAGTAGAATGATACCACCCAAGCAAGAATATTTCAAGTGTTTCAAGTGCTTTACTGAAATATTTGGACCATATAATGATAATACAATTATCTCAACCTTAAAAGGTTACATATAGGTGCCAAAAAGCCATAAAATCACATCAAAGAACAAAGAAAAACAACAACTATAATTCAAGTTTAAACAGTAAGTGGTGCAGCTGTAGCATTTATTAAAAAAAAAAAAAAAAAAAAAAAAAAAAATTTACTTTTCAACTGAGCATGCAGACAATTAAAATAAGGGTGCAATGCATGCTTTTGCAGCCCCGTAGAACCGGGCCTGGGTTGGTCAGGGTCTCCAACGGGCTCAGGTGCATCACGAATGTCATCACAGAGAGGGACATTGCGCCTGGTTGTGTTCTTGTGCAGGACAATACAGGCAAGTATTATGTTGCATAAATAAAATAAAATAAACTCTTGAAGTGACCCCACGCTGGCTATTCTATTTCTACCTGTTGTTCTTTACATAGCTACTAGCCTACATTGTGATAGCCTATCCCATTTCGAGCACTGGTTATCCGGATTTGGTAATCCTGAAAGGTTTGTATCCGGATCAGAGTAATCCAATCCGATGTTGCTTTGAAAAACTGGCACAAAAATAAGATGGATTACATGATCCTGGATAGCAAAAAATAGGATTTCCAAATCCGGATCAGTTTTATCCAGATTAAACATTTTGAACAACTGGGCTCCATAACCAGTGCTCGAAATGGGATAGGCTATCACAATGTAGGCTACTAGCTATGTAAATAACAACAGGTAGAATAGCCAGCGTGGGGTCACGTCAAGAGTTTATTTTATTTTATTTTATTTATGCAACATAATACTTGCCTGTATTGTCCTGCACATGTCCCTCTCAGTTTTTTTATTTTGCTGTACTGAAAGGCTGAATACGTAGCCTATGTCTACTTTATATACTTAATCACTGTAGCCTAACGGATGAACAAATTAAGTGAAAATCTTATAAATAAATGTATATACTGTATACTGCATGATTCATTACATTTTGTGACTGAAATCCACCCTGAATCCACCCTTTTGCTGGGATCAGTTTAATCCTGATTTTTTGGATAAAAGTTATCCCAATCCTACTAAAAGGTTTTGAACAATGCATACTGAAGGTTTGATCCGGATAAAAACCAAGATTGGATTACGTAATCCAATCCGATTTCAGAATCCTTTTTTTCTTTTGAACAACCCATTTTCAAGATTTGATCCTATCCGAAATCCGATCGGATTACTTTTTAACAACTGGGCCCAGAGCACAGTTTATCACCATTGAAATGAAAGCCAAAAAGGCTTTCTTGCCCATACTGATCATGTTTCCAGATTCAACACTCTTCTGTCCTGGTTCCTTTTGTACTTGAATCCTCTCATGTTTCCTCTCCATACTTTTAACTGCCACTGCATAAGAAATTCCTCTCTTTTCTCTCATCTTAGTCACCCTTATCTCTCTAATCCTTTTTTGGCACTGTGCTGATCCTGCATGATGCAATCCCTCACAATGTAGGCATTTAGCCTGCTCTTTACATTCCTCCATTCCACAATCATCTCTCCCACAACGACCACATCTTTTATTTCTTCTGCACACTGCTGCTACATGACCATACTGTGTTGACAGCAAAAACATCTTAGCGGTGCCTTCTCAAACGGCCGCACCCTGTAGCACACACAATCCTGGAAAACTCTTTCAGGAAGCTCACCTATGAAAGTCAAACACACAAACAAACTACTCTCCTTCTTACCTTCTCTAAATCTTGTCATCCTTCTAGCCTCATGCACACCTTTTTGATACTCAAACAACTCCTCAAATGGCACACCACTTATAACTCCCTTTCTCATCGGCTCACGTGCAAGTGTGAAACACTCCACCCTACAATGCTTGCTTATACTCACTTATATCCATGACTTCAAATCCCTGCTCTTCCGACACACAACAATCATCACCATTCCACTTCTGGTTACCCTCACAGACTTAACTGTCCCCACTTTCTTTTTCAAGAACTTCCCCACGTCATGTGGGTTACTGAACACTCCATCATCCTTCCCTACCGCTTTCATTCCAACTAGAAAATCACCCGACTTCTCATTCCTCACTTTCTTCACTTCTTGCTGACTGTCACTTGATGAGCTAGACACACTTTTTCGTGTATTCTCTATCCCTCTTGAATCATCATCCTAACACGCCATGACCAACGTGCCCAACGAATCTTGGCAGGGAAACAGTTTCACTACTGTCTGATAACTCTTCTTCTTCTTCTTCTTCTTCTTCTTCTTCTTCTTCTTCTTCTTCTTCTTCTTCTTCTTCTTCTTCTTCTTCTTCTTCTTCTTCTTCTTCTTCTTGGGTTAGGGTTCTTCAGGTGCTTTTCAGGTTGATTTTAGCAAGGGGGTAATGGCTGAAACAAAAGATTTAACTGAGTTATCATAACTATCACAACTCAAACTTAAGTTAGTAGTTTCAGTTATTTATAACTTTATTCATTTCTAATGTTTAACCCATATCTTCAGCTGAGTTACACGAGCATAATCTGCAGCAGACTAGTAGCCTATGGGTTAAAGCTGCATTCAGCAATGTTTTTGTGTTAAAATAAGTGTTAAATGTCTCTATATTCTGACAGTAATCACTGAAATAGAGTGTTTGGTCAGTGACTTGAAACCCCCCACGCCCCGCTGTCCTCTATCTCTCTCCTGTAGTCCTGCAGGCATGGCGGACGTATCTCCGCAACCGTAACTCGTAGAGTTAGAGGTCGGATAGTTTGAGGTCGGCGCCAATTTTTTTAATCTTTGGGCTCGCTCCCCTACCAAGCGGCTCCCGCTGGCAGGGGGCACTCTAAGGGTAAATCCTCTTGGGGGCTCCAAACTGAAGTCGGGCACTCAGGCACAGATGACGGTGGTCTCACTCCCCTGCCGAGCAGCTCCCGCTGTCAGGGGGGCTTATGTTGCTGCTGCCGCGGGCCACGCTGCTGCCTGGCGGCGCTGCTGTTGCAGCCGAAGCACGCTTCTGAAGCTGCCAGGCTATTTGTTCACCACCGGCGGTCCAAAGAGGCCAGAGAGACCGGTGGGTTGAGTAGTCAGCTGTGTCAGGCTAAGCTGCATGCCAGGCAGAGTAAGCAGGCGGCGTGGCAGCCATGGGCTGCTAAAGCACGCACTTGTTACACACGGCACGCGCCCTCGCTTAGGGGAGGCTAGGCTATCTGGCCGGCCAAAGCTTAGCTGAGCTACCTACACTGGCTAACGATAATCACTCCATAGCCGGGGAGGTAGAAGCAGTCAAGCTAGCTACAGCTAGCATACTAGAGCTAGCTAGTCTAAGCCGTTAGGCTGAGCTTGGAGAAACTCATCCCCACACTAACACACAGCCTAACACGCACCCAGCGTCTATTTTCGGAGCGCTCCGTTTTTGTGCGCCGGCTCCCAGCGCGACACCGAAAGGCCAAACCGGACTGCTGAGAATGGTTTGGCCCTTCGGCGTCGGGTGCTGCTTTTCTGGTGGCTAATCGTGTGGAGAAACTATGCAGCAGAGACAGAGGGGCTCAGTTGTGGGAGCGGATTGACTGCTGTTCGCAGCTAACGTTAGCTCCAGCCAGAGCAATCTATACAGCTCTGGCTCCAGCATCGGTTTCCGTTTCATCATGGGGCTTCTTCTGCTGTTTTTCCTCACCTTTCTCTAATCTGGAGAGCACTGTCGCCACCTAATGGGTCCGTAAAATAGCTTCTACACATTCGACATCCCCCATACTTTCACAGGAGATGCATCAGGCTTTGATCCACGTCCCACCGTCAAAAAACGCAATTGACGACAATCGTCGTCATTGGCACTCTACGTTACTATTTGAATTGACGACGATTGTCGTCATTGGCACTCAATGAGTTAAGGAGCGATGTCCGCTCTGAGCTAAGTAACTGTGTTAGCAGCATACACAACACAACACAGATGGTAATCATCCGGCGCCAAGGCCGCACCGCACTGAGCGCACGGTCTAAGCGGCTCTGCCCTTTCCATATCAAAGCTAGGTGAGGAGGACACAACCTAAGCAGCAAGCGAACCCAGACGGGAAGCTAACAAGCCAGGCAAGTATGCCTACACCCCAGCAGAGGGGATAGCAACCTAGAGAAGTGACATTAGAGTACAGCAGTAAGCCAGCATAACATAGTTCTACCCTGCTATTCTTAGAGGAAGGTGGGTTTACACACAGCCTAGCGGCAGGGAAAACTTGCTATAAGCAAAGAAAAAGCAAGCAAGGCAGCCAGCTAATCCGTGCACGTGTATGTGCTCTGGATAGCATTTGTCCATGGCCAACTCGGCCCCGCACCGGGCGCATTTTCTAAATGGCCCGTTATCCTCCATGTCCAAAAGGCGGGTCCTAGACGCAGCCATATCGACAGAGGGAAAGCTCGCTTAACCCAGCCGGACCTATAACATTTCACTCGGACCAAAACGTAAAAACCTGCGGATTTAAAGAAAACATGCCTTTCTATGTCGTTTTTTTAAGTTTTGCTCTGAGTCAAATGTTCTATGGTCTCTCCCGATTCTAAAACTATTTTTATAAGCATTTTAAGAAATGTCTATGGGGAAATAAATGGCGGATGAAAATCTCTGGTACAGTGCTGAAGCAGGAAGTGACATTCACTTTGCCTCTCCAGTTCCGGGTCCCTTCCTTTCTCCCTTGCTTGCAGAGTAACCATACATATTTCATAAAATGCTTATAAAGAAAAGTTTACTTGGTCAAACCAAGCGATTCAACGATTCAGCCTCTTTGGAAACACGAGAGACCATAGAACAGGGGTTCCCAACCTTTTTTTGCGTGCGACCCCACTTTGACACACAAAAATCTAGGGTCGCCAGACATTCAAATTTCGGTAAATCGGTAATATCAGTGGCATCATCAGTGACATTATCAATGATGTCACAGTATGCTGACTTTTTTCCCAGAATTCTGACTTTAATCAGAGAATTCTGGCTTTAATCTCTGAATTCTCAGTTTAAGTGATAATCTCAATGATTTTCAATAAATGTCTGTTAAGCCACTATCTCACCAATTGAGTTAACACAATGGTGATTGAGCCTAATGGCCCATTGACAGAAGCCTTTGCATTTTCAGTGTTGCAGCATTTATGAACTGGGTGTAATTACCGCTCATCATCATAGGTGTCGCCAAAGAGGATGAAACGGAAATCTTTGAGATTCCATATATATAATAATAATATTCCTGAATCGCTTGGTTTGACTATTTTTTATAAGCATTTTATTAAATGTAGATGAAAAAATAATGGCGGGCGATTGGCTCTGGTGCGTACTATGCCTAAACCGGAAGTGGGTGTGGCTTTGGTCTCCATACACTGCATCCACAACAAGAGATCTCTGCCAAACACTTTTCTCCACTACTCCGTCCATAATGCACATGTCTCACTGTGAAGTTCCAGATGCATTCCGACGCATTCAGGCGATAACGTGGGGTGGCAATGTGCCAAAAAAAGTGAGAGCTTGCCTTGTTACATCGCCCAAAAGCCGCCAGTCAAAATAGTGGTCGCACTAACGTTAAACTGTGGATGATTTCACAAGTGAAGTCATATCTGACTAGTTTTCAATGTATTTCTCCCCACAACAGTTAGGCTATATGTCTCGAATATATAGGCTAAAGGCTCATTTATACTCTATTTTCATAGTCAATAGATGCGTCCGTTTCAAACGGTGTAATCGTCACTGCCCACATACTTCCATGCGTCTTTCACGTTGGTATCATGTTAAGCAATACATTCACCAGTGGGCAGTAGAGAGTCAAATGTATGAGTGTGTGGGGGGTTTTGCTGTATTTCATGCGTATCCGTAAGCTTTCAGAGGACGGACAGAAAACGCACGAAATGAACGCAGAGTAAGGACAGGGCCGGTTCGTGCATATAGGCGACATAGGTGACCGCCTATGGCGCCACCTTGTGGGGGCGGCAAGATGAGGCAGAAAAAACAAACAAACCCACACAATAAAACCAAAATAAAAGAATGTGGTTCGTGGTTGCTGGTTGGTTGGTCACATTTTCTGCCGTGTAGACATTTGCTGAGGAATGGGTCAATGTGGCGCTGCACCAATGACTGGGCTTCATGCACCTGCAGTACCTGCCTACCTGCTCCCGCGGTGGCCCGCCCTCACCCCAACAACGCCACAACGAAGACAAAGCGAAAAAAAGCGCCAGTTAAACATCATGTCTAACCCTAAGCGACCAAAATTGTCTGGTGCCCAGTTTAAAAAGAAGCGAGTGCAAAAGGAGCAAGCACGGGAACAGCAGAGGAGTTCCTTGTTAAGGTTTATTAAACCCAGGTCTGCCGCGGCTAGTAGTGACAAGTCTGACAACAACGCCATCGGAGACGGGAGGGATCCACCAAGTCCACCGGCACCACCGGAGACGGAGGCCGCTGCCAGCAGCAGCAGCAGCAGCAGCAGCAGCAGCACATCGACTACTACTGCTACCGTCCGTGCTGCTGCTAGTGCTAACACCATCGCTGCCGCTGCGGGCCTGGCCCTCGCCCGACCTGGTGCACCTTCAAGTTCGCTGGCACCGGAGACAGCTAGTAGCACTGTGCTAGCTGCTATTGCTAGTAGCACTAGCAAAACTCCCAGAGCAAACTTGCATTCGTCTACTCGAAATGACAAATATGGATTTATTGGATTTACTAAGCTGGTATCTCAACGCAAATCAACTAAACTTTTTGGGGTCCGGGGAACCCCCCACCCTCTGCCCAGCTTGCTTTCGCCGCGGGACACGGGAAGACAACAGCGATTGACCCTAGGCTGTGACGTCATGAAAATTGAGATGGGCGGTCAGTGAATTTGAACTGTGAATTTGAACTGTGAAAAATGGATTATATCTGGATATATCAGAGAAATTCCACTTGATCTGCAATAAGGAGAATATGAACTAATGTTGGTGAACCAGAGACTTGACACCTGCTGTTGACTTTCTGGTCTGTGTGACCCTGGTCTGTGTGACGGAAAGGAATTCCAGGCAACCAAAACATTTCATCCTAATCTGGACTCTCTACTGCCAAGGACGCAGCTCTCCTGATATTTTCGTCTGCAACTGAGCTCTCCCCCTCCCCCAAACCCCCGGCCTTGTTCAGCCCTTGCATCATCCACCCCACCCCCCCCCCCTCTCCCTCTTCCTCCGATATACATCCATCTGGCGCTGATCACAGCGAGCCACTTGCGTTGTTTGAGGAGCTAATGCAACGGTGGCGCTGCGCACGTGGCGACCCGGCTGAGGGCAGCAGATGGTCCTTTGGAATCTGTACATAATGCAACAAATGTTTATGTATAGTATAATATTGAAGTGCGCCTTTATTACTTTAAAACTAGTAATAATGTATCTCAATTCTGAAGTGTGCCGTTATTACTAATCTCAAACTAGTAATGATGTTGTAATTATCCACTACTGTCTGATGTGAACCAAAGTGCCCTTCTGGGACATACGAATAAACTTGAACTTGAACTTGAACTTGAACTTGAACTTGAACTTGAACTTGAACCGCTGTTGCTAGTACTAGTAGCGACGCTGCACCAGCACCCCGGAGTAGCAGGGAAGAAGACGCCCCTTCTTCTCCGCATCCACCGCCACCGGCGGAGCCTGCCAGGTGCGCTGCCTGGCCCGCCGTGATCGTGAGGAAAGCCCCTCCAGCTCCACCGGAGACCACTGGGACTAGCAGGGAAGAAGACGCCCTGATCCATCAAGGATAAAAATGTTCTCCAAAAATGCACAAAACTGGAAAAAGCCCTGACACACAGCGACTCCAGAGATATTGACGGACAGGAACTTTTTGTGGAGTTGAGTGGCTTGAGCAGACGTCTATCAGCTGGAACTAAACCACTAGATGCACTGAAGTTCATCTGTGAAAATGACTTGGCATCCGTTTTTCCAAATGCTTTTATAGCATTACGAGTGCTTCTCACCCTCCCCGTTTCAGTTGCCTCGGGAGAACGCAGTTTTTCCAAGTTGAAACTGATAAAGAATTACCTTCGGAGCAAAATGAAACAAGATAGACTGAATGGACTGGCCACCATTTCCATTGAACATGATTTGGCACAGAAAATCAACATGGAGGAGGCAGTTAGGACCTTTGCTGCGATGAAGGCACGCCGTGTACACTTCTGAAAGGTAAGAATATTAGGCTATTCGCTCTCTCTAGTTGTAATACAGAAATCTGCTGTTTATATAACTTAATATCATGCTTGCTGCTTTCGCTGCCATGCGCACATTGTGTGTGTGTGTGTGTGTGTGTGTGTGTGTGTGTGTGTGTGTGCACACAGTGTGCGCTTTACGCACATGAGAAAGTTATGTGCTATTGTGAAGCTGTGTTATTGTGAAGCGTTAACTAACTTGCGCCGCCGTGCGCACCTTGTGTGTGTGTGTGTGTGTGTGTGTGTGTGTGTGTGTGTGTGTGTGTGCTTGCTTTACGCACGAGGGTGGGTGCATAGGAGAGATTTATTTGCTCTGACTATATTATATTGAGGAGCTGAAATCGGATGATTTTGACTTGGGAAATAGCTCTGCTGTGTTGACTGCTGTTGGAGACAGACAGGTTATTGAGCTAGGCTGTGTTTGGTGCGGTGCCTTAATTGAATATTTTTGCACGCACGCAAAAAGGGGCATATTGTGGTATGGCACGTTGCAAAATAGGGCGGCATTATTTGTTCTCGCCTAGGGTGGCAGAAATGCACGCGCCGGCCTGAGTAAGGACAGAAGGTTCTGTCCGTCTCCGTCTCCGTCTTTAACGTAGAGTATAATTGGGCCTTAATGCAACACTATCACCCTCTTGCATTTTCACATACAAGACAGACAGGTCGGGAGGAAAAGAAACCATTCAAGCCGTCTGCAGCACTTGAGGAAACTGTGAGTTTGCTCGTTTAATTCATTGATATAAGCGATTGCGTGCATGATTAATTAATAGGCTACGTGAACGTTAATAGCTGGCACTTATCACCCAATAGTAGGCTAATGCAGTAGTAGGCTATCATCTCCAATTGTTGCATTTTCAAACTGGCAGATGGGGGAAAAGAAACAATTCAACTTTTACTTGTTTACTCACCAATTTGGCTCGCTTCCAAATAATCCAGCCACGTAACTACGTCCATTCATGAAATTATTAAATAGCACAGGGACATTAATGGTTTGTAAAGTGCCATTTAACCACCCGCCCACTCACAGCATGTTCCGGAACATGAGCTGGAGGTGTTAAACCACAGCCGCTTTGCCAACGATGCGGATCCTGTACTAGGGGCTCAGATGGTAATGATCCGCACTCGCGGGAGTGCGCATAAGGCGGATAATTGTTTCTAACATGCAGGCCGACCGGCTAGCAGCTGGTAATAGTCAGGACTTCACTGCATAATAATTTTAGAAACATGTCTCTCTATTCACCTTATTCAGAAGAGACGATCTGGCGTGATAGACTAACAGGAAGTGTAAATACAATCGGAGGTTCCGATTGTATTTACACTTCCTGTGACTCCTAAACCTAGTCTGACACATAATGTGAGTCAAAATAGGTTTGACCAAGTGAGTCAGACTAGTTTGAGCAGGTAAAACAGCCGGCATTTTGAACAGGAAGTCGCGATACAATGGGTCAAGTAGGCGGGGCTGCATAAGGTGAATACAGCCCAATATGAGGCAGATAAGCACTCTAAGAATAAACAGGAGAGTCTGTCATACCTCGTGTTGAGAGATGTATGTTTTAAACAACTGCAAAGATTACGACATGGCCTATATATTGTAGCAACTAGCAACTGTAGGGTTACTGCTACAGTATGCACATTTTCACTCGTTTATTTCTCAGCCTCTGTAGCAGATAGAAACATGAAATAAAAACCATCTGTGAGCTTAAACCTTTGGCTTTCATTGGAAATGAAATGATTGCCTTTGTCCTAATCTCCATCAAAGGTGTCTCACCTTCACTCGAGAAATGGTTAGCCAATTAGAACATTAATATTAATGAACTAAAGCCACAGCAACAGAAACAGCCTGTTTTTGCTGGGGCGGGGGGCACGTGTAAACATGGATTAAGAGTGATATTGGTAGCCTACAACACACAAATGGTTTTTAATGGACCTCAAGACATAAATAATGAAAAGAGTTGAACATTCAATCATGTCGAGTGTATAAGCTTTTGACAGTCTGGTAGCTACAATCCGTTACAAAAGCCTGCACACTCATTTTCTCCAACACAACTTTTAATGACGTCTCATCAGATGAAGAGCCAGGCCTGTACTGCTAGCCTGGGTGAACCCAGCCTTCAACGTGATGACGTCACAGACTATGCCTGTAACATAGGTTCAGCACATAGAGGTCACGTGGAGGCTGGCTTTACCCAGGCTACTGTAATGCTGTCATTAAAAGTTGTGTTGCAGCATACGTATGTCATGTGGGCTATCTTCTGTTTTTTCCATTTAAGCTGTGTGGCCCAGCACGCACCAAGAGCATTTGTTTGCTAGTTTTGTTACTAATGAGCCATATGATTAGTCATGATTATAAGTCTCAGACATTTCCAAAATACAAGGTTACTCTGTTTGGTGATCATTGACACCATCATTTGTACTGAATAAGAGGATTTCAGCAATTCTGTCTCAGAATTGGGCCGCTAAATTACTGTCATTTAATTTGGGTGTCTGTCACTGTGTCAATAAAGCCAGAATCACACTGCTGTAGCCATGTCCGCCATTCTTGGCAAGCAGGGCAGAAATTAATATTCAACTGGATTGTTTTGTACACACACACACACACACACGACACACACACACACACACGCACACACGCGCACACACACACGCGCACACAGACACACACATGCGCACTGAAGGAGAAGGAGAGAAAGAGATTTCTTGAAAATAATGATACCAAAACAAGCCAAACACTGCCTTTGCCTTGTCCTTCAGGAAACTCTTTGACCATAAATAACAGGGGACAGTAAAGTTTTGGGAATACATACCATGCTTCAT
The DNA here is from genome assembly GCF_964638095.1 of Poromitra crassiceps. NCBI lineage: Eukaryota > Metazoa > Chordata > Actinopteri > Beryciformes > Melamphaidae > Poromitra > Poromitra crassiceps. The sequence continues at coordinate 107,604,276 of NC_139624.1, forward strand.
AAACTCCTATTACCTGCTATATTTCATTAGGAAAGCTCATAAACACATCAGCGGAAGTACAGCTAGTTATTTTATTGACTGGATCTGCAAGCTGTTTTTTGTTTTATACGAGTCGTTTCTGTGGCCATAAAACCTTGTGGTGTTCACATTCTAAAACACATTTTGCCCCCCCCCCCCCCCCCCCCCCCCCAAAAAAATAAATAAATAAAAATGGAACAAACAAACAAAAACCATGTTATCATGCAATGCACGCAGACAGTCCTGCATTATTTAGTGAACTGGCACAGATGAATTGCACAATCCAATAGGCATGCATGGTTTATCAGGGATCAACTTGTGGGGTAAATTAAATTGTGGGATATTCTGGTCATCCGGTGTATATAATTTCTGCAGGGAAATCTGAAGATAAAGAGATGTTCTGAATGGAGTGGGAGCTTACTAAAAATGGCACCTGATTTCTTTCTATAATCTCTACCAAGGGCTACTGGGACTTGCTGTTGCCTCATAACGTGTAAGCGAATAGTGAATATCATTTGATATGGTCCTTGGCTGTGAACATAATTCATTGATTTTTTTCCCTCTGACACACATTTGTGTGTCATACTAGGAGGAGGGAGGAACAAGCTGTGGATGTTGTGCAGGACCAGGCTCTTTGAGGCATACAGTCTGTGATCTTCTTACATGCAAGGGTATTTTCCATTTTCTCTTTTTACCAAAGGAAATCAACTTTTTACATGTTGTGCATTTTATGTGTTGGCAAGGGAAATCACAAAGGCATTCTTCTCAAACAGTCTCTTGCATGTGACCACAAATTAGGCTATTCTCGAATGCTCCTATAGTGTGTCAGAGTCACAGATTCAAACAGCATATGTGTTCAGAGAGCAAGTGAAAGAAAGAAAGATACACACACCATAATGCTCCTATAGTGTGTCAGAGTCACAGATTCAAATAGCACATGTGTTCAGATAGCAAGTGAAAGAGAGATATACACACCATAATGCTCCTATAGTGTGTCAGAGTCACAGATTCAAACAGCACATGTGTTCAGAGAGCAAGTGAAAGAAAGAAAGATACACACACCATAATGCTCCTATAGTGTGTCAGAGTCACAGATTCAAACAGCATGTGTTCATCAGAGAGCATGAGAAAGAAGAGAGATACACACACCGTGGTGCAGTTGGTTCTGCTGATTAGAAAGTGCCTAAGCCCCGCCATTAAAGTATAAAACATTTTTAAACTAACGGAAAGTACTTTTAAATAATCTACTTTTTTACTCTTACTTGAGTAATTTCCTGGATTACTTGAGTTAAACTGGTTTTATGCTTACGCGAAATCACCAGCGCTGACTGCGCCGAGGGGTCGCCGCAGCTGGCCGTCCTATCGGCGCAGCTCGGCAGAGGGGAGCGTGCAGCTCCTCGAAAATGTGACTCCGCGGCATCAACACGGACGTGACGTGACCAGCACGAGAGCTGTGATTGGCCGTTGCCTTGGGCCGCGCACATATCCGCTGACGTAGTTGTGAGGAATGAGGAACTGCCATTTCCTCATTTAACAGTGCTTGTCCCTCATCTAGCTAAGCCTTCTGCAGGCTCACCGGAATGAGTTTTGAAATGGAGGGACAATAAAATGCCCCCCCCCCCACCGACATGATTGCAAGTTCTTGGTAAACGACACGATAACGTCATATGTAATGAACACGAGTGTACCACAAGCCACCTAGTGTTTTGGACGTGTACCGCAGCCAGCGCGCCAAGTTACGTTCAAGTATGCACAGTCTCGCTGTCGCCGCTAGTCGGCGGCAAGGCTCCAATTCGAGGCTGCGCAGAACCCTGTCAGCGCCTTTAATGTTCACTAAAGTAACAAAATAATACTTGTACTTGAGTATAGGATTTGTCAGCACTCTTTCCACCTCTGCTTAACAGCAAAAAATGTGGTTGTCATTTTACAGAATTGCACTTCTTATTGTCTCTTCCACCTCTCATGAGTGGGTCCAGCCTGCCTGGCAGTGGTACGGGGTCCGGTCATGGGTCCAGCCTGCCTGGCAGTGGTACGGGGTCCGGTCATGAGTGGGTCCAGCCTGCCTGGCAGTGGTACGGGGTCCGGTCATGAGTGGGTCCAGCCTGCCTGGCAGTGGTACGGGGTCCGGTAATTACTGGAGCTAGTTTTTTAGTGATGTTGAGTGTGGGATCATTATCAAAAGGTTTCTTCCAACAGGCACTAAAGAGAAGCGTTGGCAGTCTTAGACCTCAAGCTGTTCAGCCCTATGCTTGCTAATTGCTCCCTGTCAGGAAGGCCAGAGTGTGTCAGTTCAACGGTGTTCAAGACTCAGGAGAGAAACTTGGAATGAAAGTAGAGCGGGCAAGACGAGGATAACATGAGAAAAGGGGGAGGAAGAGGTCAAGTGAATGAAGAGGTCGATGCAATACAAAATAGTTTTAGTACTATAGTTATAGTTTTAAAAACCTCTCATTTATTAGTTATTGTAATATTCTTACCTACCAATTAATGCTGACAAGGATGGAATTACTGCAATTTTTCAATCATTGATTGATGAAATGTCTACGCTATTAATTAGACCTTGTGAGTACTAGCTCTGTGTTCCAGTGAGTATCATTGCCTAAATTATAATGTTGTTAATATAAGCAGATGGGCGATGTTTACCTTCGCTATATGTTTTCCACACGGAGAGCTCCCATTTCATCATCTGGCAAAATGCTCTGCTGTGACGCGTTTTACGTCACGTGTCAGAACTGCGGAAGCTCTGCTCGAGACGGGGAATCTGCTCCGAGGGCGGCTGTTATTGTTCATGTTTGTTTATGGAGAATCACATTGAGAGCCTTAACGAGCCTTAATGACTTGTAGCTGGCAGGGGGCAGAGTTTCTGCAAGTGGGACAAATGGAGGATATTCTCCATGTGGAAAACATATAGCGAAGGTAAACACTGTCCATCTGCTTATATGAAAGCCATCCTTTAAAGGAGGACATCTTGCTCGATACCCTGACAAAGACAATGGTAACTACTGTTGAAAATAAAGAATTCCGCATCAGAGTTATGGGATTGTGGCTACATCCACACCCCCCCCCCCTTTTTTTTGCGTGTCAACAATGATATTTTCTTCATGCCAAAATAATGTAATAGAAAACATGATAAGAAGTGAAGCCACTGCAGAGTTTATTTGAGCACTTTCTGACTTTTTCCCCCCTGACAGTACAAAGATCTTTCTAAAATAGAGTTTGTTTTTTGCGTTCTTTTGTTGCAAAATATAAACAAGAGCAGAGGTCAGTTTTGGTTTTAAATGTCTCTGTTCTCAGATTCGCTATGCCAGATCAAACGCTGTGGTTGTGACAGTCTGTCTCAGAAAGCAACAGGTCGATGGGGGCCATGTTCGGTCCCATCCTCCCTGCCAAGATTCATTTAGGTGACTGTAATTTCAGCAGGGGGTCATTTGAGTTCTTCAAAGTGACTCCTGCTGACCGCTTCCCTGTGGTCCAGTCCTGAATCAGCCCTGATTGGCTCTGACAACCCTGTATCTTCCCCCGCAGTACACATGCTCCACCAGGCGTGCCCCAGCAGGTTGGTCAGTTTTAACTACAGTACAAATCTATCAAAAGGTTTTAGACATTGAAAAATTAACACCATGAATAATAATCCTTTTCAGGATAGTGTCATCAGCTGCAAGACTGCACCCATATTCCAATTGCAGCTCCTTCAGTCAACAAAGCAGATGAATAGGAAATCTTTCCACAGCATCGTGCAGGTACTCATCCCTCATGACTGTTCCACTGTCAAGGTCATAATGTGATGCAGACAGTCTCATCACCAAAATGGCCAGGGGCTGTGCATGACTCCAGGATTTCACCGGCAGTCTACGGTGTGCAACACATTTGAACAGGGTATGTCACTTTTCAGAGGGCAATGTTTAAGATCCTACTGTGACTTAATTAGATTATATATAAAAGTAACTGCCCCCTCCCCCTTCAATGCGATTATAGGACATAGCAATGGTCTTCTCCTTGGGGACAGAGGCTACCTCTGCCTGCCCAACCTGATGACCCCCTACCCTCACCCTGAGCCTGGACCACAGACGTGCATCAGCCTGGCCCTCTGCAGAACAAGACACAACAAGAATAGAGATGACCTGTGGCATCTTCAAGGCCAGATTCCAATGCCTGTCTGGGCTTAGGGTCACCTCAGACAGGGCATATGGGACATGTGCGGTACTCCACAAGATTACCACAATAAGGCGAGATACATCATCTGCTTGGCCTTCTTGACCAGACACAGTCGAGTACTCGAGTTCTCAGAGGCACAATCTGCAATCATCAATTTAACATCTCAACACCGCCACCACTCCCCAGTCATACATCCAATAAAGACAATTTGGTTTGAATTGTGCATCATTGTTGCTTCTTTATTTCCAGCAAATAAGATGTACTTTGCATTTATTTTTCAGAAATTCACAACAGTGAGGAAACATCACCTTAGTAAGTAAGTAAGTTAGTTATAGAGACACTGCATGAAATAGGCCACGCCCATCACAGGGGAAAAGCCCCGTTCATTTCCACACACCAGCGTCATTTTCCTTGAATTAAACATAGCTAAAAGCTGTTGTGTGGTGAGCTGCGCAGACAACAAATGTAAAAAATCGCCAGTTAAAGTTTTTTTGTACTCCTGAGCAAAACAAGGAAGCCATTGAGAATTGGCGAGAAGAAAAATGTGAAACTAGCTGTCAAGGAAGTAAGTTGGAGTGTTCATCTTCCGTATATATGATCTTTTTGTGCAACACGCAACCATGCACGCGACATAGGAGAATGCCAGGATTGGAGGGGGGGGCGGGGGGGTTCTGTTTTCCCCCGTCTTGGGCGTGGTTTCTGAATGATGATGCGGAAATTCAGCTCTGCATAGAGAGCTCCAGGGATGACGTATTTTTGTAGGCTGAATGCGGTCCCGAACTTCCTGGTTCTTCACTGTTTCTGTCTATGGGATTTTTGAATGGGTTTTTGGCGCGATGCTTCAAATAATGTCTGTGGGCAATGCAAGTTTAATCAAACGCGAACCAAGGTTCAGCGGGATAATCTTCACACATGAGAACCACTTTCATGAGTTTTGAAGCGTAACTGCGAGCCCTAGAGGTAAAAAGCTCGTGCTAAGCTAATCCAGAACTACACACAGTGTCGCATAGGCGTCCACGCATTGATTGCGAGAGAAAGAATTTCCGCGTTCACTCGTGATGACGTATAATATCCGCGTCGACATTGTAGTCTCATTTAGCCGTTTGCTAGCTAGCCACCCTTTTAACGGCACATAAAAGCTTCAAAACTCATAAAAGTGGTCCCCGTGTGTGAAGATGATATTACTAAACACTGGTTCGCATTTGATTAAAACTGTGAAGAACCAGGGCTGTTAGCATCGATGATTTCCGGACTCGTTCCTGGAGCTCTCTATTTGACCCATCCTCTACTAGGAACCTTCCTAGAACTAGGAGCAGGGGGCATGCTGCAGTGCAGCGCTGACAGGAGTTTTAATACATGTCTTTTGATGGTGGGAGGAAACCGGACCACCCGGAGGAAACCCACACGACCACGGGGAGAACATGCAAACTCCACACAGAAAGGACCTGGGACGGGGTTCGAATCCAGTACCTTCTTGCTGTGAGGCCACAGTGATAACCACTGAGTTAACTGATGCCCAAGTATTTCAATGAGTAAGGCATTTTGTTATCTGGTTGTTGTTTCTTTGGTAATGTTCTTTATTTTATCATTGCAGAGACAGACGTTTAGGATAATAAAGAACTTACTGTGCCAACTTAGTTCCCTGGATAATCTGAAATTGCCAATTAGTATTTAAGATATACCTCTGGAGGCCTCTCTGAAGCAGCTGAAATGGTCTCTTCATCTTTATCATGTATTTGTAGGCTACTCAAAAACTATCGGGTGAAATCTGTGGAAAATTAAGTCCCTTACAACTGTGGGAGGCTCTGATGTGGGAGCCTCCACCAGAACAATTACTCCATCGCTCACTGTGGGGAAATGAAGGTGGTTGGATTCAAAAGATATGATAGGAGATAAAGATGAATTATGAATGTGATAAACCTACCCTTTATGTAGGCGTGTGTGTCTTGGGGCATAGTTCCTTCAGGGATGCCATCAATTATTATTATGCCATCAATTATTAGCATGCTACTGCTCACAGAAAGGGACAGCTCTCCTCTGGTGTAGGGGAACCTACAACTGTTTTACAACTGTAAAATAAGCATAGGCCCACAGTACTAAATTATTAAGAAAATAAATTCTTACAAGTTTGAATTATGTTTTTATAGTTTTATTAAAATTTGTTGCCAAGTGTGTTTCATGCCTCACACCTAAATTAAATAAGAATCAGTCAGTGTACAATTGAGGGAGCATCTGACCTATTTACAGATTACAGAGGTCTGTTAAATGTTTGAATTGAATAAAATGTGCATTAAACTTCATGCATTAATTCTATCTGCAATGTTTTCCCATGCCAACTCCCGCTCTCTGCATTACTTTTTGTTTTGAAAATGTGCTCATATTCATTATATGCTGTCGCTAATATTTCTTGTTCAGTTGCTGTGAAATATGTTACTCTGCTTTGCTTGTCGCCCTCTGGATCCATGTTTAGTTTAATCCTCGTTTCAGCCCTCGATTGAGGATGGCTTTATACTGTATATTTACCTTGAACGTGCGTTCAGTCTCAAACTACAGTATGCTCAAGCCTGATCATGAATCAGCTTTTGTGGAACTGGAAATTCCCCCTATGCCGTGTCTGGCTCACTCAAGTCAGAATTCAGGATTTAGTTTAGGGTTTCTTAAACCGTCTTTCTGGAATACCCCCCAGGTCATATGCTGAGTTACTGAGTTGACCTACAGTACACCCACATCACAACTTTTTCCCGGTAGCCTATCTCTCTTTATGCCCGGCTGTTGTACTGTAGCCTATATTTGGGCATTATTTGCACTATACCAATTCTCAAACTGACCTTTGTGATGATCCTGGATATACAGTATTTATACACTAGGAGAATTGAGACAGGGCAGCAAAGCCTCAGAGAGCTTTTCTCTCTGAGAAAGTGGGTGACTAAAACTGTAATTGACATGCGGTTCAAAAATTAATTGCAAGCCGGCAGTGGAGTACATGAATGCTTTTGTTCTCTGCAGCTAATGACATGAGTGCCAGCGGTGAATTGTGTGCCATGGACCAAAATATGCCATAATAATAATAATAATGCCATGAGTGACAGCGGTGAATTGTGTGCCATGGACCAAAATATGCCATAATAATAATAATAATGCCATGAGTGACAGCGGTGAATTGTGTGCCATGGACCAAAATATGCCATAATAATAATAATAATGCCATGAGTGACAGCGGTGAATTGTGTGCCATGGACCTACATATGCATGCGTCGAGATACAGGAAGCAGGTGAATTGTGTGCCATGGGCCCAAATATGCATCGAGATAGAGGAAGCATTGCTTTACAAGTCATTAACCATTATGCTCTTTGATCACCCGCCCCCGCTATGTTGGCCGGGAACAAAATAATGCATTATGACTCCCGTATAGCCGCCAAGTGCTCCGACTCAGAGAAAAATAAAAAGAGACAGTTTGTGCCGTTCTATCAGCCCTCCTCTCTTCAAGACACTTTTTGTTGCTTTCTCGGCATTAGCCCCCGCTTACACATAACTGGAAACAATCCGGGATGAAGAGACTTCCATTCACTTTTTATTTCTTTTTTTATATCTCGCACTCTATTATTGATGCGTCAAATGTCCAGCTTTGGATATCAAATGCACTTTTGAAGTCTGGAAGGCTGTATCTTTTCACCTTGTTTGAAGCCGGTCCCAACAATATGAAAGGAAGTGGGTGAATACAGGCAGGGCATAGAAAAGTGAGAGTGTGTTTACTTATTCATCTGTTTGATGCATTGACTCTTGTAGGGCTTCAGTTCATAGGAAGTGCAGGGTGGATATCTGCTGGGCCTTTTGGGGAAGCTTTCTTATCAACTGCAATAAGTGGTGTGTGCCAGCGGTAACTTTTTTTTTCTTTGAAGATAATTCATAATTCCTGCGAGTTACGTATGGCATGTTTTCACTCACACTATTGAATTCTGATTGACAGCTACTTTTAAAGTTTATAGCGCGACTTACGGTAAGTGAATAAACTTTTGCAAACATTTGCCACAACATCAGGATATAGAGGGGAAACTAAGTGAGGACAATAGTAAGGTAATTCATCTAAACAACAAGCCTGTGTGTGTTCAGTGAGTGGGAGTTCCTCCAAAGTTTTGCTTCAATTTCAAAGACCAAAAGGGCTCAAACCAGGGGCGTAGTGCAGGGTAAACGCAGTTTACCGTCCCTCCTCTTTGAAATGAGGCAGTTTACTTATCTATTTTCAGATCAACTGTATCAATCAATGAGGGGAAACAAGGTGGGTAAACTACTCAGCTTGGATAGTTTACCCACCTCTGTATTACCACTATACACCCCTGGCTCAAACATCCTCCGGTTGAGTGTTCATAGAGTAGCCTAACACAGGGATGATTTGTGTAGGCTTACCCCGGAAGTCTGGTTCATAAGGGGGATAGGCAATGGGGTTTTTGTATAGGAATTTCGGTTAAATGCATGAAATAAGGTCTGTGGCCCCATTATGATAATTTTAACAACGACCGCTATAGCCGGTTCTTCCTGTGTTTAGTCCGCCTAGCACCATCGCTGCAAAAGCAACGAGGAGCTAACAGACGAACTGTTTGACAGTGTTCTTTCGCAAGTTGCTACAGTAGGAGCCACTGGCGCCGGAACAAGGGGGACATGGGGACATTTTGTCCCCCTTAAAATTTGGTCCCCCTAAATTTTTTTTTTTTTTTTTTTTTTTTTTTTTTTTTAATCTGAGGGGGCAACTGCCCCTGACGCTTAGAGCCCACTTTACACTGTTTACACAGCCTGTGATGCTTGTTAAAGCCATGATCGTTGTGGGATTATTACACCTGAGACAGACAGACCCAGGGATCAAATTACAGAGAGCCCACTTTACACTGTTTACACAGCCTGTGACACTAGAGCCGTTTTCCCACATGCGTACCGGAAAATTACCTGTTAGTCAATATCGGACATTTCCCTTCACACCTCTGGCATGTGGGAATCTATCAGCGAAATTGCCTGTATGTGGGGGGGGGGGCGGCACTGCAGAGCGGGTGGGGAGTGACGTGTCGGCAAAACTCCGAATGGTGAAATAAGTTTGCTTGTTTATCCGTTCACCTGCGTTGCGTTGAAGCACTTTTTACAGACTGGCTTCATTTGATGTGTCCGGGCTTGCCTTGGCTGTCGGCAACGTTGCTTAGTCCCTGTGGGGCTGTGACTGAAGGAGGAGGACGGACTGTGGCCAGAGAGCGAGCAGAGAGGAGAGGGGAAAATCAGCACACCCACAGAAGCTGACATAGGCTACTGCTCTTATTATCACAAGATAATTTCGCCAGTTTGCTTTAATGTGCGCGAATGATTAGATTATGCCCGCTGGAACATTAAGCAACGTGTGTACACCTCGCCCATGAGAGTGTCGCGGAAAATGACTGCACCCGTTTCTCACTAGTATCCGCTAAAGCGCATACCGCTTTTCTGACTTGATCGAAAGTGGTGAAATCTCCGCGACGACGGGGTCGCGCTTATACCGGCACGACACCTTTCTCACAGGCAGGCATTAGACCACGTTCCGGTCATTTTGCGGTACAAAGCGCATGTGGGAAAAGGGCTTTGTTAAAGCCGTGATCATTGTGGGATTATTACACCTGAGAGACAGACAGACCTGGACTCTGTTTGCACTCACTGTCATTGGCTGCTGCTATAATCGTATACGGTTATTGTTATTTTATTTTTGTGTTGAGATGACAAGTTTTGCACTGTGTTTCGAAGTGATAATAATAATAATAATAATAAGTTCAGTGTTTCTGCCTGTGTTGCTGTCTGTTGTAGTGTAATTGTAAAATGACCTAAAGGGAGAGCAGGTCACCAAGTGAGTGAGAAAAGGAGAAAATACTGAATAATTACATCACTACAGTATAATCCTAATGTTAATTTAAAATGAGATATTCCTCTAAATATGGCTAAAAATCATCCAGACGTTAAAAAAAACATAAATTTTTCTTGCCGGCGCCCTGACGGGAGCCGGCAAAAAAACATAAAAAAAAAAAAAAAAAATTGAAAAAAAAAAAAAAAATTGAAAAAAAAAAAAAAAAATGTCCCCCTGATTGCAAACTCGTTCCGGCGCCACTGGTAGGAGCGCTATTATCCAGATTTTCTTCTACCATGCTGACAAATTTTCATACAAATTGAAAATCTGTTGAGAGATTATGAGCTAACAGCTGCTAAGCTAAGACGTTAGTCATGGGACGTTATCATGATCTGATTTTTAGTTATCAGAAAAAGTGCTCCAGGCATTGAGTTATAATATGAATGGAGAGAGCGTCCGTATCTCCGCCCTGTATGTGTATTGAAGCCAAAATCCGGCCAGATCAGTGAACCAGAGCATGCGCACTAGCGCCTTTGATTGAGAACCTGCGAGAGCTCCACGCCCCTCTGAACTTTCTTAGGTAGAGCTGCTGTTTCTAGAATGCGCACAGTGCGTTGTGTATTTATATACAGTCTAGCTCTGTAAATATTACACTTTAAGTTGTAATATTTTTTGTCTCGCCAAAAGTAACCAGGAAGATTCCCACTATGAGATCAGTTTATCAAAATGACGCCTGTACGAAAATCTGATTTTGGTTGTCGGAGATTCAGACCTCCGGGCTGCTGCTGTGCTCTCAGCGCTCTCAGCGCGGGCCGGAAGTGGAGGCAGGCCAGCCTCACTGGGGGGATTGCTGTGTCTAGCCTAATGTTTTCGTGGCATTTTGATTAACTTTATGATTTAATTCCTTTTGGAGCAAATGTTGGTGTTACAAATCTAACCTTGACGCTTTACGCAACGTTGTTTGCTGGTGTTGTGGGTACTGCAGCCTGTAACGTTCTCCGTTGTCGGAGATTGAGTTGTACTGTCAATGGTTGTATCAGCCAGACAAGTCAGATCTCCGGGCTGCTCTCAGCCCGCAAGAGGAGCCAGGGCTGCTTGGCTCAGCCTCTCACTGGGGGAAATTCTCGGATGAACAGCTCTGTGTTGATTAGCCTAATGTTTCCGTGGCATTTTGATTAACTTAATGATTACATTTCTTTTGGTGCAAATGTTGGTTTAACACATGTAACCGTGAGGCTACTTGTTGTACCCGCGTTAGCCTAGACCTGAGCCAGGCTGCCTGGTCTATTGCCTGGTATATCGTTACTAAGAGAGGAGCTTGTGAACAACGAACATCCCCACAGTCAAAGCATTTCCCCCAGATATGCATATAAAAACGTTTGTTGCTTTAATAGCCTACAAGAAATAAAACGTCTGTTTGTATGTCATGCTAACCCGTTAGCGATGAGCTAATGGTGGTTGTGTACTACTAACTAGGCCGCCCTCATCTCATCTTATACCCGGGACGGGAGTTAACGTTATAAAACACATTTCCTGTCAGTTGGACAACCTGGTCAGTTCTGAAAATATGTGTCTATTATTGTGTTATTTCAGCTATCGTTATCGGTTGTTAAGTTATAGTAATATGAAAACCAGCCGATTAGCAAGCAGCTAATGCTAGCTTGCATGTTAAAGCCATTGTGTGTCATGCTAACCCGTTAGCGATGAGCTAATGGTGGTTGTGTACTAGGCCGCCCTCATCTCATCTTATACCCGGGACGGGAGTTAACGTTATAAAACACATTTCCTGTCAGTTGGACAACCTGGTCAGTTCTGAAAATATGTGTCTATTATTGTGTTATTCCAGCTATCGTTATCGGTTGTTAAGTTATATGAAAAACAGCCGACATGCAAGCAGCTAATGCTAGCTTGCATGTTAAAACCATTGTGTAGCCTACTTATAACGTAGCTGGAGTAACTCATAAAACACATATTTTCTGAACTTACTTCAGTCCCCAACCAACGTTAATTCCTCGCGCACAAAACATTTGTTTTCATTCCTCAAAACAATGTTCTTTTTATTGGGGTCCATTGATGTCTGTAGCCAGCAGAGCCAACATGAGCCACCGACCTCCAGGCAGCGTTAGATAACATAAAGCCGTGTGTCTTGTCTGTGACGAATAGATCTATTATGTGCAGACCCTGTCCAGCCAATGATGGCTTGAGACTGGCTGCCACAGCTGTCAATCATCCATTTTTATCCCTTTTTATATGTCAAATAACTACTTAAAAACAAACTGATCAGAAAAATGACCACTTGCACAGGCATTAGCATGATAATGACTATCTAAAATGATACAAACCACCTTTGGAAAAAAATTATCTGACGTATACTGTGATTATTTCGGTTGTGATTTTCCCATCCACTAACATGGGGAGGCGGGCCTTGTGACCTAATACTGGATTCAGCCGTCAGGGCGGCGATCTAACATGCAGCGGCTTCACTGATGGGACCATGGAATTGCGTCCATCTTATATAGGTCGATGGCTCCAGGCAGCACTTTTTCCATGCAAAAATAAAATTAAAATGCTATTCACCTTATGTTCAGACCTTACAGTGGGCCAAATTCTTCCGGGTCCTTTTAACACTTCCAGCGGTCACGGCGCAAAATAAGAGAGTTGTTTTTGGAGCGGACAGTGAAGGGGTAAAATAAAGAACGTAGCCTACTACTTTGAGCCGGTACACAGCAAGCAAGCGGAGTATCCACTGTTAGCCAGGTCAGATAACGTTATCGTCGACAATGACGAGCACTTTCTTGTAAAACATACCTGGACTCCAACAAAGAAAGCTTCAGATAGTTTTCTCTCCTCCGAGTTGCGCTCGAGCCACTAACGTCAATAAGACCCGCAGACGTTAACGTAATTCCCTGGAATGCGAGACTTAACGAGCCAGTTACATGGCGTTGCATTCTTAGACATTGCCGTTTGCTTTTATTTGGTATGTTACATACAATTGGCTAAATTATTAGTTAATTCAGAGTTAGATGATATTGGAGCAGCCAGCCATTTTATTTTATTTTATTTTTAGCCGGAAGTTTTGATAGGGCCACACAACCGGGTCAAATGGGCGTGGCTACATAAGGTGAATAGGCCACATGGCCTTGTTGTTTTATTGGATTTCAGCTGACCCTTTGTTTTGATTGACAAGATGATCCATAAAATAGCATCAATCAAAAGAACCAAATCCACTTTAACTATTAATTCCATGTAGGCTAATGTGATTCATTTATTTTTCTTCTTCTGCTAGAGATGTGATTTCTATCTTCCTGTCAGGAAGGTTTCTAATGCATTTTCGGCATACGTTGTTTGCTCTTCTAAATCAACAAGTTAGGAATTGTAAAATGTTGACCATATCTCTATCCAGGGCACTGGTGATTTTAGCAGATTTCATTATCCCCTGTGAATGCATTTCACAAAAGCCCGCAGGTTGTTAGTAGTTCGTAATTGATCACCTGTGGCCCACTCCCCACATACAGTACTGCAATATCAGTCTTGTGTGAACAGGGCTTAAGGCTTATTTCTGTTGATATATTTTATTAGCATAAATATGCACGCAATGTAATGTGTATAATTCCTCATGGTAATTGCGGGTTCCCGTCTTGTCCCCTACCCATCCTCCACCATCACCACCACCAAAAGCAATACAAAAAAACACGCATAGCACTTAAGTTGAAGCCTGTCAGTGTATAATGCAATCATCCCCACACATCACTGAATGGACCACGGTTTGTAGCTTGGCCGATGTTGTGCCAAAAAGTGATTCTCTGCCAAGAAGGATCTGCCAAAACATGATTACTGTCCACAGCACAGCCTGTTAAAGCTGTATCACCCGGTTTATACGTGTATCAATAATAATGTATGTACTGTATACGAATACTATAGTATTGTTTCCAAGGGTTTATATTAAGTATGTCTAATATCCTTGTTTTGGCCACTATTTAGAAACTAGACTATACTAAACATAATAGGATGGGTTATAAGATCAAGAAATGATCTATTTTGTAATTATTCTCTCTGCCCTTATAACCAATCCAGTCCTTTTTACCTATTTAAATAGTTGCAATCTGACAATGGCAATCCCTTTTTGGCAGCTCATCATTTTTTGTCATCACCTTTAGCACAACACCGGCTCCAGAGCAGTTAAAGGAGAATTTCGGTTTTTTACACCAAGGTCCTCATTTCCAGCTTAAAATAAGATGTTTTACTCACCCAAATACGTTTGGCTTCATTCGGATGCCCACGGAAGATTTTGAGCTCGTAGTATCATCCTCAAACAGCATACGGGGCAAGGTGCTTACGCTCTGTAAATGTCACTTTTTCGGTCACATCGCGGTTCGTTATGGTTGTAAATATAATTATGAGAACATTAAATAGATATCTAACTAACCGTCCTCTGCTCCCGAGTGCCGACAGCCCGCTATGTTTGCTGTCCGGGTGCCCCGGATGTGCTTGGGAAGATGCAGTGAGAAGCGCTTCTGTTTGGTTACAGTAGAAGAAGAGAAACCACAGAACAAGTACATAAGCACTGTAAGCCCATCCGGGGCAGATCAGAGTTGACTCGCTCTGTGTTGTGTTGTTGTTAGCTTAGCTTTTAGCTTGGCATTATTATAGATATCTGATTTGTGGAATCATGCCACATATCGACAACAACAGCAGCGGGAGATGTTATGTGATGGACACCCGGACAGCAAACGGAGTGGGCTGTCGGGACTCCCAGCAGAGGATGGTTTAGTTAGATATCGATTTCATGTTCTCATAATTATATTTACAACCATAACGAACCGCGATGTGACCGAAAAAGTTACATTTACAGAGCGTAAGCAGCTTGCCCCGTATGCGCTCGTTATAGCCTGTTTGAGGATGATACTACGAGCTCAAAATCTTCCGTGGGCATCCGAATGAAGCCAAACATATTTTGGTGAGTAAAACATCATATTTTAAGCTGGAAATGAGGACCGTGGTGTAAAAAACCGAAATTCTCCTTTAAGACGTTGCCCTGCTTTAACCCAGGGTGTGACATAAGGCTTGTTAGCTTAACTTGAACCCAGGATGTGACATAAGATAAGGCTTATCAGCTTAACTTGAACCCAGAATGTGACATAAGGCTTGTTAGCTCTAGCCTAACTTGAACCCAGAATGTGACATAAGGCTTAGTTGGCTCTTGCTTAACTTTAACCCAGGATGTGACATAAGGCTTGTTAGCTCTAGCTAGCTTAACTTGTTTTCTCTTCAAACATAATCAATGTAAACATACCTGAAATAGCATGACAGTGATGTCTCTCTCTCTCTCTCTCTCTCTCACACACACACACACACACACACACACACACACACACACACACACACACACACACACACACACACACAAAGACTAAGACATGTACATAGGACATAAGAAACAGACTATAGTTGACGCATCAAAATAATTCCCACAGAGGGGGAACTATGATGTTTTGATAGTGAATTTGGAGGGGGAAAGCACTTACACATACAGCTCTTTGTATGGAATGCTAGTGAAGTGTTTTGACCTTGACTGAAAACAGTGTTCCTATTTGAACTCAAATTTATCGTCCCTAAACAGTGGCGTTGGAAGTACTTTTAGGTAGGGGGTGCTGCCACCGATTCAACATTGGGGGGGACGGCTGACGGCGCCCATAGGGCGGCAAAAAATTTGACCACTTTGTCGCCAGATTAGAGGAATATTAATATTAAGATTAGACTGTTGTGTCATTATTCAGTCACCTTTTCTCACTCACCTCCATGTCACCACTTGCTCCCACTGCTGTGTTGGAATCCTCATTCTCTCTCCCACCCTTTTTGGACTTTTAGCCATATTTAGAGGAATATTAAATTTTAAATTAACATTAGGATTATACTGTTGTGATGTCATTATTCAGTGTCTTCTCCTCTTCTCTGCAGCATTACTCAATTTACCCTCAGGACTCAGGGACAGTGATAGCCTACCTGCTATTCCTCCGATATATCCAGGGCCGGATTAATAGTACCATGGGCCCCCGGTGCTATTCATTTTCTAAGATATTCATTTAGCCTTTTAAGGTAGTCATAAAGATTATATCTTCCAGACTGAAATGTTATAACAGAAGTGGAGTATTGGCCAGAATTACATGAACATTTGGACACTTATTCAGCGGGTATTTTGCATGTTGCGTTCAGGTGCACTGTAAAAAAAAAAAAAAAAAATTTTTTTTTTTTTTTTTTTTTTTTTTTACATCTCTTGCCACCAGGGGGTGCTGCAGCGCCCACCGCACCGTGCTTCCAACGCCGTTGTCCCTAAACAGCTACCTAAGAGTTTCGGACATGGCCATTTTCTTACACCACTCTTCCCCCGTGATAAATTCCAATAGCGGTGCCATTACTCATGTTGAAATGGGTCTGTGTTCTTCACTGCAGAGGGATTGGATCAACTGCTTTCAGGGTGGACCAGTAACACTGCAGAGGGAATGGATCGACTGCTTTCAGGGTGAACCAGTAACACTGGAGAGGGATTGGATCGACTGCTTTCAGGGTGAACCAGTAACACTGGAGAGGGATTGGATCGACTAGCTTTCAGGGTGAACCAGTAACATGGAAGCCAAAGAAAAGCCAAAGTTGCAAATGGAAGTCCTTGCTTCCTCTGGCAGGTCCTATTGAAGAAGAGCTGTCAGGAGACCTGATCCCACTCAACCAAGTGATAATTAAATAATGGAGGCCCACGTCTTGCAACTTCCACAGTGAGCATTTAGGATTTCTCAGCAGTTTCACTTTCCCTACCGTGCCACAAAATCAATATTTGATCAAGGTCCCAGTCAGCTGAGCCTATATGCATCCCAGTTTAAGCTTTACATTTCCTTCCCAGATTTCCTGAATGTAATTGGGATGGCAGCTTTTTGCCAATATTTGATTTTCTAAGTGTGCAGTCACATTCTGTGCCCTTTTGAACTGTACAATGGAGGAACCAGTGGCTTCCCTGTAACTTAAATTGACCATGCATTGAAGCATCTGCTCACACATCTGCCACACTGAGAGTTTGATCAGAGGCATCGCTAGCAATCTTATCAGGGATGTTCACACAACCATGTCCAATGAAGTGCAAAATCTCAGGAGCAAGACCCCAAATTAGCATGCAATTTGGGGTGTGTGTGTGTGTGTGTGTGTTGCTCACAAAATTGTATTGCCTTTAAGTTGACATGCGTGCGGGTGTGTGTGTGTGCCCCCTTATGACATCATCAGTCTTATGACATCACTGATGACATCATCAGTGATGTCACAATGCCTCCTTGTGTGTGTGTGCCCCCTTATGACATCACTGATGACATCATCAGTAGGACAAAAATTTAAACAGAACAGAGCCCACATTGCCAAATTTATATTATTACTAGGGATCTCGCTGGCTTGCCCGCAGCTCAGCTGCTGTGTGGCCAATGAGACCAGCATCACAGGTGATGTCAGATTTATGACATCACTGATGATGTCACAGTGGGATTTATGACATCACTGATGATGTCACAGTGGGATTTCATCAGTGGGATTTATGAGGGATTTATGACACCCCCCAGACAAAGCTAGGAATAGAGACATAGACACTCAACAATTGAGCCAAGATAGCCTGATATTGCTGTTTGATATGCAATTCAGACTACACCAAATACATAAAAAGGGTCTGTCTGAAGGTATTTATTAGTTTCTGACTCTGGGAAAGTTGGGGAAAAACAGTCAAATTGGGGCGGCTGTGGCTCAGGAGGTAGAGCGGGTTGACCACTAATCGCTTTAGATAAAAGAGGTCGGTGGTTCAATCCCCGGCTCCCCCGAGTCGAAGTGTCCTTGGGCAAGATACTGAACCCCAAATTGCTTCTGATGGCTGCACCAGCACCCTGCGTGGTAGCTTGCTGCCATTGGTGTGTGAATGGGTGACTGTAGGCACATTGTAAAGCGCGCTTTGGATAAAAACGCTATATAAATGCAGTTTATTTGAAAAATTCCCCAGAAATACTGAACTATCTCTTTAAAGCAGGACTTACCCCCAAAACACTTATTTTTTCAGCTTTTAACCAATTATGGCTTTTGGTGTGGTGTGTGAAGGATTCTGGTCAAAATCTCCTTGAGATCAAACTGTTACAATTGTACCATTTGTATAATTTTCACTAGGAAAAGTGCCCACTCGGAAAAGGTTCAAACCTTCTTTGTTTTGGCCCTCTAAAATGGCCGATTTGGTTGCATCCTACGTCACGGCCAACTCCCCCCTTCCCCACTCATGTGAAAAATGTTTTCTTCATGTGATCATTACTGTAGTTCACTCCATTCACTCCAATGGACCCCTTTTTACCACAAGCCCTTTAACAGCGCAAGGCATTGTGGGTACTGTGGCTAATGTTAGCGGCTAGTTAGTTATGCTGCATGGCAGTAAGACGCCACTGAATGACCAAACTGATATAACTTTTAACCATTTCGAGTAACACTGTTTCCATACGGACCACTAGCGTTAGTTAGTTGTTTATAACGTGGCTATATTTATAACGTTTTCTATCTCTGATACACTGAAAATACTGCCTGTGTTCCGCCCCCAAATCGAGTGGGTTCTGGCGCAAAGCGAGTGGGTTCCAGGACAACCAGGCTCGCTGAGGCGCGAGCCAGTTACGTTAACTTTAGGAGCATTGCGGTAAATACAATATTCCTGGAATGCGAGTTTAATGAACCAGTTACTGTGCATGTCCTTTTATTTTGTATGTTACATACTTATTGGCCAAGTTATTAGTTAGTTTATGGGATAGGAATTCTGCCAGAGTGCAAGGGACTATAGGTGGCCATCTTGCCTGCAGAATTTTCAAATCAAGTAGAATACCGTTTTGCCAGAAATCTGGGAGGGTAACACCTTGGTCCCACCAAGCCCGTCTGCGCAGCGTTCCGGCTGCGCCGCGGCTTTGCTCCGTCCTCTGCACGGCGGCATGTCCCACCGCACACGTTTCAAGGTGCGTTCACACTGACCTATTAAAGTTTTTCGCTGGCATCGAGTTTACATACAAAGTCAATGCAAACGAGCGATTGAGCGTATATTCACCTGGGAGAAAAATGGCTGGGTGTCCGAGCGACAGAGACAGAGCGATAGCCCCCGCTGAAACTGCTTGGAGCTCCGCTGGGAGGCCCACCTCCCACTTTGAAGATAGCCCCCGCTGAAACTGCTTGGAGCTCCGCTGGGAGGCCCACCTCCCACTTTGAAAACCTCTGCCCTAAGAAACACATTTCAAGCATTTCAGCATTAGATCAAAATGGCTTTAAGAGAATGAAAAACACAATATTCAGTCAGGTGCGTCCACACGTTTTACTGAGTGTATATGTATGTATTCCAGCACTAGAAGACAAAAAAGAGGAAAACAAGAAGAAGAAAACCATTCTAAAATGCAGCACTGTATCCCACACACCGCCACCTGTATTTTTTTTTTATTGTTGCTTATTTTTAAACGCTCAACAGATGGCGATCTTTCTTCCTGTAGCTGCTTTTTACACAACCATAGTTATGGAAGTGCTAATGAATAAAGCGAAATGGATGGCTTTCTTCAAAGTTTAGTGAGCCCGTGTATTAAAGTGATTTAGAGCTATTTTTCAGTAGACATGATGTTAATATCTGCGAAAAAGTTGCTGCTGCAGCGATGAACTGGAACTAATTAAATTCATTTTCTTTAAAGTTTGCCTATTTTGTGGGAGGAAATCTGGGCAGGGGAAAGACTAGGGGAGGACTAGTGAAAGCATCCCATTCGGCTAAAGACACGCACTTTGATGACACTTGGAATGGGCAATAATTAAAATCTTATTTGCATAATGTTCCTCAAAAACTTCACTAAGGACTTTATGGACAGCAAATTTAATTAAACTACTTACTCACCATGACCTTGCAGTTACTATAAAAAGAGATACATTTTCCTTTCAGCGTTATGCTAATTATACCATTTATATACCTTCCTCAATTTCCCAACATATAGCCTAGGCTACTCCTCTCTCTTGAGGCCACATCAAATATCAGTATTGTACTCGTACTTTAAGTTTGAACTCGTGAGCAATTAGAAACCTCTCTGCAGTAAATATTAAGCGGATACTGTACATTTGGTTAAAAATTAGGGATTAACTACTTAATGTTCTGCTTGATCCCTTGACTGGACTTCAAAGTGAGGGTGTTGGAAGGGGAGCATCTAAGAAGAAGCGACATTATCTGTGGCTCTGTCATGGTGCTCACTGAGAAGAAGTCACCAAGTTCCTCCAAGAAAGTTTGAGCCCCGTGGAAAGGACAAACAACTGCATGCCCGTCAGACACACAAAATATGAATGTATTAACTTGATAACCTGTTATATTTTCATCATTAAATGTATTTTTTTTAATCACAAATGGATATAACAGATTACTGTTTCAAGCTTTTATATTTGCTTTTCTAACCCAGAGTCTGTGATTTTGAAAAAATGCTCTGGTGCACATAAGTGATGCGTTTCACATTTCCAGCAGTTTCTATATAATAAATACAGCACGGCAGTGACTTTCCCATTGACGTTTCAGAAAATCCTTATATTGAAAAAAGGCAAATAAATAAATAAATAAAACTTTTGGCTTGGTTCCAGGCTTAGGATTTTCTGGAACGTCAATGGAGAAATTCATGGGACTTCCTGGAACTGGAAAAGTGGGGATGTGAGATCTATAGAAGAAATTAGCATGAGCAGCGGGGGGACTCTTCACATCGTCATGGTAGCTTCTGCATTGAGAAACCGTTGCATCACAACTTTCTGTTGCCAGCTCTGGCCTTCAATAAATCGCTCCACAACCTGCCCAAAATCAACACTGTGAATTGTACAAATACTGTTTTCATTGATTCCTGGATGTATATAGACTATAAAAACAGATGGTCATATTGGGTTGCACCCACAGTTTTCTGAAGGGCCATTTTGAAGCCAAAAGTTGAGTTCACGCGTGCTGCTATGTTGACATTTTTCGGAGCAGAGAACCTAAAGCAAAGCACCCAGAGCACTGCATGCTATTGCTCCGTGATCGGCGACCTGCACTGCAATATCAGTGAAAACTTTTTTAAATAACCGTTATATCCCGTTAATTATACAATTATTTTGAAAATTGACATACAGTATGGACACATTAGAAGAAGTGAAATTACTGAGACAATAATCTCTTGTCAAAAATAAATATTGATTTTATATTTTGAGTGAAAAGTTGGGCTGTGGTCCAATTGACTTGAGTCTTTTTGGAGCCGACTGTAGCGGGCGTTAGAGTAACTAGCTTTCTGTCACTTTCTTATAGGCTTCAAAATCCACCTGTGATCTAAACTAGAGAAAGTCTTCAAGGTCTTAATTCACCTAAAGTTCCCTCTTCCATGGAGAGTTTTAGCTTCGGTTTCTCCTCATCTGCGGCAGGCAGTCATCACCTCATTCCCATAACATTTTTATATTATGTATCTATTCTGTTGTTTTTGTTGTTTGTTGTCACAAAAAGAAAGTTGCCACAGTGATGCACCGGTTTCTTAACATAGAAGCTGTTACCATGACAATGTGGAAAAAGGTCTACAGTATTATACTACCGTAAATTCCGGACTATAAGACGCACCGGTGTATAAGCCGCGGGACCAAAATTGACTATTTTTTTCTTCTATAAGCCGCACCGGACTATAAGCCGCGGGTGTTTTGATGTTTAATTACCATGTGAAAGGGTTCGTGCACAGAGAGGAATGTCGGGAAAGAGATCGCTGTTTGGGGAAGCTCCCATTTATTAACATTTCAACAAAACAAAACAAAAGTCAGGTCACTAATCCCCAGACAAAATCACACAACAATAGGCTACCGTATATGTGCAGCAAACCTGTAACCAGAGAAGTCAAGTCACTAATCCTCGTCTTCCTCTTCTTCCTGCGTACTGAAACCACCAAAGTCCTCATCTTCAGTGTCGGAAACGAACAGGTTCAGGGTGGCTTCGTCAACCACTCTCCTCTCTCCTTCATTGTCACTCAAAACCAACGAACTCCTCTTCATCAGTGTCGGCATCGAACAGCCTCTGAAGCCTCTGACGGCCCTCAGCGCCAGCTGTGGCGGCGTCATCCTTTTCATCCCGCAGCAGTCCAGCGTTTTGGAATCCGTTGGTGATTGTGGATGTTTTCACACTCCTATAATATTCCGTGATCTTCCTTTGTGTGAATTCGCCGAAGTTTGTGATTTTCTCCTGGTAGTCGGGAGGGAGTTGTTCAGTAGTTCTCCCCCGGACGGACAGTCCCTTTCGTCTCATGAATCGGTAGCACCAAGATGGCCCACCTCTGAAATGTTCAATTTTCATCTCGGTGGCGATTGTTTTGGCCTTCAGTCGGATCTGCACCGTGGAAACGTCTCGGCCGTCTCCTCTCTGGGTCAACACCCAGTCCTCAAGGGAATCTTCAAGTTCCGGCCATCTGCTTTTGTGGCCTCTGAAGGACTTTTTTGTCTTATTACACTGAGACAGTTCCTGCTGCTGCTGCTTCCAACGTCTCACCATTGACTCATCGATGCCCAGGATACGCGCTGCTGCTCTGTTTGTTTCTTTTAGTGCGAGTTCGACTGCTTTCAGCTTGAAAGCTGCGTCGTGTGACTTTCTGCGTACCTTCCCCATGGTAAGTGAGAGAGAGACTGCTTGTCTTGTTGTGATTCCGGGCTGATGAACTTTGCTTACCGTAATTACCATATGTAAGGGTTCACGCACAGAGGGGATTGTTGGCTGTTTGAGGAAGCTCCCATTTACCGTATTACCGTAACATTTCAACAAAACAACATAACACAACACCTTTGTTTATTTCGACAGTGCACACAGTGTCCGCGGTGTGGTGAAAAGAGGGCAAGAGAGGAAATTAAAACAGAAGTGGATTTATAGTTAGAAAGAGTGCTAAAAAAGAGAGTTTTTTTTTTTTTTTTTTTTTTTTTTCTGAAAAAATCCATAGATAAGACGCACCGTTATATAAGCCGCAGGGGCCAAAAAACGGGAAAAAAGCCGCGGCTTATAGTCCGGAATTTACGGTAGCTACAATAGCTACCATGAACAGACAAAGATCTCACTGTCATTGTCCATTTTATTGGCTTGTCCCGGCACCTTTTGCACACTCAAGGTTGCTCTGTTTCTTTACCTTATTTTTTCAAAGGTTTTTCTCAGGAGTGTTCCTTATCTTCACTGAGGTTAGGTAGTTTAGACAAGCCTGTCATATCTTTCCAGTATGCTGTTTTACAATGTGTCCTGACTCATATGCATGGTTATGTTGCCTTGAGTTTTATTTTGTTCCATACTCTATTAGCCTACAGAGGTTTTCAAAGTGAAAGGCGGTCCTCCCCAGGGGGGCTCTAAACAGTTTCAGGGAAGGCTCAGTGGAGGAAAGTTCAAAAACAAAAACATGATTAGTTATCAAAAGTAGATCACACACAGAATAACATAAATGTGTGTGATTTGGTTAAAGAGTAGTTCAGAGGGAATTTTACTGTTTTTCCTACTTTCTCAGAGTCAGAAACAAATGAATGCCTTCAGACAGACCTTTTGATGTATTTGGTGTAGTCTGAAGTATGCCAAACAGTAACCACAGACATCTTGGCTCAATTGTTGAGTGTCTATGGGATAAAATATCATAATCATGATCATGGCAGTAGACTTGGTGACCAATTATAAATATCTTGGCACTATTTTTGACAGCAAGTTGAAGTTCGATCTAAACTGTGAAATGCTGTGCAAAAAAGGTCAACAACGTCTCTTTTGCCTAAGGAAGCTTGCTAGATTCCAGGTTGACAGGACTCTGATGAAACTATTTTACTGTGCCTATATCGAGTCTGTAATCTCTTTCTCTATTATCTGTTGGTATGGAAACCTTGGTATTCAAGGGAGGAACTCTCTCGGGAGGATCGTGAGAGCGGCATCAAAAATAGCCGGAGTAAATTTTAGTAGCCTGGACCACATTTTTAACAAACAGGTGCTTAAAAAGGCCATGTCCATTCGCATGGACGATACTCATCCTCTCTGTTCAGAGTATGTGCTGCTCCCTTCGGGCCTTCGGCTAAAGGTTCCGAGGGCCACGAGAAACAGATATAAACTGTCCTTCGTTCCTGTTTCCATAACAGCTTTAAATGCTGCTGAGAGGAGGAGATAGTGCACTCTCTCTCTCTCTCTCTCTCTCTGTCTCGCTCTCTTTTCTCTGTCTCTCGTGCAGCTTAAACGCTGCTGGGCGGAGGAGATGATGCACTCTCTCTCCTTGTCTCTCTTCTTAGGTAGGTATTGCTGCTATAAATATTCTTTATATATTTTATATTCGAGATATATCTTTATTTATTTTTTACCTACCTATTTATGTGAGCTCAAATAGTCCTGGACTCTTATTACTTTTAAGTTCATGCACGTGTCTCTTACTACTTTTAAGTACATTGTACGTGTCTTTACTACTTTTAAGTACATCGTACAGATCCTTTGAGGTGTGTTTTTATTTTGTTTTTATTTTATTTTATTCTGTGTTTACTTGATCCTTTTTCTGCTGGAAGACTGCTGCCATGCTCCATGTTTGTTTTAATTTGTTCATGTTCTGTTTTTTTCATGTATTCGCTATGCTTTTTATGTCTGCTGCACACAAATTGCCCTTCGGGGACAAATAATAAACTTGAATCTTGAATCTTGAATCTTGAATGGCATTCGATCTCAGACTTTGAAAAGCCCTGCTCTTTTGCATCATTTTGTTTTGTGATTATATTAGTTAGATCGTGGTTAATCTCTCAAGACAGATTTTCTATTTGCATGAAAAGCCAGCATGGTCAAGAAAATATGGATAATAGTGCTCCTAAAAATAGCATAAAGCGGCATGGCCGGGCGAGTTGAGTTCCGGTTATCCAGGTATCGGCCTTTTTCACAGCAGCTATTTTGTGTCTAACAGGCAGGGTAAACCCAGGTGCAACCAGAACTTTGGCTTGTAGCCTAGGTAACCTTGCATCACCAGGCTCGCTCTCAGAGGAGAGACAGCCTGGCACACATTACTACAGGCAGGAAGACAGAAGAAGACCCACCCCTCGTTCCGGTGGATCTTCCACCGTTCCACTTCCACTCGTTCCGCAGTGTTTTCGTTCGCCCTTAGGAATGCAGCAGTAGGCAGCCTAACCTCGCAAGTCACTACGAGTTAGAGAACAAAAGAAGAAGCATGGACATACCAAACGAAGTATTCAAAGAAGTACTACTCACCGGAAGTACTACTTCCGGTTCCATAACATTACATCTGAACGGAACACAATAATTGAGCGGAATATTTCCTGGAGTACAGCTGCACTTTGGTTCCTACGTTCCACCCATAGCCGGAAGACTCGGAGTGAGGTTTTTACATCCAGACTACCTATCCACCTTATTTCTAGCTGCCATGAGGCCTGATGGGTGCTTCTTCCGCTTCCGGTGTAATTTTTACACTGTTTTAAGTAACTTGACAAAAAAAAGTCTATGAGGATTTTACAGCAGAGCCATTCTGCTCTACAGCCGTGCGCCGTGTCGTTCGGGTGCTGGGATAACGTAATGCATTGTGGGTAGTCGGCTACTGTGGCTAATGCTAACGGCTAGCGTAATAGTTACTTTCCATGGCAGTAAAACGCCACTGAATGACCAAATTGATTTAACTTTTAACCATTTCGAGTAACACTGTTTCCATACGGACCCACAGCGTTGGTTAGTTGTTTATAACGTGACTATATTTATAACTTTTATAACGGACTCCAGCTTCCGGTTTATAATTCGGGTCTGCAGCCGAGTACAAAGGCTGCAGAAGAAGCCTGCATGACTCATTGTTGCAAGCTGCAACAATGAGTCACGTTAAACCGGACCTTGTTCCCACAATTATTTCTTACAGTGGGGCATTCAAAAATAAGGTGGATATGTGTTCCAGTGCCCTCATTAATGTTGATGAGGAGGCAAAGAACCACCTGACGCTGCAGGCCGAGGGAGGTTGCCTCCGCGAAGTGCATTAAAATCGTTTAATGCACAGAGTTGATTATCCCGCTTATACCATGGTCATTTGCCAACAATATAAAATAAAAGCATTTGCAAATTTGTGGTGCAAGTTTAGCAATCAAAATTTAAAGTTTTTCACAAGCCATAATCCTGTTTGCCTAGCAACACTTGGAAAACTGACTAATACCAGGAACAATCATTACCATCCCATCAGCTTCTCATGCAATGGAAACGTTCGCTGTTCCAGTAAATAGGATGAACATTGGATACGAGCTGGTATGGCACTGGTCTGCTCAGCTCATACAAGCTGAAGCAGTGAGTTGAATGACGTTAGCTGTGCTCTTTGATTAAACAGCTGTGCAGGTTGGGTAGCGGGTGAATTTACATAAACTTAAACATGTGATTAGACTTAAGCCGGACTACGTGTGATGCGTTACACGGCTTTAATGCACACCTGCCAGCCAATCAGAAACGAGTATTCACCCAGACCATGGTATAATCCAGAGATTCTCAAATGTTTTTCAGCCAAGGACCCCTTACAAGATAGAAAATATACCAGGGACCCCGTCATTCTGATTTGTGATTTTGGGCTAAGCTTAATTGTTTCCACGGTAACCTGCTTGACTTTTAAATTGATAGTTTTGTTAGATTAGAATGTGATCCATGAACCATTTTAGATTTAAACCATAAAATATTTTTGTTGAACTACTGTATGAAGCTTTTGCACGCAAAAAAAGTTTTATTTTTATTTTCCTGAAAACTTTTCCCTGGCAAAGTGCCACGGACCCCTGGGGGACCCCGGACCCCCATTTGAGAACCACTGGTATAATCACTTTAATCATACAAGGACAATGACTCATTGTAGTGTGAGTGTGAGTGTGTGTGTGTGTGTGTGTGTGTGTGTGTGTGTGCGCGTGCGTGCGTGCGTGTGTATTTTGTGTTTACATGCTTGCAGACTATGAATAACAACACTATTTTCCACTGTTGAGCGACAGCAAGTCAAGTTTTGAACGTGACACTTCTCAACTCGGCCCACATTCTGGTCTGTTCTGCTCTGCTTATTTTGGTGAGCCTGTTCTCCACATCGTACTGTACCCAGACTGTCACAGTGGACTCTGTTTCTCCATGATGTTTTCTTCACAGTTTGCTTTGTTATGTTGGACCCAAACAGATTTGGTACTGGCCCAGTTTCAAAGGGTGCTGGCTGGGTGACATGCTGCTACTTTCTTGCCTGAGGACAAATAAGAGGGTTCTGATACTGATACTGCACCTTATTGTGTTTTATTGTAGGCTATATCATGACATGGCTTTGTTGAAGGCTCAATTCGGACTGGGCAATGAATGCATTCTCAGGTCTATTATATAGAGAGGCAAAGTGGAACGTCACTTCCTGCTTCAGCACTGTACCAGAGATTTTCATCAGCCATTTATTTTCCCATAGACATTTCGTAAAATGCTTATAAAATAGTTTTACTTCGTCGAACCAAACGGTTCAGCTAACGCTATAATCGGGAGAGACCATAGAACATTTCACTCGGACCAAAACTTTAAAAAACAAAATCGAAAGAATATTTTCTTTAAACCCGCATTTTTCTTACGTTTTGGTCCCAGTGAAATGTTATGCGATCTCTCCTGTTTCTAAATATATCCGTTTGGTTTGAACGAGTAAAACTATTTTTATACGCATTTTATGAAATGTGTATGGGAAAATAAATGGTGGATGAAAATCTCTGGTACAGTGCTGAAGCAGGAAGTAGGCGCTCACTTTGCCTCTCTATAGTTATAAAGAACAGAACGCTGTTTCACATCTAATCACATCACTTTAACATCCGAAGACATTGGTTTATAATTAAATTACACCTTGGATACTGAAGACAAACACTAGCCAAGGTATTTTTTTATTCAGAGAGCACAAAACTTTCGATTGCTTATTATAGGCTGAACGGCAATCTTAATGGATTTGTTTACATGCTGTGTTGCTATGGTTCCAGTTATGCTAATTAGATGCTAGCTATGTTTCTATGGTTGCAGTGCTCCTGCTGAATTTTAAGCTTGCATGTTACTTTAGCTTTTAATAAAATCATTTTAAAAGTATATTTTATGAATGATTCAGACAAATGACTTTTGTCTGAACATTTAATTGATGAAGTCTAGTTGATTTAGTCAATTCCTTAACTTGAAACACGCCAAAAATACATTACTCCATGCTGACTTACACATTTCTTCAAGTCGAATTATTAATAAATCTGTTAAAGGGATAGTTCACATTTTTTAAGTCTAGCCGTATTTGCTACTTACCAATGATTATGTTGATTGGTAGAGTTCTTTCAATCAACATCATTAAATAGGGCAAATAAGGCTAGACTTTAAAACATGTGATCTATCCCTCGAAGTAGCTGTGTAATACACTGAAAAAAACCTTCCATCTTAACAGTCAAGTCATTATTCAGATGTCTTATTTGCAGTATGCATTATTCAGATATGTTATTTGCAGTATGCATGATTTGTGCTTTGCTGTTAGTAAACACCCTACACACACACACACACACACACACACACACACACACACACACACACACACACACACACACACACACACACACACACACACACCCTACACACACAACCAAAACAAGAAGACATTAGGAAAATACCGGCAGAGGGCAGGGCCTTGGCAGATAACACCGCCACACATAGACTTCTAGTGGGTCATGAGTGATGGTTGAAAGACATCTATACATAGTTTTTTAGGAAAATGATGCATGTTAAACCAAGAGAGAAATTCCGCCAGTGAGGTGAGATAACGCCACTTGTTTCTAATGCAGCTTCACTTGTTTCAGACATTTTCTAGAAATGAGTGTCAGTATGGTGAAACAAGTCAGAATAAACAAAATTACCATACACTTGATTCTATATAATTAGTTTATTAATAAATAAGTAAATTTTTTTTCACTTATTTTTAGAAGATTTTATGACTCAAATGGGACCCTGTTGGGTCTTATTTCAGCCCAATCTCTTCAATAATAGTAGAAACAACACACTTTTCCACTATCACATAATGTACCATGGCGTGAATAGTGAATACGCTGGCCGTTAAGGTAACCACAGTCTCATTTTTAAATAGGTTACCGCTGAGCAAGGGAGTAGGGGTGTGATGGGCGGAGTGGATAGCGTCCTCGACTTTCAACTTTTCATCACAAGAGAGCTGGTCCGCCTTCCGACATGGAACCCTTTTTAACCCTGACTCAAACCCAACTCCTAACCCCAACCAAGTTGTTTTAGTTATGCCTAAAATATGCTTTTGTTGACTAACCTTAACTGAGATGTTATAATTGCCTAAACCAAACCAAGGTGTTTTTATGCCGCTTGATTAGTTCTCGCCACCGTGGTTTGCACCGGGCCTTCCCAGGTGCTTTCCCCGCCAGGGAAGCCGTCGGGATATAACCAGGAAGCACGTGAAATTTGACTTTTGCGTATTGAATACACATATTTTGAAAGTGTAAAACTGTGGTATTTGTATGTAATGGGGTGATATATACCAGGTCGCTTACTTTGCTATAATGACTGGCTATTCTATGTACCTGGTAATTTGGGGGCCAGTACAGGTATAGAACTGCACTTGTGTATTGGTCGCAATGTGTCTGTCCAATCAAGACTAGTAGAGGATAACAGTATCAGTCCTCTGAACACGCAGACAGTGAAACCCACACAATTTAATTCCAAGTCTGCCCAATGTCAACCAATAGCTTTCGCCAAAAGATCTCAAACAAGATGGTGTCATGGAGGTCACACATCCACGAAGGTGAGGAGAGTGGAGGGAGGACGCAGCGCTGGGCCGTAACCTGGCTCCATTTCGAGCAAGTGATATCTTATTCCCTCTGATACCCCCTTCTACTGGGACACTTTTCATTTCATACCTCCAGGGTTTCCTCTGGAGAGAATTGGCTCAACCCCAGGAAAAAAAATCTCTTCAAATATTGATACCATCAATTTTCTGAATTGTTCCACAGTGGAAGACATTATGGGTGTCCAGAACAGCAAGTAAGCTGCAGTAAACATACATCAGTGACACATTTTTTATTGCAAATATGCTATCCTGCGCACTAATAAATATACATAAATAAAACAAATCCCGTGTTTGTGCTTGTCATGAAATATGATAAGAGTCCAAAGTACAGAAAAGGATCAATTGTCCCCAGAAGGCTAGGTGTTGAAGCACCAAGTGATGGATTCTGTTAATCTCATGTTATACAAGGCTGTGCTAAATTCTGGTCCTAAACTAGACTCTTCAGCCAGGAGTGGCGCTCGTTAAGATTTACCAAGCACTCAGGATCAGTATTCAGGAGTTTGAAGCTTATACCGTTTTGAGGTCATTCCCTCTATGGTTTGGATTACATCCTCACTACTAAATAATTCCTCTGCTGTTCATTTGACTGAGGACTGAAACCTGCAGGCGTCTTGGCACCGTTATTTGGTGCCACCGACTTTGAATGGCATCGTTCTTCTCACCTGTCCAAACGAACCAAACAAAAGGAATAAACCGCTCCAAACATGCCTGCTGTGAATGCACCCTTAAACTCCATCAATAAATCTCTCCTTTGCCTCTCTCAGAGCATGCTCACCATCCATCCAAGCATCACTGTCGCTGAATCAAGCGTGTCTGTGAATAAAGAACTCTTATCTCAGTGTAGCACCTTGATGAAATCTTTGGGCCGATGAATGCAGCATGTAATCGATAATCAAATAATGAAATTGTTGTTTTTTACTTGCTTTCGAAAAAAGATGTATCATCTAAAGACATAACCATGTGAACTCTGGACCACTGTGCATTTGAGAATAGGAGCTGCGATGTTTAATGGAAGAGCAATTCTGTGGGCAAGCTGCTGTTTACACTGCTATTCCTAGAGTTTACCCTGCTATTCTCAGAGTTTACACTGCTATTGTCAGAGTTTAGTTTACCCTGCTATTCCTAGAGTTTACACTGCTATTCTCAGAGTTTACCCTGCTATTCTCAGAGTTTACACTGCTATTCTCAGAGTTTACCCTGCTATTCTCAGAGTTTACACTGCTATTCTCAGAGTTTACACTGCTATTCTCAGAGTTTACACTGCTTTTCTCAGAGTTTACACTGCTATTCTCAGAGTTTACACTGCTATTCTCAGAGTTTACACTGCTATTGTCAGAGTTTAGTTTACCCTGCTATTCTCAGAGTTTACACTGCTATTCTCAGAGTTTACACTGCTATTCTCAGAGTTTAGTTTACACTGCTATTGTCAGAGTTTACACTGCTATTCTCAGAGTTTACACTGCTATTGTATTGTCAGAGTTTAGTTTACCCTGCTATTCTCAGAGTTTACACTGCTATTCTCAGAGTTTAGTTTACACTGCTATTGTCAGAGTTTACACTGCTATTCTCAGAGTTTAGCTTACACTGCTATTGTCAGAGTTTAGTTTACACTGCTATTCTCAGAGTTTACACTGCTATTGTCAGAGTTTACACTGCTATTGTCAGAGTTTATGAAACACACTTGGATAAAGTGATGTCCAGGCGTGGATATAGTTTGAACATTTATTTATTTCAGCGGCGTTCTTTACAGACATTTATTTCTCACTGCTTCTCTCTGCACATGCAGCACGGCCGCTCTCTCTAACTCAACTGCGCAGCCCCGTTTACATATCTTCTCAGGACCTCTCCAAAAAGCCCCCGGGCTGCCCCGTGTGCCTGCATGCATTTTAACTGTTTTCCACAGACCTTCTAAGTGAGTATGATACCATTTCCTGCTGTTAGCCTACATATGGTATACAGTTTACTAATCACTTATAGAAATACAAAAGTAAAATATCTTTGAACTATAACATTGAACTTAGTGGGTGGGGGGTGTCCAAACTTATGCCCCAATATTACTATGAGCCCCACATTTACACTGCTATTCCCAGAGTTTACACTGCTATTCTCAGTGTGCTTTTATGTTTCCCCACATTGCAATGCTCTCCCACCTTTCGCAGTGCAAAGAGTCATTGCAATTACAATGCTCACGGAAAACAACCAAAGTTTGAGACGGCTTTGCCAAATGCATTTGACCAATTATATATACTGTTTGCTGATGACAAGGCTGGTGGCTGTTTTCTAAAATGCCTGTGGTAAATTTAATTTGAATCTCTAATTCAGCCTTTTCTGACTCATGGCCCACTTGCAAATCTGAAAAATGCTTGCGGCCCACATCCGACGGTAAACAGTACAGAGGCCAAATACATGTGATGCGTTCTCAGAGCACTTTATTTTAACAATAAAAGGAGCTGTCCATCAGCACCACACAGAAAACAGAAACTAAAAGTGAGGGGCTGTCTGCAATAGGCTAATTCAACAATGCATGTATGTATCCTCACACATAATAAGAATAATAATTCACAGAGATCGTAATGTTTTGCAAATGTTTTGGTGGCCCACTTGCAATACCTTCGTGGCCCACTAGTGGCCCCCACCTCACAGGTTGGGAATGGCTGCTCCAAGATAACCTCTTAATTCAACATGAGCAAAATTATCTGGATAAAGCCGTTTTCAATACAGCTGCTGTTCCACAACTTCATTCAGATCTGGAGGATCCTACTTCCAACACTACAGTATGTCACCACAATCAGAAGCGTTGAACTGCAAGAATCTTTTGCAAAAAGGAGGTAAGCAAAGTCATGCCTCATCTCATTTTGTCATGTAGGCTACTGTAGTGCAAAACAAATCTGAACACAAATCAATGCCTGCTAAAGAGCTGAGGTGGCATTCTTTTGAATGTTGTCATGCAAAATCCCATCACTCTTTGACTGCAACCCAGCAGGGAGCGAGCCCCTGATTGGCCCGCCGAGAAACGTATTCAAATATTAAACCTCCAAGGATAAACCAATTCTGAAGCAGCCATTTTAGAGTTTTAATTATGTATGTATTATAACGAGACCCTGCTGGTGGCAAGGTTTTGCTACCTCAGGTCAAGGACTAGTTTGGGGCAAAAAGCTGTCATTTACTGACACCAGTGGCGCACACATTCAGTGCAAGTCCTTTAGTCACATGGCTTAAGTAGGACAAACCACAAGACTGCAAGAGAAGCAAGACTAACTAGAATCATCTTAGTCATCATAATGAGGATATTTTTCAGGGACTTTTTTTTATTAGCCCCTTAAAACAATCATTTTGTGATTAATTGTAAAACCTCTCAACTGGGATTTTGTTCTCTTGTGCAATGACAGCTGAAGATCAGCCCTTTTCTCACTCTATCAAAACAGACGTCTTCCATTGACATGAAGGCTGTAACGCACAACAGAGACTAGGTTGCATATAGCGAGATAAGGCTTTCCTCCTATTGCAGCTCCATAGCCTTCCACTGGAGATTCAGTCATTACAGACATAAAGGAACTGAAACCTCTACACACTTAGATGAGATCGGACACATCTAAGGCTGCGTTAGATCTTCCATTGAGCTTCGTTAGACAAAGGGAGCTCAGCTAATTAAGTCTGGAAACCCCAAATGGCTTTGGCTGATTCTTCATTATTAGTTAGGCCTGCTAGGACCAAGACAATGGCTTGAATGATAATTCTGCCCTGATTATTTAGCCATATGTTGAGCTATCACAAAACAAATTAACTTGGGGAGGACTTCACGTATGCATAAGCTTTTAAATGCATTAGTAGTCACAGCCACTGGCCGTGCAGCATTTCATTGTCAACTTGCATTAGGGGTGTCAAAATTGGCCAAAAATTATATATATATATATATATATATATATATATAGCATGTGTGTCCACAATGGCAAACCAATACAACCAGAGAGATTATCTTCCTGTATTTATTTCAACAACAACCTTTAGTTCAACATAAACATTTTTTCTTCATATTCAGCCAGTACTACTACAGTAGTAGCCTACACATTCATAATGATTTTAAATAACCAGGCAAACAATGTATGTTTTTTATGTTGCCCTATTGACTTTTTTTACCTGACTAAATGTAAAATAATAATAATAATAATAATGATCATGATAATAATAATAATAATAATAATAATAATAATAATAATAATAATAATAAGGGATATACATTTTTCAT
Source organism: Poromitra crassiceps (assembly GCF_964638095.1). NCBI lineage: Eukaryota > Metazoa > Chordata > Actinopteri > Beryciformes > Melamphaidae > Poromitra > Poromitra crassiceps. Next base: position 107,638,394 of record NC_139624.1, read on the forward strand.
AATAATATTATTTTTATTTTTATATTCAAATATAGAATATTCTTTGACAGCCCTATCTTGCATGCATTCTTAGCGCTGTGAATCAATAATCTTAACTCGGAAGAGTGTGCAATTTATTGTTATTGTGAATGCAACCACATTTCACAGATGAGAAGAGGTTTTATTTTGAAGGAATCCTTTTTGCATTCTAACAGCGACACGACTTGCTCTCCGAGCGCGGCCCTTTCCTCCCCATATTCCCTGGAAATGTATTACTGCAGCACGTTCAAGTTTTCAAACATTCATAATTGAGCAGCATGATGAATAGCACAGGCACAGGCTGTTCCATTTGAGGCTGACTGGAAAACAGGAGCAGGAGCCACAGTGTGCCTCAGCTTCCTTCCCGCTATCAAGCTCCATATTAGTGCAGAGCAGAAAGAAGGAGAATTTGCTGTAACATAATGCTTTTACACATTTCTCATTCAGCCCAGTCACCAGAATAAAATGTCAGCATTGCGTTTCACAAAAATATACAATATGAACATTTCAGAACCAAAATATGTTACATATCAGGTTTCTTGATAAGTGAATATTAACGTCATAGTTTAATGACGACATGTTGAAGTACGTCGCTGGCACGTGGGAGAAGGGGTGGGATTGGTGGACCTGTAGCATCCCAGTCTTACAAGCGCGAGAGTGCCAGTTTGACTCCCGAGCGAGGCACGTCGTGTTTCTACTTTCGCTTTAACCCCAACCTAAAACATAATATAACTTAAGTTGCTTTAGTTGCCTAAACTAAGTTGTTTTACTGCCTAATGCCTCCTTCACACTGCGATTGTGGGCTAGCTGTCCCAGACAAAAGATGACTGACGTGAAAGAAATGTGGAGATATCTTTGGTCGTGGCTACAAAAATGGTGGTCCTGCATCGCGCAGTCTTGCGACCAAAGATAGCCTGTAGTCGAATTGTGACTGTCAGAAATTTAGGGTGTCAGCTACGACAACGTCTGATAACAACCGATGGAAATGCTGCATGATCATATCAGTATAGATGTAATGCTAATAGAGGCTAATAAATAGTTGACGTTATCTGAAGCTCTATCGCAAAATTGGCATCCCGATGTTGGCCTCTGTCTGTTCCCTAGCCACGACCGTGTCCACATTCTCCTCCTCCTCTTTGGATAAATTCCACTTTGCAAGGGCTCGGATCTTGCTAAGCTCATCAGTTCAGTGTCAGTTCATTGTTGACATTTCTACCAGACAACTGTGGCACACATTGATGTGTAGCTGGGCGCGTGCTGCTAATGTATTGACTGCTGATTGACAGGTATTGACAGAGAGATGTGCGTCGTAAACCTGCGAGCCAGTAGGTGTCATCATCGTACAGTCGACAAACATCAAACCTGATGTCCTACCCAAGTTTATTAGATCCAATAGGCATGTTTACATGGACCATAGTAATTGACTTGAAATAGGTGTAAAAGCCCAAAGCAATTAAAAATGCTCCATATAAACACCTCAAGCCGCTTAAACCAGCCCAAACCGATTGAAATTTGCAGAGGGGTAGTTTAAACCTTTTCATAAACCGATCAAAGGAAAAATTTTATCATGTAAACGATGGAACTGATTACTCTCTGGCTGCGTTCTTTCTGTGCATGCCCATGATGCCCTCTGTCTTGATGTAAAGGAGACTCCTGCTGTAGCAGCAGGAGAGGAGAGGAGATTTTCTAACTATGCGCCTGGATAAAGTGGAGATTTTCAACACTCTGGTGACGAGAAACCCACATGGAGTAACGTAGGTTATAAAAGCTCCGAACATTTTCTCGTCAGGATTCCGTGTCTCTCATTTCCGTGTGACAGTCCATATGTCTGGCACGCTTTAGGCTACCGGTATGATTACAGTATGAATTTTTTTTTTTTTAATAAATTCAAAATGTAGCCTACTTGAAGAAGTGTGTGAGAAGTATGTGAGAAGTGTCAATTGCTTGAGTCTCACGGTCAATGCGAGAGTTGGCAGACCTGTCAAGTTGTATCCATCACATTTGCGCACGTCGCACAGCTGTTCAATTATATCGGTGCATGCTCTGGGTGCATGTAAACACCAGATCGTATTAAATCACATCTCCTTCAAAGTGATTTATTTCAATCAGATTGAGTGTGCATGCAGTAGCGGAGGGTACACCGGGGCAGAGGGTGCGCCCGCCCCGGGCCCACTCCACAGTGGGTCCCCATCAAAAAAAAAAAATTGCAGGCCAGGCCACCGGGCATCAGCCCGACGTGCCCGATTATGCAGTCCGCGCCTGTCTGTGTGTGAGAGAGAGAGGGAGACAGTAGTCTCTTAAAACAGACTGTATCATCTACATCCGGCGAATGCAGCTATATACAGTCTGTACGTTACACCCCCAGAACATGCACCAGGAAGTTGGGAAAAAAAACCTTCAGACTGGAAGGAAGTTCTACGGAATCCGACCAATCACGACACGCGAATGCGGCATATTGGATTCTGATTGGACTAATGAGCGGAAGACCCGCCTTTCTGCCGGCATATTGGATTCTGATTGGACTAATGAGCGGAAGACCCGCATTTCTGCTTCCCATTCCGGTTGGTGCATGATTCTCCCCCACGAAGTACAGACGGTATGACGGAAGCATTTGAAAATTGCGGAAGCCAACTCGTCTGTTCTAAGAGACTAGGGAGACAGGGACAGACAGGGTGCTGTCTGTGACAGCCTGTCGCTGTCCATCTGCGGTGGTGCTGAACCGAGGGCTGTGCCTCGGTGCTGCAACATCTTAAGAGGCCTGGCTGGCAACCTGTGTTTTTCTTTTTCTTCTTCAGAACAAGCTTGTCTGTAAAGTGGCTTCACTGTAGGCTTTCTTGGACATAATATTACTTGGCTCAATGAGTGATAAATTGTGTTTTCGGATATAGGGGCTATCAGCTATTTTACAGTTGTGACTTAAAATGACTTTATTTAATAAAGTCAGTGGTGTGAGTGTGAGAGGAATTCAATCAATAGACAATAACATTGGTGTGTTTAAAATGAGATATTCCACTAAATATGGCTAAAACAGATTCAAACATGCAAAAAAGGCAATTTTTTCAGTGTGGCCTGCAATGAACATGAGATTGCTAAAATCTTACAGTCTGTAGGCAGCTTAAAGCTAACCAAGTTGTTTTACTTCCCTAAACATAACCGTTTTATTTGCATTTAACGCAAAAAAAAAAAATTACTTTTGAGATTGTAGACATAAAATGCCACATTTTAGAAACATATTGGCAACATTTTGTTTCAAATTTATGTTGATATTGTACATATCCCTGGTTTTCAGACGTTTTATTCTGGCGATTGGGTTGTAGCCTCTCTTCAGTGTCGTGCAAATATTGAATACATTCTTGTGCTCTGGTCCAGTTGTTTATTTGTGGCATTAAGCTGTTTTATTGTTTTACAAGAGAGAAAGAGTAAATTAGACAAAAGATGTAAACATAGCCTACGATAAATTTGTTAATGTCTCAATTAATAAAATCAGCCATAATGCTGTGCCTCTTCCTTAATGGCCTGCGTGAATAATGGGAGTATATGGTGTTGTCATTGCAGTAAGTCTGTAATGGATTGTTGGCAGTGCAAACCACATACATTCACGTTGCGGTGTGGAGTCCAGCTGATTATCTATTTCACGTCATCCACTCAGGCTGCTGCGCATGTGGAACCGCAAGTTCGGCCTCCGTGTGTTAACCTATTGATTCAGTTTATGTTTTGAGCCTGAACGTTTCTGTCTTCTCATTCTGCATCTTTTATCCTGTCTCTCTCTCTCTCTCCCTCTCTCCCTCTCTCTCTCTCTCTCTCTCTCTCTCCCTCTCTCCCTCACTCCCTCTCTCTCTCTCTCTCTCTCTCTCTCTCTCTCTCTCTCTCTCTCTCTCTCTCTCCTCTCTCTCTCTCTCTCTCTCCCTCTCTCTCTCTCTCTCTCTCTCTCACTCCTGCTTAACTCTAATCTAAATAAAAAGGAAAGAAAATTATGCCTTCTTGTGTGCTTTTCCCTTGTGTGCTTTTCGGGTCACCCTGGATGCCGTGACCTGGGCCAAACTGCTAGGTTAGGTTTGGCTGTAGGTTTAGGCCAGTGGTATGCAACCTAAAAAAGATCCACAATAATAAAATAAAAAAAGTCCCTTTCCTCCCTTTATTTTTTGGATTTTTACTTATTCATTTATTTTAAGTAGGAAAGAAAGAGCCACAACTACCCATAAAGAAGCTGCATGTGGCTCTAGAGCCTCGGGTTGAGTATCACTGGTTTAGGCTGTAGTAGCTAGACTGTTTTGCCTTGCTAAAATCTGCCCTTGCCTATGTTGTGTTTTTCCTGATTTCTTTCCTTTCAATCTTCTTTCTCTTTAGTTAGATACACATTATCTGTAAAGTCCTTTGGGACATGCTGAATTAGGGCTATACAAATAAACTTGACTTGGCTCTAAACAAAGAATCTGAGACTTTTATAATACATAATTTCAGTCAGATGGGTTGCAAAATACTCCCTCCCACACAAGGAGCTTGACCAAAATCCATGTCGGTAAAAAAAAGAAAAAGAAAAGCCAAAAGCCAAAAGCCTCCAAGAGGAAAGAGGGAGATCCGTCTGGCCGTGTGTCAGGATCTCACACATCCAGCCTTGATGCAGCTGAGCCAGGACCTTTCTCTCCTCTGGCCTCGACCCTGTTCCCACCCTGAAGACAATCACGCAGCATGCTGATGAAATGTTGTCAAAGCCCTTTTTATTTGAGCAATTAATCATGAGTCTGCCTTGTAGTGAAGTGATTCATCTCCAAATAAGATAGCCACCCTCTGGAAAGGATGACACAAAACCTTATTAGTTAGTAAAACTCAATCTTGATCAAACTGGAGCATTATTGGCTTTGTTTCTTTTTATCTACAAATGTTGATAAAATATATTTTTTTACAACAGGATAAGTTTTTTTTTGTTTTTGTTTTTTCATATTGAGTTGTCTATTCAGGTCGTTTCAAGTATCTCTCAAAATTGACATAATATTTTGGATGGAAATCCCTCTTTGTTTTTCTTGGTTATTGGTTACTGATTACAGCTGGTCGGAGAACTGACCATGTTTAGAAACAATTATCTGCCTTATGCGCACTCCCACGAGTGCGGATCATTACCATCTGAGCCCCTAGTACAGGATCCGCATCGTTGGCAAAACGGCTGTTGTTTAACACCAGCAGCTCATGTTCTGGATCATGTAGGCTATGTCTGAGTGGGCGGGTGGTTAAATGGCACTTTACAAACCATTAATGTCCCTGTACTATTTAATAATTTCATGAATGGACATAGTTATGTGGCTGGATTATTTGGAAGAGAGCCAAATTAGGTGAGTAAACAAGTGAAAATGTAATAATTTCTTTACCCCCCATCTGCCAGTTTGCAAAAACAAATGCAACAAGGATCATAGCCTACTACTTACTGCATTAGGCTATTGAGGGATAATAAGTACCCACTAACGTTCACATAGCCTATAATCACGGTTTCCTCAAGTGCTGCAAACGGCTTGAATATGGTTTCTTTTCCTCCCGACCTGTCTGTCTTGTAGGCCTTATGTGAAAATGCAAGAGGGTGATAGTGTTGCATCAGCCTACTGTATATCGAGACATTTAGCCTAACTTTTGTGGGGATAAATAAATTGAAAACTAGTCAGATATGACTTGAATGCCACTTGTAAAATCATCCACAGGTTAACGTTAGTGCGACGGTGCGACCACTGACTGGCGGCTTTTGGGCGGTGCAAGCGCTCACTTTTTTGGCACATTGCTACCCCACGTTATGGCCTGAATGCGTCGGAATGCATCGGGAACTTCACAGTGAGACGTGCGTTATGGAGTAGTGGAGAAAAGTGTTTGGCAGAGATCTCATGTTGTGGATGCAGTGTATGGAGGCCTGTGCGGGCGTTTTGGGCATTAGTGACCAATCCTGTTCTTCAGGCTCTCCTCCGCAGCGCACCCCACTCCGCCCCCCCCCCCCCCCGGGCCCGGGCTCCCCCGCCCACTCTACTCACCATCAGCAGAAAAAACTGACCCTTTCCAGCTGTTTCTAAACAAAGATGGTCCATGGTCCAGACTTCATGTTTAGAAGTGGATTCAGACTGTTTTTATGTTAAAGACAGGTGGCAAGCTATAGGCCTACTTCACTCAGACTGTTGTTACGTTAAAGACAGGCGGTAAGCTATACTTCACTCAGACTGTTGTTACGTTAAAGACAGGTGGCAAGTTATAGGCTACTTCACTCAAACTGATGTTAAGTTAAAGGCAGGCAGCAAGCTATACTTCACTCAGACTGTTGTTATGTTAAAGACAGGCGGCAAGATATAGGCTACTTCACTCAGACTGTTGTTAGACAAAGCTATACTTCACTCAGACTGTTGTTACATTAAAGACAGGCGGCAAGTTATAGGCTACTTCACTCAAACTGATGTTAAGTTAAAGGCAGGCAGCAAGCTATACTTCACTCAGACTGTTGTTATGTTAAAGACAGGCGGCAAGATATAGGCTACTTCACTCAGACTGTTGTTACGTTAAAGACAGGCAGCAAGCTATACTTCACTCAGACTGTTGTTACGTTAAAGACAGGCAGCAAGCTATACTTCACTCAGACTGTTGTTACGTTAAAGACAGGCGGCAAGCTATACTTCACTCAGACTGTTGTTACGTTAAAGACAGGCAGCAAGCTATACTTCACTCAGACTGTTGTTACGTTAAAGACAGGCAGCAAGCTATACTTCACTCAGACTGTTGTTACGTTAAAGACAGGCGGCAAGCTATACTTCACTCAGACTGTTGTTACGTTAAAGACAGGCGGCAAGCTATACTTCACTCAGACTGTTGTTACGTTAAAGACAGGCAGCAAGCTATACTTCACTCAGACTGTTGTTACGTTAAAGACAGGCAGCAAGCTATACTTCACTCAGACTGTTGTTACGTTAAAGACAGGCGGCAAGCTATACTTCACTCAGACTGTTGTTACGTTAAAGACAGGCAGCAAGCTATACTTCACTCAGACTGTTGTTACGTTAAAGACAGGCAGCAAGCTATACTTCACTCAGACTGTTGTTACGTTAAAGACAGGCGGCAAGCTATACTTCACTCAGACTGTTGTTATGTTAAAGACAGGCAGCAAGCTATACTTCACTCAGACTGTTGTTACGTTAAAGACAGGCAGCAAGCTATACTTCACTCAGACTGTTGTTACGTTAAAGACAGGCGGCAAGCTTTGGATTTGACAGATGAAGCCGTGGAAGTGCTTGGGCTGGCCCCAAAAGAGAGTCGTTCCCCATTCAGCCCATGATAAAATGCCGGTCTGTTATAACAGCATTAAGCATGTTTACAGCAATTCAGTAATTTTTCTGGAGAGAATGGTCTGGATATTGTTCCAGCATCATATCTAACAGTAAGAGCTTTTCTCATTGAATCTGAAGCTTGAAGCTTCTGCCGTCACAGGACAAGAGCCATGCAATACTAAACTGTTTCCCATGAAACCTGTCCTGACATTAACATTATATTCTCTGAGCTCATGACATTTACTCAAACATGCAGCTATACCTTGTTTTTCCCCTTATTATGCATTTTAGCTGTTATGTGTACAGTTCTGACACCCAAGTATTTTATTTTAGTATAGCCAATTTATGGCCGACTATTGATTTATGATCAGTCTTAGTTCCTGCCTTGTGGGAGCCATAATAGGCCTATTGATGCATCCCCCTCGATCGAGATTAAATAAATGGATTTTTATATGCTTTTGTTCCCCCTGCTCCTAAAGTGTCCCCTGTGCTGTCAGGTGACGCTTTAGTCTTTTGAACACGAGTGCCTCTAAAGTTTCACCTGGGATTGATTGGTGTGTAATCATAAATAAGTGCATTATGAAGGCTACGTCACCGCCCAAGGTCAGCCACACTCTGTTACTTCCCGGCAGCACTGTTTATGAGAAGAAGGCACTCACTTGATTAAAAAATGATTTAGATGGCTGTCCGGGTGGAGAGACACTCTGCCTGCTTCATTATTCCTTTACGCCATAATGGGAAGAATTAAAACACGGCGATAGCGCATGTTTTGACGGGTTATGACGACCTGCTGTAGCTGCTGCAATGACCTGAGGTCAACTCCTGGATGATTTTAACCGTTTGAGCCAAGAATGAACTAAATTATGCACATGGGTGCTGGATTAAGCCTCGGTGTTGTGAAGTGATTGTTTGCCAAAAATGAATTGCCGCCCGCAGCACAGCCTGTTAAAGCTGCATCGGCCAGATGTCTATATACAGTGTGATACCATATAAAAGAATACCATAGTTCAATCATGGGAGACTAGTAAGAAGGTTCAAAATAAACTTTACTAATACAATAAAACAAGATTAAGGTTTGGTGTATGGCTCCATGATGACGCTTCTCCTGCGATGATGAGTTGAGGGCAGGAATGCAGAGAATAACCCCCCCCCCCCCCCCATGGTTAATCCCTCTGGAGTCATGATGGTGGTGGCAGGGGAGGAGGCGGGGCCAAACAACTGGAACCCGGGAACTGCACAGCAACTGCAGAGTGACAACATGACATAAGATGCAAACCACATAGTAACCTAGGGATGGGCATTTTAAGCAATTTAAATACTCGAGTACTCTCCTTCTATTATGAATGAGTAACCGGGTACTCATGTGCGGGGGGGGGGGGGGGACTGCTGTGTATGGGGCTGTTCACACATAACGTTTGCATTTTTGCATAGAAAAAGCGCTACCTGGAGCATTTTTTGTGAGGAGAGGGACTGACTGTGATATAGGTGAGGCTAAGCTGACGTCTAAACTAAAGCCTACCTCACACAGTATCTCCGATGCTTGGATGGATGGCATTAGCGCTTCGTCGGAGCAGACAATAGTGTTGTGAAACAAGCGAAGGCTCATTTCCAATACATGTCCATTGTCCAATGTCCAGTATCATCCATTTTACTTTATGATCACTGTTACACTAACGTAAATCCACGGATTACAAGGTCCGGTCTTCTGCCAAAAACTGAAAACTTACCAGGGTGATTAACGTTACAACTGCAGCTAAATAGTGATCACCATGAAGCGATTGTCTCCCAAAAAGTGATTATTTCTCCAGATTTATTGTGACTAACGTTATGGGAAACGACAGTGTAGTCAGTAAACTAGTGCAACGTTTTGAATGAGTTTTATCGGGCGTGCGCTATGAAGAAGCTTTCAAAATAATGTTACTTAAACAAAAGTAAATAGCTTATTGATGCACGTTGGAGGAGAAAAGGGTATTTCACGAACGAAGCAGCAAACCTTGCATCAAAATACTTGTGATGTTATATGGCGTGAAACTGTGGCTGTAACGCATTACTCAAAATAAATAAGGTTACGTTACAATAAGCGTTTTATTTTGAAAGAACCAAAGTGGATGATGTACTTGTACATTCTGGCTGACTTGACGCCCGTGCACTTCATGCTGCCAGATCCACATGACGCTGCGTGCGTAGATCTAGACCATTTTTAAAGGGGTGGGGAGTGGAGCGAGTACTCCAACAGTGCAAACATTACTCGAGTAGTGACGAACGAGTACCTGAGTACTCACCCATCCCTACCTAGGAGCACTTCAAATACTCTCAACCGCTTTAGATGATTGGTTCAGCGGCAGTGTTGGGCAAGTTACTTTCAAAATGTAATATACTACATAATACTAGTTGCTTTCATTTGAAATAAGGTATTTTACAATAATTATTACTGTCTGTGTAGATTAACTCGTTACTTATTACACTACTTTTACATTACTTTCACCAAAAAACAGCAGTAGCAAAATGACATCGCCACATCACTGGCCAGCCCATGGAGGAGGATGAGCCAGGATGGAAAAATTGCAGAGGACAAATTCCACGGGGCCTCTAATCGTGTGTGTGTGTGTGTGTGTGTGTGTGTGCGTGTGCATGCATTGGTGCATTGTGAGAAATAAAGACGGGGTTGTCCATCCTGTACCTTTAGGATGACACATGAAATCCACAGTATATCTTTTCCTGGATACATATTCCATAACACAGTTAGACATCTGCTGAAGGTGTCTACTGAAGCGCAGATAGTGTTTTTGTACAATATATTCACATGTCAGTATAGGTTTACTATAAGTGCATTGATCTGCCTTCTTGACATCAAATCAACAGCAGACTTTTCTCTCAGCCATCTAAGTCTTGCAGTTGAGCTATGGGGATGAATTTCCTCTCAAAGTTTGGAGTTTCTAGAGGTCCTAACTAAAGCGTCAAGTTTATAATACGACCAAGTGGTTTGTTCAACATGGACTGCTTAAATGCAGAAGGATTACATGCTAGAAGGCGGGAGAAAGAACTCTTGGGGGTGCTTTGATCGCTAGCTCAAAATCCATTACTTGTGGCTGAGTGGAGACACTGTGATCCAACAGTATAAATTAACATCAAAGGCGGATCAACTAATGGGGAAAGGTCCACTAGGCAGTAGCCTCATACCCATGGAAAGCAAGATACTTTTCAAAGTAAAATGACTGTGCCAATACCTACCTGTTTTAATTCGTCATCTTCTACAACATGGCCTGAAGCTATGTTACAATTCTGTGAATTAAATATGTATATTCTTTGCCTAATTCATCTTTGAGTGTATTTTGTTCTATACCTGGCTTTTTAATAGCAGAGTGATAGACAATCTGTAGCCTACCTCGCTTTCCTAATGTGTCTTTGCTGACAATTAATAATTCCCGTATAGTTTTCAGAGATTTCATCCAAGCCCATAATATGCATCTGTACAAGGAATTCACATTTATAGCTCCCCTATGTGCTTTTAAAGTTCAAATATCAGAACGTTGAGCAAATATTTGAGCATATGGTCTAATACAGTATAACCATAACCAGGCTTAATCAAATTTACAGTGCTCAAATTCAATGAAAGCTTGCCAGGTTTTCCCATAGTCTCGCTTGCCAGACTATCTCTGTTTCACACTGTACCAGCGCAGGAGAGTCTGGCTCCTCTTACTCTCACTCTGGTATAGCGGGAAAAATGGCTCTGTTATCTGTACAACCATCCACCGAAAGTACAAGCAGGCCTGCTTTATTGCACAATTCAAATCTTCGTCAAAACGTGCAATTTCCAGCGTGTAGGTTGCTAGCTTGCTAGCTAGCGTTGTTGTAGCTTCTCAGCGGCGGAGGCATTTGAGAGCGAGACGTAGAGAGTGGAAGGGATTTCAGTTTGCTCCGACTGGTTGGCACCAATGGCAGAGCTTATCCCCGCTGCCTGCTTCCAGTGAGTCAGACTAATTCCCATGATATTTCATATTCTAACGAACAGGGAAAGATGGTAAAAGTCTTAACAGAACCCATTTTTATTCATGGCAGTGTCACAACAAAATGGCATCTGAGCTTTAGACATATCACGCAAGTATTTGAATCAAAAGACAACAGAAGTTGAGGCTCTCAGTCTTGACCTTTGTTGGAGACAAGATGTTGGATTTTCTCTTTTTCATATCCTTCTGATATAGTGCCTTTAATGCTGTGTGCCTTCAATTTAACTTTGTTGATCATGATTGATTGGGAAACATGCCCATGGGTGTTCATTTGGATAAAAAGAAGAAAATATAGTGTACAAAATATAGGGTATTTAATTTTTCTGTGTGACATATCACGGTCTGAAGCAGGCCCTAAATGTATAACACTAACCTAGGAACAATGGAAAGCTGTTTTTGCTGCTTTTGACTGAAGACATTTAGACAAATGGTTAAAATGGCAGAATACCACTAGTCCGCACTCCCTGCTATCTAGACTAGGTGGTAGCTGGATTCAAATTTGGATTCAAAATGACACAGATATTCTTTGACTGGGAGCAGTATCCCATGATGCCCCATTTCCTTACTGCACGGGAATTTTCCTGCACAATGGCAGTCCCCGATACGCAGCGACATTTCAGCTAATCAAGACATATGAGCCGCAGTATCATTTCAAATTCCATCTCCCTTCCAGGACTGTGATTGTTACAGTCAAAGTGGAGATGGATACATTCCCCACAAGACAAATCACCTTTAATTAACTGTCTTTTGTCATTACTGAGAGCAGCAAGAAATCTTGATGGCTTATGAGGACATCCAAAACGATTGCCTCCATTGGCTGTTCCATAATGTAAAAAAAGATTAGAGAAAATACAAGAAAGAAAGAAAGAAAGAAAGAAAGAAAGAAAGAAAGAAAGAAAGAAAGAAACAATAATGGTAAATTCTTATCTATAGAGAGCTGTCGGAGCAAGGCGAGCTGATGTCATGCATAATATTCACCCGAGCGGTCCACCTCTATCCCTGTCCTCTCTTTCCACTCAGAGCTAATGAGTTAGCCTTGGCTGTAACTGTCTTATCAATCTCATTAACACTGAGGCTATTTCTTTCAAGTGCTTTTGCCCACTGAACAGTTGTGCAGTTTTCTGAAGCAGGTGGCAGGGCACAGGGTTCTCTCAAACTGTATGGGCAGATACACTATATCAAACAATGATGTTCCTGCTTCCCAGTGACAAAGACAAGGTGTTAGTAAGACTATAGTAACAGTGCTTCTCCACAAATAGGGCAACATGGGTTGATTTGGGAAGCAATATCAGTACCCTAAAAAGTGATGCCAATAGAGTACTTCATTCGATACATTTTTGTACAGCCATTCTTTTGAACCTTTTGTGGCATCTCTGCACAATGAAGTGCCAACTCCATCACATACACCGCGCTCGACTTCACCACCACAGACTGTGTGGATTGTAGCTGCTGCGGTAGTGGGCCAATCACACGTTGCATTAAATCGAAGAACGCTTGCGGTGATTGGCTGCGAGCAAAACCATACCAGTCCCCCCCCCCCTAAATCTGTGTCTAAAATTAAGGATCAAATGCAGGTATTGTTTGACTGGAGAAGTTTTGATACTACTTGGTAATGCAGTAGTACCGATACTGAGCCCTGCACTTCCCAGAGATCACCTGTCAATCAAAGTGTGGGAGGAGCTTGGATTTTCTGTTGATGCAGTTTGAGTTTCTGTAGGTGGCGCTCTTTTCTTTGTCTGTTCAGAGATGGCTGCTCATGCTAACTACCCAGTTCTTCTTCTATTTAATCCAAATAAACTGCTGTTGCTGCTCCTGTTAATATAAAACTTTACCAGGCACAGCTGTTTAGAACATCAAATCTAAAAATGTTCATAAACGGTGTATGGGTTTAATATTATTGACCATTGTGTTATATAAATCAGTGATAGCAAAGCCAGCCCTTTATTTATAGGAACATTTCAGGGGTTATTATTACTGTAAGGCTCTGGTGCTTCAATTACACAGACTCCAAACAGGAGAAATTTCCACTCCCAAGACCGTGCCATAGCCCCTGTGGTTTCAACAAAGCCACCTTGGTCACCATCTCCACCGCTACAGCACCTGTGTCGCACCAACTCAACATGCTAATCAACACAGATAGGACAGGGTGGGGTGGGTGCGGGCGCAGAAGGTGAAATCATGTTCCGGTTGTGTCATGTCAACGTGAGCATCTTTCTGCGTCTGACAGATCGGCCAATTAACCTTATTTACCACGTCTCCCCTCATCCTCTAACGAGCTCCACTGGGCTTCTTCCTAATAACGAGCTGCCAACTCGAGAAAGGGGACCGTTGACACGTTGGTTTCAATTGCATTTGTCCTGCAATTATTAAGGTGACAAGACAATCGGCTCATGTACTCCTGTACTGCCTGAGGAGGAACATTTTGTCCTGGGGTCAGAGGTGGAAAGAGTACTGACAAATGCTACTCAAATACAGGTATTGTTACTTGTTTAGTGAAAATTAAATCAAGTACAAGTATAGTCCAGGAAATTACTCAGGTAAGAGTAAAAAAGTAGCCTATTTAAAAGTACTCAAGTAAAAATACATTTGCCAAACTTTAAAATGTTTTTTCTGGACCTCTTAATTAGCAAGCAGTCTCAATGCTGCTGTGCTGTTTTCATAGTGCAGTGTGCAAAACAAAAAATCTGAATTTAGTGTACATTTAAAAGTACTCAAGAAGAATATATATTATTACAATTACTTAAGTAAGAGTAAAGTAAGAGTAAAAGTATAGCATTATAATAATACTTAAAAAGTACAGATCCTCAAAAAACTATTCACATAATTGTACTTATACTTGAGTACTTTCCACCTCTGCCTGTGGTTCATGTGGTTCTATGGGATTGGTATGTCTCACATGCAGTTGCCTGGACTTTAATTAGTGCAACCATGATGCAACCAATTTGTTTGCTCAATTGTCAGATGGTATCAGTTCACAGGGGCTGCATTAATAATAATCTAATAGGATTATACGTTTCCAAACTGAGAAGTAATTGGCGCTGTTTACATGCTGTTTACATGCCTGGGCGGGCAAGTGGGCAACTGTTTAGTAAGTGCTGTGTCCCTCTTTTTCTTACCGGTCCACAAATGACTCTAAACAGAAGCATATTGCATCATCAAGCATTTTGATGTTAATTAATCATTTAAATTACACCAACATCTCTTGGAGGCAGAGCTGCTCTGGAGGCAGAAGCAATCTCATTGGTTGAGTTCAACCTCCTTAACACATGCACACACACACACACGCACACACACACACACACACACACACACACACACACACACACACACACACACACACACACACACACACACACACACACACATATATATAGGAGGTTTTTCCAGTGAGGCATAGGAGGATGGTCCTCCTCTATTTTCTAGAAGAGATTGGGGATTTTATATAATAATATATTTTTTATATAATATCAATCAAATGTGTTTTGTTCTGAATAAAAATCATGCTATTCTTAAAATGCTTCAACAACAGTGACACTAGTAGGGCACTGATGGATCCGAGCGGCATGCAGACGGAGTCTGTGCCAGTCTGTCATGCCCTGGTCATGCCCTCGGGAAGTAGAGGAGAAAAAAATCCTCCGCTAGGGCATTTGATTCCCACCCATGGTAATTTATCTCATGCTAAATATTATTGGTTGAAAACACATGTATTTCACAAGGAACAGTGAAATTATGTGTTTTTTAACCAATCATATTTAGCTGGAGCACTTTGCTGTGATGAGCTGACAGGAATATATAGATTTACACTGACGACAGTAGCAGCATATTATATTTCCCCCTTATTTGTATTTACTTTTTATCAAGCATAAGTTAGTTCACAAGCCAGACAGTCGTTGCATTGGATTACGAACCAACACAAGTTGAGGTGCGGGCCGCGGTACGGAGTGTGGAGACCGAGAAAACTGGGATATTTGCAACGTCAGAAAACTGGGATATTTGCAACGTCTCGGCTGCATGCGGTTACACTACAGATGGCATGGATGTGTAAGTAAGTCAATTAATTTCAAGTTATCCGGGCCTTCTACAAATGGTCTACCAAGCAGCGCTATTTTTTCGTATTAATATGTTTCATGCTGCATAGCAGCATAATAAAAACCACAACCTTAAACTCCCACATTTTTTAAATGAATTTGGCCCGTAAATCCATGACTGATAACGAGTTCATTTTTAACGCGTGAGTGGTGATTTTTATACCATATGAAAGTAGAAGAAATAAGGAATCAATTGGGACCAAGCATGTCAACCTAGCATGTTGGGAAGTTGGGGTAAATAACACTCCAAAGTTGATGAATTGGAATGTAACTAAACGAGTATGTTGACAGTGCAGGGGAAGACACACTCTGGTTCCTAGATGCAAGAAAGTGTAATTTAACGCTATTTGACAACAGTTTCAGCCGTATAGCCTTTGTCAAGTCTCATACAAACACAGTGCAAGACAGCCATTATAAAAACAGGTGGGCTGATTGAATGGACAACACCTGTCCTGTGAAAGCACACCTGAGTGTGATTACAATGACATCATAGGATCAGTCATGCAGTAATAGGCTAGATTTAGACAGTTGCTTAATCAAAACATTGATGTCACAGGTAGGCTGCTGTATACCATAATATATCATGAATCTATGTGAATAAATATAGATTTATATAAATAGTAATCACAGCCTAATGCATAGAGACCTCTCCAGACCTCTCCACCTCTCTCTGAACGTCTCCAAGCAAGGAGATCATTGTAGACTACAGGAGGGGGGGGGGGGGCGCACACACCCCAATCACCATCAACGGCACAGTGGGGGAAAGGGTGGACAGCTTCAAGTACCTGGGAGTCAACATCCACCAGGACCTGACATGGGCCGGTCACACCGCCACTGTTGTCAAAAAGGCCCAACAGCGACTACACGGACTCAGGCGCCTAAAGAAATTTGGGCTAAGGCCAGAAATCCTTAGGGACTTCTACAGAGGCACCATTGAAAGCCTGCTGACTGGCTGCTACGGGAACTGTACCACTATGGACCGCAGGGCGCTACGGAGAGTGAGACGCGCGGCCCAGCACGTAACAGGATGTGAGCTGCCAGAACTGCAGGAACTGTATAAACAGCGGTGCCTCAGGAGGTCCCTGAAGATCATCAAAGACACAAACCATCCCCACAACAGCCTGTTCTCCCTGTTACCCTCAGGGAGAAGATACAGGGTCCCAAAAGCACGCACAAATCGCTTGAGGAACAGTTTCTTCCCGCAGGCCACGAGACTCCTTAACATACACAAATAGTGTACCGCACTGTAGATGCTACCATTATGTATGTCTAATGTTTAATTGTATGTTTAATTAGGTATATGCTATTTGCACCTGTACGTCAAATACGTCGAATTCAAAATGTTTAAGTACGTCCAAGTATGCACATGACATGTGCATCTATGTGCAGTGAATATGCCACTGTCTCTGACTTGTCTTATCACTCTACTGCCTTATTGCTTGTTGTGTCTTTTGTTGTTTTTGCACTCATATGCCCTGTTATATTTGTACTATGTTGTAAACGGAGTTCACAGCACAAGAATTTCACACGTGATACTTGTACTACGGAGTGACAATAAAAATCTTGAATCTTGAATCTTGAGAGATAAATCCTGAAACCTTCTCGCAACAGTTGTAGCCTAAGCCAGTGGTTTTCAAAGTAGGGTCCCCAGCAAAAAGGGAGGATAATCTATTTTCACTATAATTCCATGCCATCCATAAGTAACACAATCTAAACTAGTGTAGAAGTGAGTAACTAGGCTAATAATAACCATAACAGCACAAATAATTGACAAAAATCTCGAAATAAATATACAGTATTTACTGAGAAAAGGAACAATTATTGATGGTTAAAACTGAATAATGACATCACAACAGTGTAATCCTAATGCTAAATTAAAATCTGTCTTCAAAATGCAAAAGGGGGAAAAAAACGCACAAATCTTCTACGGTCGCCAGCGAGAGTTTCCTCCCCTACTTTCAAGCTCACCAGCCACCACTATATATATATATATAAGAATCTATATATATATATATGTGTGTATATATATATATATATATAATTTGGGAGGTGCAGGGCCGTTGCTATGCTCCTTCAGTATTGAAAGTATTTGATTGACCCAGACTAACTAACTTATCATCATTATCATCATCATCATCATAATTGCCTAAGTGGGCAGGCGGTGTTAGTCACGATTGGTGATGTTTGACTTATGACACAATTTTTGTATGACATCAGTGATGTCATAAATCAGTGAATTGTGATGGCACCAGTGATGTCACTAGAGCAATTGTGATGTCATCAGTGATGACGTCCGAGCAATTCTGATCCCTCCTATAAACTTTGGACTTGAAAACTCAGGAATTTAATTGCTTTCTTATCAAATGCATTCAAACAAGGGACAAAGGTATAAAGCATTATTCTTTGCTTTTGTACCTCTGATCATTCAAAATGTAATTTGGTTTATGTCACAAACAACCTTTATGGGAAACATGATTGAGTAAACTGCTTTTATTGCAAGGCAATAGAAAATAAATCTGTTTGTTTGTCTTCCTTTTTGAAATGAGAATTAGCAATGGAAAAAACACCAAGAATCCCTGAGGCATAAAAATGCTGTTATTTTGCTTACAGCAAAGCTTGCTCTCATGCAGAGAAATGCTTTCTTCAACTTTGTATCATGCCACCTCCACACTGTACAGAGCTCTTGAGGATTGGTATTGCTTGATTAGTATGATGATTTTAATCACACCTGCAGGTATCTGTGAAAACATTTATTTTCCTTTTTCTTCCATTACTCTTCTTGTAAAACCTCTTCCCTAACTTTTTATTTTCCCCTGACACGGTTATTTTTCTCTCTGTCATGCAAAGAAAGTTTTATCTTATCAAGCAAAAAAAAAAAAAAAATACTGGCCACTTGTGATTCATCTATTCTTGTGCACCTGCCCTTGGTGCAGATACGCTCTCCCGGCCCCGTGACCTTCTCTGGACAAGTGTTGGTTTCAGGCCTGTGATTTTGGGTTCTTGGCTGTGCTCGCTGCGGATGCCTGTGGAGATACTAATGCAGTCCATGGTGGAGAGCTATAATATTGTACCCTTAGCAGGCGGATATGAATCCTCTGCTATACGGGGCACAACCTTCAACAGGAAGTTATTTATGAAGTAAAGGGGGTATCTATTGTAACAACAGATGTAACAAATTGAGACCACTTAACTGAAACAAAGGGGTGTTTTGTCTGTGTGTGTGTGTGTGTGTGTGTGTGTGTGTGTGTGTGTGTGCGTGCGCGTGTGCGTGTGCGTGCGATACGTGCATACGTACGTATGTGCGTGCCGCGTGTGTGTGTGTGTGTGTGTGTGTGCTTGTGTTTATATAGATAATAGTTGGGATCAGTTTGAGTTTGATACCTGGGAAGTGAGGTTATTTTAGGAAAGTGAGGACATTGTGGCTGGCCCTCACTTTCTCACACACCTTCAAAGGGCTGTTTGAAGGTTCAGACTTGGTTTTAAGGGTTAGTTTAGGATTGAGTTTAGGTTAGGGTAAGGGTTAGGGTCAGGAAATGCATTATGGCAATGACCTCACAAAGATAGCTGGTTTGTGTGGCTGTGTGTGTGTGTGTGTGTGTGTGTGTGTGTGTGTGTGTGTGTGTGTGTGTGTGTGTGTGTGTGTGTGTGTGTGTTTGTGTGCGTATGTGTGTGTGTGTGTGTGCATGTGCGTGTGTGTGTGTGTGTGTGTGTGTGTGCGTGCGTGCGTGTGTGTGTGCATGCGTGTGTGTGTACACATTGTTTGTCTGATAACACATCGCCCTGTCTAGGCCCAAGTGCCTCAGAGTCATTTTCTACTCACATAAACATGTGTTTACCAAGCCACGACCCAGTTCACGCTCGGCCACAGCTGTCAATACAAGGCAGTGATCTCTGTGTAATGTGCTTAAAGGTCTTGCAGTGGCCGTGTGTCGAGTGTGTGTTGTTAGAGACGGCAGTGATCTCTGTGTAATGTGCTTAAAGGTATTGCAGTGGTCGTGTGTCGAGTGTGTGTTTATAGGTCTGAGGACGTTGCTCAGTAAGTGCTGTCGCTGCAACAAGGCTGCTTCGTTGCTGCAGCAGAGCTGTCAGAAGACGTGATTTAAAAAACCTACAAGCCATTTAATCTCCATGGAATTTGTTGTTTTTTAAGAATGACATGACAATGACAGTCAGTCAAACAGGAAAGGTATACATCTAAATACACGTATTATACAAAGTCAAACGACACACCTTTATTTTACTATATGTCACATTTTAGAATGTAACAGTAAAGACATCCAAACTATAAAGAACACCAAATGGAATTATGCAGTGACCAAAAAGTGTTAAATCAAAACGATCTCATATTTCAGATTCTTTAAAGTAGTCGCCCTTTGCCTTGATGGAAAGGCAAAAGCTTTGGAAATAAATTCATACAGAGGATCAACTTCACTTATGTTTGCTAAGAAACACAAGCATTTAAACAGAAGACTTTAGATCAAAATGGCTTAGTTAAGATAATGAAAATCACAGGACATTCAATCACATGTATTCCAGATTAGATTGAAACTAATATGCAAGTCATACTTCTGCTCCTTCTTGTCCCTCGCTACCTGGAGAATAATAGGCACTGCAGCATGCTTCAGAAACCTATATGGAAAGTTTCACAGCACTTTCAGGTTAACAGTAAATGAACACTATGAATGAGAGTGCACTATTACCTCGGTAGCTCCACACCTTCACACGGCCGGGGCGGTTCCCCGCCAGTGAAGAGACATCAGAGCAAACACAGCATGTCACGTCTCTAATGCAGCAGAGGCCATCTGATAATCAAGCTGGCAAGCTGCACTCACTTTTATTTGAACTGTGAAAAGTTGATGAATCAGACTTGGCTACACACTTACGACCCCTCTAGCCGCCTCTCCTTTTGTCTGTTGCGCGGCCAAGATTTGTGAGCCTCGTCTATCCTATTAAGGCTCAGCGCCCTCCAATATTCTGCCCTTCGCTATGTGTGAGGGGGGATCAATTCTCTGCCATTTGAATCACAAAGCATGGAAATTGCATCGCATTTCCACAATGCCTCTGCATTAAGCTATAGCATGGCTTCATAATGGATCAAATGTGCATGGGCATCATAGGGCAAATCACTGTAAGCTCTGCCTGCCTGGGCTGTGTTGTTGCATTTGCCCCCAACACATCAGCTGTTATGGGATCGCATTAAACAGGACTTTTAACAGGACACACACACACACACACACACACACACACACACACACACACACACACACACACACACACACACACACACACACACACACACACACACACACACACACACACACACAATTAACAGAAGTTTTCAAATGTACATTGGTAGGAGGGCTTGTTGGAATGTTGATATGCAATGTATTTTTGGTTCACAAACATTCAAAATATCTCTGTTTTTGCAGAAACGTAAAACGTAACATTTGATTCTGGCTACTGGGTCAAGTTTACACATTTCCAGGCATACAGTGAATCATGTTCTACATAGACACCAGACACTTCTAAGTGAATCATGTTCTACATAGACACCCAACACTTCTAATAGTCCATGGGCCAAGGCTGAAATTTTGACATATCGGTACCACCTGAGGTGACCGCACGATTTTGTTATTTTTGTCTTCCTACATGTCTCTAGTTTATATTTTGGTATGATAACCCTTCCGATTTGGTAGCTTAAGGATAGTTATCACTCTGTAAACAAACCTACCCCCAAAAAATGACAAAACCCTGATTTCATCATATCTCCTGAACCACACATGATAACGCAGAAAATGTGATGTCTACCCCTATGTTTTCATGGTCAGGGATTACAATGACACCCTATACAACATCATAAACTGTTCACATGAATAGTTAATGGTGAATTCAGTGGTGTTTTGGTGAATTCAGTGGTGTTTTGAGAAGGATACAATGCAATTAGTCCATGGGCCAATGGTGAAATCGATACCACCTAAGGAGACCGCACAATTTTTGTATTTTTGTCTTCCTACATGTCTCTAGTTTATATTTTGGTATGATAACCCTGCCAATCTGGTAGCTTATTGATAGTTATCACTCTGTAAAAAACCTTCTCCCATATAATGACAAAACCCTGATTTCTGTGTATTAGTCCAGATGATATGTGAAAATCATGTTCACTTTTTCATAAAAGCATGAAACTTGTTACGCATATAGTTTAGGGCCCCATAAATCTTCAGAAATTAAGCCATCACAAAAATGCCTCATGGGGGCCATTTTAATTCCGCCATAAGTGAATTATGTAGTTTGCATCATATCTCCTGAACCACACATGATAACACAGAAAAGGTGATGTCTATCCCTATGTTTTCATGGTCAAGGATTACAATGATACCATATAGAACATCATAAACTGTTAAAGTAACTAATCAATGGTGAATTTAATGACGTGAGAAGGAAATCACAGTTTCTGATAACTGATGCTATAACCTCAATTCCATGACCACTCTCTGGCTAACATTTTTGATGAGTAATTTGACTTCTATGGGCCTTTTGTTAAAATAGCCCCCAGGCCCCTCCCAAACATCCTGCGACTTTCTGCCATACGGCCAAATCCAAGATGGCCACTGGTACAATCTTGAAAAATTTACTTTTAAACCAGAGCACCTAGAATAATGTATGAAGACACTATTCGGTGTAAGTCAACCACAAAGAATCTGATTCTGACATCAGTTTAACATTCTGACATAATTTTGACCCAGAATTCCAAGATGGCTGCCATCCAGTAGTGTGAAAACTTAACTTTTGAATGGCAACATATACGTATGTGGTGTTTGGGGTTTACCATTTTTAGAGTAAGGACGGAGATTAACAATGGTGAATTATAGCTGATTTAATTGCAAATACATGCCTACCAAACATGGTTTAGTAATGACAATTATTGTGTTTGAGGGTAATTTCATAATTATGTTAGTTTCGCTGGCCAGCCTCCCCTCCCTACCGGGAGAGGAGTCTGGCGCCACGGAAACAGGCAACTGGGATAAGCCCTCCCCTGCTCTACAGCTGCTCTCCCATTGGAGCGACTGTTTCAATGGCTGCCGGATGTCTGCTCCCGGCTTATTACAAACTCTGTCATTGGCTCCGACCACGTCAATCAGAGCAGCTTCCGCTCCCTCCTCCCTGTGTGTCGCTGTAAATAGTGCCCTGCCGCCTCAGTGAAAACAACAACGCTAACTAGCTAGCAAGCTAACGGCAGAAACCTACACGCTAGCTCGTTGCTACACGCTCAAAAGGGCAAGTTGGATTGTTGGAAACTATTTTCCAAGGGCACTGCCTCTAAGCGCCGCCCATTGCAATCCCACTATGGAGACCTGCATGGGAGGGGAGGCTGGCCAGTGAGACTATGGGATAGGTGAAGGTGAATAGCCTATGTCCATTGTCCAACAAGTTTTCTCAATTAATTTCCCTCTTTGCGATGTGATAAAAGTTTCTCAGTGAGTTATAGTTGATTGCCTCGCTGAATTATCTGCTAATATCCAATTTTAGCAGCAGAATTTGATGTACTGGCGTGGCACGTCCGTGTGTAATGACATATCCAAAAGGAATTTTACTCTGCGCTGCACAGCATAGAGATTATGGTGCGCTCAAGCGCAGCGGAGTATTTAGCGCGTAAGAGGTGCTGCCCCGTATTCTGCGCAGAAATGCCTGATTGTGGCACACCTATGTCCAGTAAAATTATAACAGGCATGCACTTGTGCACGCCCCCAATTTGCATTGAGCGCGGCATACCGCTTTTGCGAAGATAGGGCCCCCGGGACTTGCAAGAATCTGGTCAACTTCTCCTCTCCTGCAGCATGGGCTGATTTTAAGTCTGCAATGAGTTCATCAGAGGCAGGCAGACTGTAGGGTGCAGAGGGTTGGGGAGGCCAGGTCAAACGGGAAGGAGTTGAACTCATGCATGCAGGCATGGCTCAAAATGGATGCGAAAAGGTGCAAACACACCAGACGCTGAAGTGACGAAGCATCTGGATGCGCAGCCAGTTTCATTTTGGCGCACTTGTTAGCACATTAGACCGTTCAGTCAGACCAGCCGTGATGCGGCCGGCTCGCCCCATGCAGAGATGGTTTCGGCGTCTGATCTATTTTTGTGTGAGACCCGCGAGTGATTGTGTGAAGCCAGATAGGAAGTCAGTACAAGTTGTCACCGGCGCGGAGCAAAGCAGTGCGTCTGGTGTGAATGGCCAGGGTCCTGCTCAAGCTGAATTTACACACAGCGGCACTTTGCATCTGCAGCATCACAATCATCTTCCACCCTCCTCCCTGCATGCATGCTCCAACCCGCTCTGACTGACTGGTGGCGACCATTTATGGATTTCGTTTCCACTCCCTCCGTGTCGAATCTGTCTATCTCAAATGCCTGTGCCACTGTGAAACAACAACATCAACAATGCTAGCTCGTTGCTACATGCTGAAAACGGTTGGATCTGGATTGTGCAATAAAGCAGGCCTGCTTTATACTTTTGGTGGATAGTTGTAAAGGTGAACAGAGCCTTTTTCCCCTATACCAGGGTGGAGGTATTAGCAGCCAGACTCTGCCATTGTAGGGAGGGAGTCTGGCAAGTGAGACTACCCGGGGAGGAACTCAAGGTAGGAGCTGCTGAGATGGAGTGGAGCGCTCCAAGGCAATGATTGACCTGGTTGTAGTCAACTTGTAAACCTCCACGAGTTGCTGGAACATTGTGTTTTTGATTAATGTGTGGCCTTATTCAACTCCAACATCACATACAGGAAGACGCAGAAGAGCAAGCACATCTAGAAGCTCTATCTCCAATCTGTAGGGCTGCAAGAACCCTACATCACTCTCGTTGACATGGGCATGATCTAGATAGATAGACTGAATAGTTTGAGGTCAAACAGTTCTTGTCTTTTTTTCTTTGTTTCTATTATGATTACACATGTCCCACTCTTTTAACTCACATTTATATGTCATGTAATTTCATGTGTATTTTTGTATCAATATGAATGTAGTTTTTTTTCAATCCTTTTTGTATTATGATGTAATTTTTGTCATGTGACTTCTTTACATGTTGTGGACCCCAGGAAGACTAGCTGATGCCATGGCGTCAGCTAATGGGGATCCTTTAAATAAACAAATAAACAAATAAATCTAGAGGATGGCAACTCCATCAGCAATTGGATCGGCAGACACAAGATGGCACCCCATACAAGTGGTCGGACTATGTCCACAAGGTGTCATCCATCATCCTTGCCCGCCATGGTGATGTTGACATATCATCTGTGTGATCGACCGGTATGACACAGCATACTTGGCTAAAGATGATGAGCGGAATCTGATGATTCAGAATCTATAGCTACAGCTAATAAAACAAGCTTATTTTAGTTATCTTGTCATACATTCATTAAATATTTTAATGCAAGAAATCCTGGGGGTAGTTGGTACAGCAGTACCAAGGTAAAATGGGTGTTGACATTAACATCTTTTCAGTGAACATAATTCTGAAATGACTCCCAAAACATCCACCATTGTTAATCTCCTTCCTTGTGGTAAACCCCAAACGCACAGTATGCCTTCCCATTCAAAAGTTACATTTCCACAATACTGGATGGCAGCCATCTTGGAATTCTGGGTCAAAACTATGCCATAATGTCAAACTGATGTCAGAATCGGATTCCTTGTGGTTGACTTGCACCGAAAAGTGTCTTCATACATTACTTCATACATGTGCTCTGGGTCAAAAGTCAATTTTTTAACATGGCGCCAGTGGCCATCTTGGATTTGGCCATCTGGCAAGGAAAATCCCAGGATCTTTAGGAGGGACCTGGGCGCTATTTTAACAAAAGGTCTATATAAGTCAAATCACTCATCAAAACATCTTAGCCAGAGAATGGTCATGGCTTTGAAGTTATAGCATCGGTGCAGATACTGTAATTTCCTTCTCACAACGTCATCAAATTCACCATTGATTAGTCACGTTAACAGTTTATGATGTTCTATAGGGTATCATTGTAATCCTTGACCATGAAAACGTTGGGATAGACATCTCCTTTTCAGTGTTAGCATGTGTGGTTCAGGAGATATGATGCAAACTACATAATTTGCTTATGGCAGAATTAAAATGGCCGCCACAAGGCATTTTTGCGATGGCTCAATTTCTGAAACTGTACAGGGGCCCAAACTATAAGCGTACCAAGTTTCATGCTTTTACGAAAAAGGGAACATCATTTTCACATATCATCTGGACTAATACACAGAAATCAGGGTTTTGTCATTTATATGGGGGTAGGTTTGTTTACAGAGTGATAACTATCCTTAAGCTACCAAATCGGCAGGGTTATCATACCAAAATATAAACTAGAGACATGTAGGAAGACAAAAATAACAAAATCGTGCGGTCACCTCAGGTGGTACCGATTTTTGCCTTGGCCCATGGACTATAAGTGAATCATGTTCTACATAGACACCCAACACTTCTATGTTTCCAGACGTACAGTGAATCATGTTCTACATAGACACCCAACACTTCTATGTTTCCAGGCGTACAGTGAATCATGTTCTACATAGACACCCAACACTTCTATGTTTCCAGGCGTACAGTGAATCATGTTCTACATAGACACCCAACACTTCTATGTTTCCAGGCGTACAGTGAATCATGTTCTACATAGACACCCAACACTTCTATGTTTCCAGGCGTAAAGTGAATCATGTTCTACATAGACACCCAACACTTCTATGTTTCCAGACGTACAGTGAATCATGTTCTACATAGACACCCAACACTTCTATGTTTCCAGACGTACAGTGAATCATGTTCTACATAGACACCCAACACTTCTATGTTTCCAGACGTACAGTGAATCATGTTCTACATAGACACCCAGCACTTCTATGTTTCCAGGCGTACAGTGAATCATGTTCTACATAGACACCCAACACTTCTATGTTTCCAGGCGTAAAGTGAATCATGTTCTACATAGACACCCAGCACTTCTATGTTTCCAGGCGTACAGTGAATCATGTTCTACATAGACACCCAACACTTCTATGTTTCCAGGCGTACAGTGAATCATGTTCTACATAGACACCCAACACTTCTATGTTTCCAGGCGTACAGTGAATCATGTTCTACATAGACACCCAACACTACTATGTTTCCAGGCGTAAAGTGAATCATGTTCTACATAGACACCCAGCACTTCTATGTTTCCAGGCGTAAAGTGAATCATGTTCTACATAGACACCCAACACTTCTATGTTTCCAGGCGTACAGTGAATCATGTTCTACATAGACACCCAACACTTCTATGTTTCCAGGCGTAAAGTGAATCATGTTCTACATAGACACCCAACACTTCTATGTTTCCAGGCGTACAGTGAATCATGTTCTACATAGACACCCAACACTTCTATGTTTCCAGGCGTAAAGTGAATCATGTTCTACATAGACACCCAACACTTCTATGTTTCCAGGCGTACAGTGAATCATGTTCTACATAGACACCCAACACTTCTATGTTTCCAGGCGTACAGTGAATCATGTTCTACATAGACACCCAACACTTCTATGTTTCCAGGCGTACAGTGAATCATGTTCTACATAGACACCCAACACTTCTATGTTTCCAGGCGTACAGTGAATCATGTTCTACATAGACACCCAGCACTTCTATGTTTCCAGGCGTAAAGTGAATCATGTTCTACATAGACACCCAACACTTCTATGTTTCCAGGCGTACAGTGAATCATGTTCTACATAGACACCCAGCACTTCTATGTTTCCAGGCGTACAGTGAATCATGTTCTACATAGACACCCAGCACTTCTATGTTTCCAGGCGTAAAGTGAATCATGTTCTACATAGACACCCCACAGTGAATCATGTTCTACATAGACACCCCACAGTGAATCATGTTCTACATAGACACCCCACAGTGAATCATGTTCTACATAGACACCCCACAGTGAATCATGTTCTACATAGACACCCCACAGTGAATCATGTTCTACATAGACACCCCACAGTGAATCATGTTCTACATAGACACCCAGCACTTCTATGTTTCCAGGCGTAAAGTGAATCATGTTCTACATAGACACCCAGCACTTCTATGTTTCCAGGCGTAAAGTGAATCATGTTCTACATAGACACCCAACACTTCTATGTTTCCAGACGTACAGTGAATCATGTTCTACATAGACACCCAACACTTCTATGTTTCCAGACGTACAGTGAATCATGTTCTACATAGACACCCAACACTTCTATGTTTCCAGACGTACAGTGAATCATGTTCTACATAGACACCCAGCACTTCTATGTTTCCAGGCGTACAGTGAATCATGTTCTACATAGACACCCAACACTTCTATGTTTCCAGGCGTAAAGTGAATCATGTTCTACATAGACACCCAGCACTTCTATGTTTCCAGGCGTACAGTGAATCATGTTCTACATAGACACCCAACACTTCTATGTTTCCAGGCGTACAGTGAATCATGTTCTACATAGACACCCAACACTTCTATGTTTCCAGGCGTACAGTGAATCATGTTCTACATAGACACCCAACACTACTATGTTTCCAGGCGTAAAGTGAATCATGTTCTACATAGACACCCAGCACTTCTATGTTTCCAGGCGTAAAGTGAATCATGTTCTACATAGACACCCAACACTTCTATGTTTCCAGGCGTACAGTGAATCATGTTCTACATAGACACCCAACACTTCTATGTTTCCAGGCGTAAAGTGAATCATGTTCTACATAGACACCCAGCACTTCTATGTTTCCAGGCGTACAGTGAATCATGTTCTACATAGACACCCAGCACTTCTATGTTTCCAGGCGTAAAGTGAATCATGTTCTACATAGACACCCAACACTTCTATGTTTCCAGGCGTACAGTGAATCATGTTCTACATAGACACCCAACACTTCTATGTTTCCAGGCGTAAAGTGAATCATGTTCTACATAGACACCCAACACTTCTATGTTTCCAGGCGTACAGTGAATCATGTTCTACATAGACACCCAACACTTCTATGTTTCCAGGCGTAAAGTGAATCATGTTCTACATAGACACCCAACACTTCTATGTTTCCAGGCGTACAGTGAATCATGTTCTACATAGACACCCAACACTTCTATGTTTCCAGGCGTACAGTGAATCATGTTCTACATAGACACCCAACACTTCTATGTTTCCAGGCGTACAGTGAATCATGTTCTACATAGACACCCAACACTTCTATGTTTCCAGGCGTACAGTGAATCATGTTCTACATAGACACCCAACACTTCTATGTTTCCAGGCGTAAAGTGAATCATGTTCTACATAGACACCCAACACTACTATGTTTCCAGGCGTAAAGTGAATCATGTTCTACATAGACACCCAACACTTCTATGTTTCCAGGCGTACAGTGAATCATGTTCTACATAGACACCCAGCACTTCTATGTTTCCAGGCGTAAAGTGAATCATGTTCTACATAGACACCCAACACTTCTATGTTTCCAGGCGTACAGTGAATCATGTTCTACATAGACACCCAGCACTTCTATGTTTCCAGGCGTACAGTGAATCATGTTCTACATAGACACCCAGCACTTCTATGTTTCCAGGCGTAAAGTGAATCATGTTCTACATAGACACCCCACAGTGAAGCATGTTCTACATAGACACCCCACAGTGAATCATGTTCTACATAGACACCCCACAGTGAATCATGTTCTACATAGACACCCCACAGTGAATCATGTTCTACATAGACACCCCACAGTGAATCATGTTCTACATAGACACCCCACAGTGAATCATGTTCTACATAGACACCCCACAGTGAATCATGTTCTACATAGACACCCCACAGTGAATCATGTTCTACATAGACACCCCACAGTGAATCATGTTCTACATAGACACCCCACAGTGAATCATGTTCTACATAGACACCCCACAGTGAATCATGTTCTACATAGACACCCCACAGTGAATCCTGTTCTACATAGACACCCAGCACTTGTCTGCACATCAACATTTCCATGCAGTGAATGATGGGAAGGGTAAGCCCAGAGAAATTACAACACACCGCTACAGCTGTAAATTAATTGGCAAAGTGATGGGAGCTGAGTCACTTGGCAATATTTCAGGAGTTATTTATGTATCTGTTCAACTGTGCTATTTCAGTCAAATTAGTTTGAAAGAACATTCAGGAAAACATGGGTATATGGCTGTTCTGTGGGTTGCCCCCTCCCCACCCCCAACAGCAAAATGTAACACACTGAACCTTCTTACTCCCTCATCGCACAAAATGACCGTACTTTATGTACTAGAGAATCTCTTCCCTCCTAGTCACATTTTAACTGCTCAATGATGGAGGACGGTGCTACAAGCCAGTGAGATTTATTTTAGCTACAGTTGTTGCTCAGTTCAATTGACCAGATCACCACGGTAATCCCGCCACATTAATACCGCGCAGGGTTAATGGCACTTTTACCCCCCAACAAGCAAGCTTCTTTTACTTTTTTTCTTCTTCTGCCAATTACAGCCAGGCCACCATTACTCAAGTGTAAGCATTTCAATGTGTGTAATGTTACATGTGTAAATGTAATGTAAATGTACAGTATATCTTATTATATGATTCATCCTGATTTACTACTAGGTAATAACATGACAGGGCAGGCCAAAGTAAACAGCCACTTCAGACAGAGAGACAGATGAAAAACACCTGTCCACCTAAGTAATGAAGCAGTCCTCAAGGTGGGACCTATGTCAATAACCTTCAATGTGCAATGCGTTAAAATAGATCATAGGGTCTCTCTGGTTTCTGAGGCGTGTGGCATCAGAACACTCTCCTGGCTTACGGGGAACCACAGGCCTCCTTTGTTCTCATTTCTATTTCTATCCTGTGGACATGATCCTGGCTGTCAGTCGTGGGCCCGGCGATTGAATAGCCTCGTCAAGCCTCCCCGGAGTCTCCTGCTCCACTGCAGTCTTGGCAGGAGGGGGACAGTTGACGTTGCTTTGCCTCTGTCTTTCCCTCAAGCGCTCTGGCAAAGCGGCCTTTTGGCATTACAATGATTTATTGGAGCAAATCACACGGAGGAGACAGACATGGCCTTGTTACACCGTTTCCAGCCCCAGTGCTTCTGCTAATGTGATATGTTTCATATTTACAGAAGAAGGTGGTGAAACACTGCTGTCTTGTTTGACATATACGCAGAGCCAGGGCTCAGTCTTAAGGGGGGCATGTGAAATGCATGGGGGGGGGGCACAATTATCATTCAATATTTTTGATAATCCGATCTGCTCTGCTATTGTATTCGTGCAGCAGAACTGACACATAGCCTCCTAACTAAAACCCCTTTTAGACTGGCCAAAAATCCCACTAATGAGAAGCTCTAGAGTTAGAAAGAGACTGAGACAGAGAAGCTCTAGAGTTAGAAAGAGACTGAGACAGAGAAGATCCACAAACTAGTGGGATTTTCTTCAGTCTAAAAGTTTCCAAGCCGGGCCGTTTAGCCGATAGAGCGACCCTGCAAGCAGGGGCAGACTGCATAATCGGGCACGTCGGGCAAATGCCCGGTGGCCTGGCCTGGCCTGGCCTGCAAAAAAAACAAAATTTTTTTTTTTTTTTTTTTTTTTTTTTTTTGTGCCCGCAGTCAGGCCACTCACTGAACAACAGGCCAGGCGCCGCCTACTGGTTTACTAGTGGTTTTATTACTTTATTCAGGGTTAAAGTGGGTGCATCTCATTGTAAAATTGGACTTGGCCCAAATCTGGCTTCAAACAGCCCAAATTGGGCTTCAAACGGCCCAAATCTGGCTTCAAACGGCCCAAATTGGGCTTCAAACGGCCCAAATTGAGCTTCAAACGGTCCAAATTGTTCGCCGCCACCCTTCGGACGCCGGCACGTGCGTCGGCCCGTATCGGCCTGGCCTGCTTGGTATCTAATGCCCGGCCTGAATTATGATCCCAGTCCGCCCCTGCCTGCAAGTGAGGTGGGTTTTTACGCGGCGGCTCTGCTCCGGCTGGCGATATAAATCTTGGCGGTGGTCCAACCCATGATTTTCCAACCCTGCTTCTCATCCTCCTGAGTTGCCGCCCCTTTTCCAGCGTGAGTCAGTGAGATTCAGTTAATGTTAATTATTTTACATTGATGGAATATGCAGAGAAAAAAAAGCATCTCTCATGCACGAGTGCACCCCACAGCCCAGTCGCAGACAGCGTCAAGTCAGCCAGAATGTAAGTAGGTCGTCCGCTTTAGCTCTTTCAAAAATAAAACCCTCGTTGTAACGTTAAACATTTTGAGTCATGCTTTAAAGCCATTTTATGTAATCTTAACATCACAACGAGTATTTTGATACAATATTTGCTGCTTCGTTTGTTGAAACGCCTTTTTCTCCTCCAACGTGTATCAGTCAGGCTGTTTACTTGTTTAAATGACATTAGTTTGAAATTTTTACCCGGAAGTTTCCATCTTGTTTTGGGTGGCCTGACACAGCGCCGTCGCCGTGAGAAAAGAAGGGAAAAGGGAGGGGGAAGAGACAGCCCGCAGCGGTGGAGAAACGCGGGTTGAGAGTGTGATATAAAAGTTTAAAATGCGATGCTGCTGCTGCTGCCCCCTGCTGCTTTCCTGGGTAACAAAAACACGTGTACTAGTGGGACTTTTGATGTAAAAAAGGTATAATGTTATACTGAGGTTGCACTTACAAGGTTTTGTAAACAATTGGCTTTAGAAATGAATAGAACCCTATAACTAAATGGGGGGGTCGGCACCACAGTCAGTGCAAAGAAGATCATCACGTTACCAGCAACAGCAAATACCAGCAGCCCAAATTGTGTGTGTGTGGGCGGGGTGGGGGAGGGGGGCTAGGAGGGTAGAACCTTTGGGGGCGGACAAGACCCCCATAGGGCACGCCCATAGCAATGGGTCCGGATATACAGGGCCTCTTTATATTTTTGCAGACAGACATTGAAATAAAATGTGATTATTTTTCATTTAATTCAAAATAAATGTCAGCTCATGTCATAGTGTTTGCAATGTTCAAAATGTTAAATCAGTAACACCAAGCGAAAGTATAAAAAAGGCAAATTAGCGGGATCTACTTTCCATTAAATGAGTCATTCCTATTTAGTTGACAGTCTTTCAAGGACAGTGTTCCCAGTGCTGGTCTCATCACCTCAGGCATGCATGCTTTGCCTTTGTATTTTTACTTTTAAAAAGACTGTTTCTACCTTTTCTCCTTGGCTCTGATTTCTTCACCTACTGTAACATTTCTCTAGCACAAGGGGCACAAGAATATCACAGGATGCTGTGACTTCAACCCTTGCACTGCTTACTATGTTTTGCTTGTATTTAAGCTTGTTCACTTTTGCCCAAGGCCAACTTCTAAGCACTTCTGGATATTTTCAGAACATGCTTAATCATTCCTCATCCACAAAATCACCCGGGCACAACACCACTAAGCTACAAATTACTTCAACATAACGCTGGAATGATTAATCAATTAATCGATTAGTCGATTGACCGAAAATGAATTGCCAATTATAATCGATTAATCGTTTTTAGACTATTCTTTATGTTTTTGTTTATGTTTTCTTTTCTTTTTTTTTACTAAAATTCTTTCATTCCAGCTTCTTAAATGTGAATATTTTCTGGTTTATTTAGTCTTCTATGACAGTAAACTGATTATCTTTGGCTTGTGGTCAGGACAAAAGAAGACATTTGAGGATGTCATCTTGGGCTTTGGGGAAAAAGTGACAACAGATGAATCGACAATCAAAATAATCGTTAGTTGCAGCCCTAATCACTAAGCAGAAACTAAAAAGACCTTTTCAACCTAATGATAATGTGTGTGTGTGTGTGTGTGTGTGTGTGTGTGTGTGTGTGTGTGTGTGTGTGTGTGTGTGTGTGTGTGTGTGTGTGTGTGTGTGTGTGTGTGTGTGTGTGTGTGAGAGTGTGAGTCCCCCACACAGTCCCACACACGAGTGTGAGTGTGTGAAGTCAAATAGTCCGAGGTGTAGACCGACCGCTGCAGTGGTCAGATGCTATTTGTGCCTCTGTGTAGCTCAGCACTCTTTGAGAACATGCAGCCTTCTTTTGCATTTCCCTGTTGTCTGCCTGTGTTAGTGCAGAGGTGGACAGATTGTGCCTGGCCTTGCGTGCTCCGGGCCCTTTGTGTTGAGTCCCGGTGGGCCGCCCTCTCGTGACAGGCTCTGTGCTCAGGTAGGAGCCCTGCTGAGCACCCTGCTGGCAGGTTAAGTGCTCTTGCACATCACCATGGGGACTGAAGACTGACAGGCAAGGAGGCGGTCCCCCTATATGCACATCACCATGGGGACTGAAGACAGACAGGCAAGGAGGCGGTCCCCCTATGCACATACATCACCACAGGGACTGAAGACAGACAGGCAAGGAGGCGGTCCCCCTATATGCACATCACCACGGGGACTGAAGACAGACAGGCAAGAAGGCAGTCCCCCTATGCACATACATCACCATGGGGACTGAAGACAGACAGGCAAGGAGGCGGTCCCCCTATATGCACATCACCATGGGGACTGAAGACAGACAGGCAAGGAGGCAGTCCCCCTATGCACATACATCACCATGGGGACTGAAGACAGACAGGCAAGAAGGCAGTCCCCCTATGCACATACATCACCACAGGGACTGAAGACAGACAGGCAAGGAGGCAGTCCCCCTATGCACATACATCACCATGGGGACTGAAGACAGACAGGCAAGGAGGCAGTCCCCCTATGCCAGGGGTAGGCAACTATTTTTCATCGGGGGCCACATGAGAAACCCAGATTGTTGCCGGGGGCCGAACAAATATTGTCATGCCGTAACCCATGGATGGGCAACTTTGATGATAGAGAGGGCCACAAAAAATGTCCTCGCTACCAGGTTTTGCTGAGGGGCCGAACGGCGCCAGCGCGGAAAATTTGGGGCATTTGAATAAGCCAGGTTTAGAGGAATATTAATTTTAAATGAACAGTTGTGATGTCAT
This sequence comes from Poromitra crassiceps, assembly GCF_964638095.1. Taxonomy (NCBI): domain Eukaryota; kingdom Metazoa; phylum Chordata; class Actinopteri; order Beryciformes; family Melamphaidae; genus Poromitra; species Poromitra crassiceps. The sequence goes on from NC_139624.1 coordinate 107,672,816, forward strand.
TATTCAGTCTCTTAACCACCAATATTTGATCCTTTTCTCATTCACTCCTATGTCACCACCTGCTCTCAGGGCTTGAAATTAACTTTTTTGACCACCTGCCAATATGGCTGCTAGATTTTAAAGTTACCAGCCAATTAGAATTTCCACTGGCCGAAATGTTTTTCTTGAAATAAACCAGAATATGAGTGGGTTAATTTAAACATAAGTATCAGTAAGTGGCCCGGGATTCTCAAAGCCTGTGTTGAGGGTCACACAAACAAAAATGCACTCTTGAAGCTAAATAAATCCAAAACCAATGAGTTTATTATTTAAATTTCTACTTCAATGTAGCCTTTTAGTCATAAAGATTATTGAAAGATATTCCATATTCCAGACTGAAATGCTATAACAGAAGTGGAGTATTGGCCAGAATGACGTGAACATTTGGACACTTATTCAGTGGGTATCTTGCATGTTGCGTTCAGGTGCACTGTAAAAAAAAAAAAAAAATTTTTTTTTTTTTTTTTTTTTGCAAAATCATCTGGCGGGCCAGATATTATCGGAGGCGGGCCAATTTTGGCCCGCGGGCCGCCTGTTGCCGACCCCTGCCCTATGCACATACATCACCACAGGGACTGAAGACAGACAGGCAAGAAGGCAGTCCCCCTATGCACATACATCACCATGGGGACTGAAGACAGACAGGCAAGGAGGCGGTCCCCCTATATGCACATCACCAGGGGGACTGAAGACAGACAGGCAAGGAGGCGGTCCCCCGATTCTTCCCTTAATAGTTCATGGTTAGTCTCACGTGGTCAGACACAATGCCGTACGTCAGCAAGCTTCCAGCGACAGAGAGTCTGAATCACAAGGTCAACCTTCCGGTAGACTTCCGGCAAAATCTCTCAAGATGTTGTGGGAGAAATCTGATTGGCTGGGCTGTGATGGAAGTTACATGTTTTCACCCGGGGTCTATTTAGCTGATGCACACATTCCGAATGCACCGCCCCCGAGGTCCGTGGTTGGTCAATTCATATGTCTGTCACGCATCTTTTTTTTTTGTCTTGGGGGGCGGGCGCTAACCACTTTTCACAGTTGCGTTCCAGACGTACATCTACGGCTGGCTACTGCAAGACTAGTTCATGGTCTTCTGGCTTAGCTCTCTTCTGTATGGCTGCGTTTGCACCAGGCTCTTCCCGAGGAGAAGAGTGGATGAATGAGTGACAGGTCGTAGCACCATCGAAAAATGGGCTGCGCCTCCCATGCCGTCACTGATCGCAAAGTCGTTACTGATTGGTGAAGACTGAATCCACCAGTGGCCAATCACTGGCCAAGTGAACGGTTCACTTCCAACCCCAGCTGGCTAAGGGGAAGCGTCCCAGACCCAGAGAGAGATCTGCAGCATGCAGTAACGTATACTGTACTGTATCAGCATAAGAACTCTCATGGGTCTGGCATTGAGACTATCCTCCACGCTGCTCAGCCAAGCTGCTGTGCCGCTAAAATGATCACAATGATCCCAGGTGAATAATGTCAGATTAAATTCTCACGGCAACGCTGGCAGATTTGTATTTTTGCGTTTAAATACAAGTTGCATGTAGAGTTCATGCCTCAGGACCCGATTTTCACATACCCACATGATTCAGTGGATAGCTTTACCGGTAATCAACCCACTTTGTATCATATAACACAAAATCATATACAACAAAACAGTTTTCGCTTTTCACATTGAGTTGGAAACTTGAGATCTGTGTCAGAATTGGCACATATTCAACTGCAGTGTGACAGGCTGTGAGCAATGTATTTTTTGTCTCCAAAACAAAGAAAACCTGTCCTCTCCCTCTCTTGTCCCCTGTCTGTGTTTGCTGAACAAGCTACTTCTTTCCTTCTGTCAATTACTTGACTATGCGAGTCTAACTGCTCGAACGCAAATGTTTTCATAAGAGAATTCCCTTTGTTTTCTGGATTCTCTGTTCATCATGCACAATACAATCAGAGAAGTGGGCGGCAGCGTTTGAACCATCCAATCCAATCCAATCAAGTTGAACAGTTGCTGTTGTTTGTTGCTGCTGTGGCTCAGTATGGCATCATGAATGTGTAATAAGCCATTTCTCCATGATGATACTTGAGAGCCGGTGTGACTGTTTGCGTGACACGGTGCTGAGTGTGGCACTTTCACAGGTATTCAGGAGAGACTTTAGTGAGTGTGACTGTGTGACACGGTGCTGAGTGTGGCTTTCACAGGTATTCAGGAGAGACTTTAGTGAGTGTGACTGTTTGCGTGACACTGTGCTGAGTGTGGCACTTTCACAGGTATTCAGGAGAGACTTTAGTGAGTGTGACTGTGTGACACGGTGCTGAGTGTGGCACTTTCACAGGTATTCAGGAGAGACTTTAGTGAGTGTGACTGTTTGTATGTCACGGTGCTGAGTGTGGCACTTTCACAGGTATTCAGGAGAGACTTTAGTGAGTGTGACTGTTTGTATGTCACGGTGCTGAGTGTGGCACTTTCACAGGTATTCAGGAGAGACTTTAGTGAGTGTGACTGTGTGACACGGTGCTGAGTGTGGCACTTTCACAGGTATTCAGGAGAGACTTTAGTGAGTGTGACTGTGTGACACGGTGCTGAGTGTGGCTTTCACAGGTATTCAGGAGAGACTTTAGTGAGTGTGACTGTTTGCGTGACACTGTGCTGAGTGTGGCACTTTCACAGGTATTCAGGAGAGACTTTAGTGAGTGTGACTGTTTGTGTGACATGGTGCTGAGTGTGGCACTTTCACAGGTATTCAGGAGAGACTTTAGTGAGTGTGACTGTTTGCGTGACATGGTGCTGAGTGTGGCACTTTCACAGGTATTCAGGAGAGACTTTAGTGAGTGTGACTGTTTGTGTGTCACGGTGCTGAGTGTGGCACTTTCACAGGTATTCAGGAGAGACTTTAGTGAGTGTGACTGTTTGCGTGACACGGTGCTGAGTGTGGCACTTTCACAGGTATTCAGGAGAGACTTTAGTGAGTGTGACTGTTTGCGTGACACGGTGCTGAGTGTGGCTTTCACAGGTATTCAGGAGAGACTTTAGTGAGACAGCCAGTCGCCATAATAAAATATCGGCATTGTACATTTCTGGAATCCACTGAAATGTAAAATATGAAAATTTCCGAACCAAATACGTTGCATATCATGTTTCTAGATATGTGAATATTAACGTTATATACGACTGTCTGATGTTGAAGTACGTCGCTGATGCAGAAGGGTGAAGAAGTGGGATTGGCAGATAGTGTCCCACAAGGTAGAGAGTGCATGTTCAACTCGAGCAAGCACGTTGTGTTTCTTTCTACTTTCGGTTTTAACCCCAACCCAAACCAGAACCCTAACCGAGTTGCTTTGTTGCCTAAACCTAACCAAGATCTTCTATTTGCCTAAACATAACCAAAGTTATTTGAGTTTAACGTTGGAAAGGCAGCAACGTTTTCAAATGAATCGCTGTTTAGTTTCAAATTTATGTTGAGATTGTAGATGTAAAATGCAACGTTTTAGAAATGTATTTTGCCAACATTTTGTTTCAAATTTTTGTTGATACTCTACATACCATATCCTGGTTCTCAGACATAAAATGTGAAAATTTTATTATGTCGATTGGGTTGGGGAGAGACGAGTTTTCCAAAAGGCTGAAAATTGACAGTTTATAAAAGCAAAGCCAAAGGTACAACTGCATGAAAGTGACCCCGTCTTTGGAGAGTCGTCTTCATTTGCTATTTCATCACAGTATGCACTGTATTCACTATTCTTTGTCCCTGTCATTTGGAGTCAAGGTTACTCTGACTGTACCATTATGGACGCTCAGCTGTGAACACCTTGCACATATGAAAATGTGCAACTTACCACAACCTTCACCAGCAGACGAAACATAATATGAACGGCATCAATTATTCAGCACGCCATTTCCAGATAAGCCTAGAGAAAATGCATGTCTGACAGCTTAAAATGCTGATTGGCTTGTATGTAAGTGAGATAAATACGGTGTGATATCCCACACTGCAGTCCGCCATTACATGACTTACTGCACATTGAGCTAAGAATAGAAATCAATTGTTTTCTTGTGGAAAGGGAGTACACCGACTCTCATACTCACCAAGGTAAACAACAGCTTTTTTCTATGACAGCTGTGAAAACAACTAGCCATCGAAATCGTTTCACCTTCCGACCTCATCCCCACTCGCCACCCACAGCCTCCCTGGATCCCTCTCATTATCGACCTCTTCTCTCAGCTCAAACTCTGCAATACATGTGCCAAAATAAAAAGGGACGACTTGAGGGATATGTGAGGGAATTTTTCATTTACCCCAGAAACTCAAACATAATCCTTACAATAATACTTTTTCTGAGTGGATCTGGGTATGATTGCATCCCAAATGTCCTTTTTAGAAATGGAGAGAGGTGTGTGTGTGTGTGGGGGGGGGGGGGGTAGTTGGCGGGAGACAGGGCGTGAGAGAGGAAGAGAAATTGGTGGGCTAGCTTCTTCTCTGCAGGTTCTCTGTCAGGCAGACACAGGAGCAGTGATGTGACTAATGCTGTAAATGTGCTGGCGTGCTTTCAATATGGGCTGCCTTAAAAAGCCTGGCCGATCGCCGCTTCGCTGCCTGTCTGTCTCCTACGCATCTATAAGACTCACAGAAAGAAGCAATTTCAAATTTTGTCTTCTTTGTTTTTATATTCAGTCTGAAGGAGTCGAATTTGGTGCAATACAATGGTAAAGTGCGTATTTGTTTTAGAGATAATACGAAAGGGGATAAAGAAGACAAGTCATGATATATGAGTCAACTTTTTGACATCCAAAAACTACTTAGTCACCATATTTCATATTTCAGGAGGATTAGCTATGCTAAGCACTAATCCAGAAGCTATTACTCATTGTTGATGTCTGGCCCCGCTCCTGAAATGCAGAGCAGCAGCAGCTATACTGTACTGCTTTGGCCATGGACGATGCACAATGGACATCCCAGCTCCCTTCAGCTGCTCCTCTGTGGCTTAGTGGCAAGTTTAAACAGACGCCTCCAGTTTGGCTCGTCCCTGCTGTCATATTGACTTACATCAACCTGACCAAGCACCACGAAACTTCCCCATCTGGAAAAAAATAAAATAAAAAAGTTTGTTACTGCAGAGCGAATCCTGGATTTCAGGGATTAGAATAAGTGTGAAGTTTAGGATTCAATCAGGAAATGCATCATAGGCTATTTTCCCAGCCCATGCTGGATTGCAATTTCACTGGAAAACATAATATTATTCATCTTAACAAGTCATGTATAGTTTTCTACTGAGACCAATTTTTCTTAAAACTAGCTGAAAAATCATGAGTCTCTGGTGCAAATCACCTTCATTTATGAAATGCACTTGATTTCAAGCCTCTTTATCTTCTTTTCCCAGAAAATACTCACAGCAGGTGAAACCACATTATAAACAAGGGAAAATATATTTATTATCTAACACTATCTGTATTTGGAGCCCCCCCCCCCCCCCGCCACACACACACACACACACACACACACACACACACACACACACACACACACACACACACACACACACACACACACACACACACACACACACACACACACAGGGGCGCCGCCAGGGATTTTGGGCCCCATGACAGGACATAGCATGGGCCCCACTGATGCCGGCGTCCGAAGGGCGGCGGCGAAAAATTTGGGCTGTTTGAATCTGATTTAGAGGATAATATCGCATTTTAAATTATATTAGGATAACACTGTATGTTGTCATTATTCAGTCTTAACCATCAACATTTGCTCCTTTTCTCACTCTCATCCCTGTTGAATCATCATACTCTCTCTGCTCTGAATACACCAGAGGGAACAAAGAAATACTATCAACTAATGACTAGAAATAATATTGATACACATGTGGAGTCCAACAGGAGAGTGTTTAGCATGAGACTGTTGTGATATCATTATTCAGTCTTAATATCATTATGTTCTCCTTTTCTCATTGGCTGTCATTTGTGGGCTGCTTTTCCTTTCATATAATGGTCATTATGTGGACAAATAAATTGTGTTGATCCTTCTTATTTTTTTATTACTATTATTATTATTAGTATTATTAGTATTACAAATAAATCCCCACAGACCCACTGCAATTGTGCCAACTACCATGTCATTCAACACAATGCTGCTGTGTGTGTCTCACCTCCTTCATCAGTTAGGAGGACTGGTTCATTGGAAGGTGCCGGTGGGGGGGGGGGGGGGCTGTGTCTGATTCTGCATCTGTTGTGTTAGGCAAGAGCCAGGCAGGGAGGGACAACTGAATATGAACGGCTTGCAAACAATTGTTTGCATTGATTAAATGTTCGCTAGACAGGACAGGAGGGAAATGTAAACACTCTGTAAAGTAAGCATATTTCACTAAGGTCTAACAGGGTAATTTCCAGTAGTTAAGAAAAGTTGAATCAATGTTCTGATGGCGCCAGACAGACTAGACAGTTCTCTAGGTTAACAGAGTGATTCACGTAGCGTAGGCTATCTGCCTCGCCTCACACAGAGACAGGCAGACAGCTGCACCAGTCCAGCTCACTCACCTGCCTTCCTATAAAACTGCGTGAGGCACTGTTGTGCTCTTTTTTCTCTCTGCTCTCTTTCTTGCCTATCCTTTCTCTTTTTGAAACCTGACTTTGCTTTTGGCATGTTGCTGGTTGCAGGGATAGCGGAAGGCATCTGAACTTGGAGGGGCCAGGGGCGTGTCGGGGGGCGTGTCTGGGGGCGTGTCGGGGGGCGTGTCAGGCCAGTCACTAGAGGTCACAGACACTCTAAGCTAGTGGTGTATTTACATGAACAAAGCCAGGTAATCCTCTTATTTGCCTGTAGTAGGCAGTAGAGGGAAATTAAATGGGGCAGGGTGCATGCATATTTTGGTCATGGGTTTCATGTGATGTCTGTATTGAAACATCTAAAAGTACAAATCTTATCAAATGACACATCACAACTTTTATAGCCAAGACTGCATAGCAGTGTGTATTTCTAAGCACCTGTTAAAAAGCAAAGTCCCGTAAAAACAGTAAGAGGAAAGCAATGAACAAATAAATTATGTCATGGGCTCAAACAATTAAATCATTAAAAGAAAGGATCACTGAATCAAGTTCACAAGCCAAATTTTATTAACAGCAAAGTGCCACCACACACTCTATAAATGTCACTGCATTCACAGCAGGGATATTGGCTATATAAAGAAAGCTATCATCTTGAAAAATTACACTTTGCAAAAATGAAAATAGGAAGAAAAAAAAGTATTTACACACTATACTGAAGTACACAAAAAAACAAAATGTGTGTGAAAAATTTTAACCATGCAATAGCATCAGAAAGAAAAAATAGTTGGCCTAGTAGGCCAGACGTCTTTAGTGTTGTTTGAACTTCCCAAACACCCGTCTGCGTCGCTCATTTGCCTGCACAAATTCCTTGGCGATGGTAGTGATGTCCACTTGTTCCAAGATGTCTCTGTGTATGTGGCTGCACATCAAGTCATTGAGTCTGCTTTGTGTCATTGCGCAGCGCATGTATGTCTTGATGCGTCGCAGTGTTGAGAATGACCTTTCTGCAGATGCTGTTGTGACTGGGATGGTGAAAAAGAGTTTCAAAAGTTTGTGCACTTCTGACTGTAGTTGTTTGGCAACAGGGACAGCATTCATTGCTTCACTTATCAGCCGTACTGATGTTTTTCCAGGCATGGCTTGGATTCCTGATGTCTTGATGGTGTCTGGCAACATGTTCAACTGTGCATGCAGACTGTCAAAATCAAAATCTTCTGCATATAAGGACGTTACAGAAGATGGGAGGGTCACCTCCTTCCCTGAGGCAGCTGTGACCAGCAGATTTTCTATGTCCACCACTACCTTGAAGTCATTCTGATCAAAACGACGTGTCAGTTCACTGCTCAGCAAGTCCAACACCTCAAAGTATTGTTTTCTGTAATACTCTGCTGGGCTCTGAAACACATGCTCGGTATCCCCGCCCCCAAGCCTTTTGGGGAGTCTATGTTGCCTAGGCAACCGTGGCTGCTCTGTCAACTCCCTGGAGTCCTCCACCACTGACTTGAAGAAGCTGTCAAAGGCATCATCTGACCTGTGCCGCTGAAGAGACGCTTGTGCTATAGCGACTGCGCTCTGGGCGTCCTGTAACATTATATCAGTGGTTTGTAGTGTCTTGGACAGCTGTTCGGTTGGAGAGAACACCAGATAGGCGAGGCGCAGAGCAAAAAAGGTGTTGAATTGTTCAAGCTGGGCTAGAATGCCCCCAGCTTTCCGACCACACTCATCATGGGATTCTTCTGAGAACTGTTCCATTACAGTGGCAAGCACAGAATAGTTGTCGATGACTGACTTCAATGCGCCAGTTCTCACTGTCCAACGTGTAGGGCAGAGGGTTTGCAGGTTTGGTGCTTGAGAGTCTGCTTCATTTTTTAGTGACTGGAAGACACCGTTTCGTTTGGGAGATTGCTTGATCAATTGTGTCACCTCTTGCACAATATTCAGTGCATCTCGAATCACTTTGCATTTTTTCCCAGCATCTTGAAGGCATAGATTTAGGCAGTGTGCCAAACAATGCACAAATATAGCTGCAGGATTGTGCACCTTAAAGCTTGCAGCGACTCCGTTCAAGCGGCCTGCCATGTTGGCAGCGCCATCATATGCCTGCCCTCTGCACAGCCCAGGCGTCACATTGCACCGTGTCAAAATGTCATTTAGCACAGTGAGGATGGTGTGAGCATCGGTTTTGGGCAAATCAAAAAGACCAATGAAGTCTTCACGAACTCTGTAAGTGTCATCCACCCAGCGAAGCACAGTGACAAGCTGTTCTTTGTTCGAGATATCTCTTGTTTCATCTGCGAGTATTGCATAATATCCATCCCGAATAGGTGACAGAACCTTGCGTAAAACATCGAGTGAAATCAGGTGAATCATCTCATTAACTATGTCATGAGACATGTAATTCTTCTCTTTGATCCACTGTGTGATATCTGGGATTTCCTTAGATCTAAGCTGCATCAGTCTATACAGGTTGCCCCACTCAAGGCCGTCTATGGCAATACCTTGACCCATCAGAAAATGGAGAGAAGTCAGCTGTGTAATGAGCGCTTTTCTACTGACTCCCTGGTTAGCTTGTAGCTGGGTGTCCAGCTGTGTTGCCACGCTAGGTTGTTGTGACACAAACGATTGAAAATGAGCCACACACTCTCTGTGATGTTTGCTGCTTGTATGCTCCTTAAATGTCGGTTTGGCATTTTTCCAATTTTGAAAGCCATTAATGGCGAAAACAGTTTCATTTTTGCTAAATCCCAAACCTTCGATGGCGCAACAACGACACTGCGTGCAGTACAGTTTCTTCCTTGTCTCACACAATGTCAGCCAGTTAAAGTCCATAAACCACTGGTAATGGACTGATCTTCCTCGTTGTTGCAGCCCAGTCCCCTGCATCCGTCTAGTTTCCCTCAGCACAGCAGGATCGTCTGGCTGATGAGGCTTTGTAACATCCCTGCAGCACTCACTTGAACAGCCCGGGCCCGACGAGTGCGAGCCCGACTCGGTGCGGCTTGGAGCGGGCAGGCAGGCGAGAGCAGGCGGTGGCATAGCCGCAGCGGGTGGCTGCCCTACTGGCTCGATAGCGGCCGAAATCCCAGCTGTAGCGGAGGACCGAGGCGTACACGGCGAATCATGATCATTTTGTATCCGTTTAGCCGCTGGTGTAAAAAAATTAAATATCTTGCTCTGCTCGCTCTGTCGTTTCATTGTTGTTACGAGTCGGGCAGTCGGCATGTAACTAACCAGTAATGCTCATTTCAGTCTGCACTTATGCAGGTGGGCCCAGGTGGGCCCGGGCGGGCGGGCGGCGGGCGCCCGCCCCCCACCCACCCCCACCTACCGGGCGCACGCAATGTGAAAACCAGTAATACTAGTTTCAGTCTAAGGTGGGCCTGCCCTGGTGCAGACAGCCCACCCACCCCCACCTCCCGGCGCACACAAGTGTAAACAATGAAGTGTGGATTGTGGGACTGTGTAGCCTATTGTGTTTCAAATCGCATCAGCTGAGCTGAGCAGCCGAGCTGATGGGAGCGGATGAGTGACACGCGCTTGGCTCAGCAGGAAAAAAAAAACGCACAGCTTGAAAAGTACCCGGGCCGCGGCCCGGGTGGCCCGGGCGGTTCCGCGATCCCTGGCTGGTTGCATCTCCTCTCTGCTCTCTCCTCTCATCTGATCTCAGCGCGTACTGCGTAGTGTTGCTGCTGCGTGCTGCCCCACGCTGCCTGGATGGGAGGCGTGCCTATTTTTCCTGTCAGCCAGGCAGGGAGAAACCATTTCTTGAAAATCGAAGGGGGGTGTGTGTGCAAGAGGATTTTTTCTTTTTTGCCAAAAAGAAGCAATTCGTTTTACTAGTACATTGAATAAAATAGTAGATTCATTACAATAGGTTAATAATTTAATACTGCAAAAAATTGCCTAGTGTCCAAGCTTTTAGGGCCCTTGAAGCTGACAGGGCCCCTGTCAGCTTCAAGGGCCCTTAGAATCGTCCTACCTTTCCCCCCCTATACGGCGCCCCACACACACACACACTCACACTCCTTTCATCTTCTTTTATATTTGGTTTATCGTGGGCAACTCTATTGTTGTTGCCCTGCTTTTTTTCACTTATTTATATATTTTTGCATTGGGGTTAAATGCATTAGCTGCATTAGGTGTCCACATTTAATTCTGTGCAGCCTTTTAAGGGGAGCCCATCTGTATTTCCAAATGGCATATATTATTTATTCTTCTTTGAGAGCACAAAAGTGTTTTTCTTTTGGTGACAACTGGAGCAATATCTAATGGCTCCTTTGAGTGCATCTAACCTCCGTTTTCCCTTTGCACACTCCAGGGCATCCTGTCACTGTAGATTTGTTTAAAGAGACACAATGGTCCCTTTGTGACATGATTGCTTCCTCCATTTACTCTTTGTTATTCTATTAGGATCATTGACCACGGTGCTGTTCCAACCGTATTGACTTTGACAGAGAGTTCCCTCTTGTTGTCCCAATAAGACCTGGATAAAATGTTACTGTCAGTTTCAGTCTGACAAAACAGCATTACTGTAGCTTAACATTGTGAATTTGTTGATTTATTACCTCAAATGACAAACTATAACAAATCAGCATTATTGTACCAGTAGCCACGTAAAAACAGACACAAAAACAGGTTGTTGGGCTGATCAGGCCCTGATGGGAAAAATGTGAACTACTGATCATTTCCTCCCAAATTCACTATGGTGCTTTTCAAGCTGCAACACATGTACGTTCAATTCAAATTCAAAACAACTTTATTAATCCCACTAGGGGCAATTAGTTATGAGCAGCTTGTTGTGCACAGAAAAATACTGTGATTTATCTGACCACTAGAGGATGGCAGAAACCACAACACATTTGTAAATAACACACAGCAAAGCAACTGCACTACGGAGGCCTAGAAGGACAAATAGAAGGATAAATATTAACAGCTAAAGCTAATTGTACAGAGAAATGTTGTCAGTTACCAGTCTCACTTTGTCAGATCTATCTCCTGCTGAAGGTGTGGTACTCCCGGAAAATTAAGATAATCACAAAATATATATATTCACAAATGTTTTTATTGTATTTCTATTGGCTACCAGGGTTTGACCATTTTTGACCACTTGAGAATTGATGAAAATGGTCAAAAATCCCTCCAAAGTACCACATTAAGACACCACTTGGTATCAAAAACGTTTGACATTTTTCTGAGATTTCTGGAAGAATTGCATTTGTTCAGCGATTGGGTGGAGAGTACTTCTGTTCTGGAAATGGCATTCCCCTGAATTCCCTAGGTCTCTACTAGTTTGTGGTTGTAGTTTCATGAGACTGTGATTATCCTAGAGGTCACAATAGGTCATTTTATGCAGTGAGCTCAAGTTTGAAAATGGATTGCATTCATCACACATGAATGCAATTGGGCTCATTAGTCTCAGCTTTCCAGTCATACCCAATTAATGCAATTCCAATACTGTTTAGGGAGCCCATATATATATATATATATGTATGTATATATATATATATATATATATATATATATATATATATATATATATATATATATATATATATATATATATATATATACTGTATATATTGCCCAAAACTGCATGGGACCAAAACTAAAAACAAAATGTAAATAAATAAATAACTACATAAATACATAAATAAATAAATAATTTCGTTTTTTTTTATATTCTTTTTAATAGTTTTACATTTTTCAACATACCAAAGACAAAACAAACCACAAAAACCACAAACATCTACAAAGATCCTATACCTACACATACACAAACAGATGTATACACAAACAGATGTATATGTATATATGTAACCATGCAGTTTTATTGCCCAAAACTGCATGGGACCAAAACTAAAAACAAAATGTAAATAAATAAATAAATAAATAAATAAATAGGTCCGAGTTAAATGTATTTTTTTTTTTTTTTTTATAGTTTTACATTTTTCAACAAAGAAAACTGAAAGAAACATGAAAGAAACAGAGAAAGAAAAACACAAAAACCTACATACACAAACAGATTCATTCAGAACATACAACCCCCCCAGTCTGAAAAGTGACGTCCTCCCCCCATCCCAGTACAGTCTGAAAAGAGATGTTTCACCCCCCCCCCCCTCCCGCATCCCAGTGTAGTCTGAAAAGTGAGCTTTGAAAGCCAGTGTTGAAGCACCTGACCAAGTACTGAGACACTGGTATTGAGTTTAAAAAAGTACTTTGTGAACATTCAAGAGGGCTGTATGCTACACGTTAAAGAGATGTATGCTACACGTTGAAGAGGGATGTATGCTACACGTTCAAGAGGGATGTATGCTACATGTTAAAGAGATGTATGCTACACGTTGAAGAGGGATGTATGCTACACGTTCAAGAGGGATGTATGCTACATGTTAAAGAGGGCTGTATGCCACACGTTAAAGAGGGATGTATGCTACATGTTAAAGAGGGATGTATGCTACACGTTAAAGAGGGATGTATGCTACACGTTGAAGAGGGCTGTATGCCACACGTTGAAGAGGGATGTATGTGTGGCACATTGAAAGTGTATGCATGCACAATATTTCATTCACAAGCATACAGCTTGCCTGTCCCTTTAAGTACGTCTAGCTGGAGCAGTCGAACGTAAGAGTGTCGTCATGGTGAGGAAGGGAGCTCGCGCTGCTCTGTTAGTTGCCTGTAACCACCTGTATGGTCAAGTCACACTGCAGAGCCAGCCGACTCACTTTATTTTATTATTATTCCTTTCAGGTCAGTAAAACGTCACCAAGCGCCTTGATATAACAGTGGCACTGTATATAAGCTAGCGAAGCTGTTGATAAGATGTTTGGTTGTGGGCTGTGTGTTTTGTGTTGGGATGTGTGCCGACCGAGATAACGTACTTGGCGCTAAGCTAACGTTAGCATACTTGCACGTCCAGTAACGTTATGTGCCGGTCGGGCTGTTGTGCGTCAGATACAGTTAAATGAAGGGTTGGACTAACTCGCCAGCATGTGTTACTTGGTTGGGGTTCTGTGTGTATTACTAGATCGGGTGGTTAAACCTTAAAGGAATCCGGTTTTAGTTTGTTTTGAGAAACGCTAACTCACGTTAATGCTAATAGCAGAGTGCTCCATTATAATGGACGCGTAGAGCAGATGACCCGGATGTCTGCGTTGTAAATGATCGTGAATCCAGTGTTACTGTATATTCTATATGTGTCACGGATGAAAGTACTCTATTCAGTTGGTTAATGTAATGTATTATTGTCTTGTTATTTGTAGAAACATAATTACTTTAGAGAATGGTTATTGTTGGGAATGTTATTATAGTATATTAGATGAATGTATGTGTGTATGACTGCTAATGAATCTGAACTTACTTTATTTGATAATATTTAGATTTACTTTTATATTTGTATCCATATTTGAAGTCTAATTATAATTACTTGAATATGCAAATGTATAATTACTTGAATATGCGAATGTAATTCAGGGATTTGGATGCAATATCTATTTTTGTTTACATCTGTTAGTTGCCTGTAACCACCTGTATGGTCAAGTCACACTGCAGAGCCAGCCGACTCACTTTATTTTATTATTATTCCTTTCAGAATAAACAACACACAAAATATGTCACTCTGAGTCCATTCGTGAGGTTCATGAGTGCAACATATTTTTGGCGAGCCATCAGCCAGGAGTGAGTCGTGCAATTCAGCAGAGGAACCACTCCAGAAAGAGACGATCCTGAATCTCCTGATCACCAGCATCACCGCCATGGAGGATATGTTCGACGAGGTGAGCGTAGCGCTCCGTCAGTTGAGTAAGCCACAGCTCATCAGTGTGTGTGAGCATCTGGAATGTACTGCTTCCAAGGGAATATTCTCTGATATGACCAGGAGATCCCTGTTTAAAATAGTTGAGGCGACACTGGAGGACAAGGAGGAAAATGACAGTTCTGACAGTGTGTCTGAGTCTCTCAGAGATCTTCTCAAGTTTATCAGGGCCATGGGAGAAGCCGATGAAGACACAGAAATGAGAGAAGCTCGTGAAAACAGAGAAATGGGGGGAGCTGGTGAAGAGGCGACGCACATAATGCCGGACCAGCGTAACCAACTACAACAGGAGGTAGAACGTCTAACAGCCCGCCTCACACCTCTTCACTTCTCGTCCGAGGAAATAAGACAGAACATTCCACACCGTACATCACTGCCTGAAGTCACCTTACGGAGGGAGTTTAAGATCAATGGCCAAATAGGAGAAGGGGGCCAGAAGGACAAGCTATCCTATACAAGCCTGGTCCACCAGATTGATGCAGGCCTCCGTAAAGGACACTCAGAGACGGAGATCATCGAGGCAGTAGTACGAGCAGTGAACCCAGGCCTTCACCTCAGGGACATGCTGGAAATAAAGAGTGACCTCAACCTCTCCTCTCTAAAAATCATCTTAAGAGGCCACTATAAGGAAGAAAGTGCAGCGGACATCTACAACAGACTGGTCAATGTCTCACAAGAGCAGAGAGAGTCTGCCCAGACATTCTTGTTTCGGGCCATTGAATTAAAGGAGAGGCTCTTATGGAAGTCCAGTGAGGGGGATGATGAAGACTACTACAGCCCCGACCTAATCCAACGGAAGTTCCTCAGGGCCATTGAGACCGGGCTCCTGAGTGATGCAGTCAAGTTTCAGGTGAAGCCACACTTGAGTGACCTTGCTGTGACAGATGAAACTCTCATTGAGAAAGTGAGTGAGGCGGCCAGTGTGGAAGGAGAGAGACAGAAAAAGCTCAAAAAGTCTGCCCCCATGAAGGGAGCTCATGTGTGTGAGATCCAGACAGAGGTCTCCAGCCCAGCTCTATCACAAGAGAAACAAACTCATACAAAGACCAAGGTGAGTGAGTCTCAGTACAAGACAGTCCAAGCCCCAGACCCCAAAACACAAAAGGTGCTGGAAGAGCTTAAAGCAGATGTCAATGAGATGAGACACTTTTTCTTGGCAAACATCGAGTCTGCTAATCACCAGCCCCAGCGGGATAGGACCACATTCCAGCCACCTGCTTTTCAGCCCACCACATTCCAGCCACCTGCTTTTCAGCCCAGCACCTTCCATCCACATGGCCAAACATCCATGATGTACCAGTCCTCTGCCTACCAGCCTGCAGGAAGAGGGAGGCCAATGCCTAGACAGCGACCCAGGGGCTGTGCTTCATGTCAACAGGCACAGAGGGGGGATCAGTGTGACCACTGTTTTCGCTGTGGAGAATCTGGACATGTCTCTCGTGGCTGCAGAAAGCAGAGGCAGATGGGAAACGAGAATGGGCTGCTGAGGGGGGACCAACAGTAGCTCAATACCCAGGGTCCCACAAACAGTCAGAGAGAGAACAAATGACACTGGAACAAGACGAAAATCCAGCTCAAAACATTCAGGTCATAAACACAGCCACTATGACCATCCCACTGAATCCCATGCATGTCAGTTATAACAGTCCAAACAAGTCCAAACTCATCAGCCTAATTGGAAAACAGTGCCTTGTCAACTGCCTCCTAGATGACGTTCCAGCTGTCGCATTGTGGGATAGTGGAGCCCAGGCCACTGTCATCAACGAGGCTTGGAGGAAACTACAGCTCCCTCACACTGCTGTTAGGCCGATTGCAGAACTCCTTGGACCCGAGACGTTGACTGGTCTAGCTGCAAACCAGACAGAAATCCCGTTCACAGGCTGGGTGGAAGTGCAGTTTCAGCTTTGCAATGAACAGAGAAGAACCAAGGTGCTCACAGTTCCTGTTCTGGTCTCAGATGATCCAGGAGTTGCAGAGAGGCCTATCATTGGCTTCAATGTCATTGAGGAGATAGTGAGAGCTCAATGCCCTGAATCCAAGGTTGATCTGGTAACCATCCAAACCATGAGTGCTGCATTCTCCATCAAGCCAAGAATAGCCAAGATGGTGGTGAAGCTTGTCCGGACCCCTGACCCACAGGAGACTGTTGGTGTGGTGACAACAGGTCAGAGGAGAATGCTAATGTCTGCCAACCAGGTGACAACTGTGACACTTCCAGCCACAGCTCATCAGTGTGTGTGAGCATCTGGAATGTACTGCTTCCAAGGGAATATTCTCTGATATGACCAGGAGATCCCTGTTTAAAATAGTTGAGGCGACACTGGAGGACAAGGAGGAAAATGACAGTTCTGACAGTGTGTCTGAGTCTCTCAGAGATCTTCTCAAGTTTATCAGGGCCATGGGAGAAGCCGATGAAGACACAGAAATGAGAGAAGCTCGTGAAAACAGAGAAATGGGGGGAGCTGGTGAAGAGGCGACGCACATAATGCCGGACCAGCGTAACCAACTACAACAGGAGGTAGAACGTCTAACAGCCCGCCTCACACCTCTTCACTTCTCGTCCGAGGAAATAAGACAGAACATTCCACACCGTACATCACTGCCTGAAGTCACCTTACGGAGGGAGTTTAAGATCAATGGCCAAATAGGAGAAGGGGGCCAGAAGGACAAGCTATCCTATACAAGCCTGGTCCACCAGATTGATGCAGGCCTCCGTAAAGGACACTCAGAGACAGAGATCATCGAGGCAGTAGTACGAGCAGTGAACCCAGGCCTTCACCTCAGGGACATGCTGGAAATAAAGAGTGACCTCAACCTCTCCTCTCTAAAAATCATCTTAAGAGGCCACTATAAGGAAGAAAGTGCAGCGGACATCTACAACAGACTGGTCAATGTCTCACAAGAGCAGAGAGAGTCTGCCCAGACATTCTTGTTTCGGGCCATTGAATTAAAGGAGAGGCTCTTATGGAAGTCCAGTGAGGGGGATGATGAAGACTACTACAGCCCCGACCTAATCCAACGGAAGTTCCTCAGGGCCATTGAGACCGGGCTCCTGAGTGATGCAGTCAAGTTTCAGGTGAAGCCACACTTGAGTGACCTTGCTGTGACAGATGAAACTCTCATTGAGAAAGTGAGTGAGGCGGCCAGTGTGGAAGGAGAGAGACAGAAAAAGCTCAAAAAGTCTGCCCCCATGAAGGGAGCTCATGTGTGTGAGATCCAGACAGAGGTCTCCAGCCCAGCTCTATCACAAGAGAAACAAACTCGTACAAAGACCAAGGTGAGTGAGTCTCAGTACAAGACAGTCCAAGCCCCAGACCCCAAAACACAAAAGGTGCTGGAAGAGCTTAAAGCAGATGTCAATGAGATGAGACACTTTTTCTTGGCAAACATCGAGTCTGCTAATCACCAGCCCCAGCGGGATAGGACCACATTCCAGCCACCTGCTTTTCAGCCCACCACATTCCAGCCACCTGCTTTTCAGCCCAGCACCTTCCATCCACATGGCCAAACATCCATGATGTACCAGTCCTCTGCCTACCAGCCTGCAGGAAGAGGGAGGCCAATGCCTAGACAGCGACCCAGGGGCTGTGCTTCATGTCAACAGGCACAGAGGGGGGATCAGTGTGACCACTGTTTTCGCTGTGGAGAATCTGGACATGTCTCTCGTGGCTGCAGAAAGCAGAGGCAGATGGGAAACGAGAACGGGCTGCTGAGGGGGGACCAACAGTAGCTCAATACCCAGGGTCCCACAAACAGTCAGAGAGAGAACAAATGACACTGGAACAAGACGAAAATCCAGCTCAAAACATTCAGGTCATAAACACAGCCACTATGACCATCCCACTGAATCCCATGCATGTCAGTTATAACAGTCCAAACAAGTCCAAACTCATCAGCCTAATTGGAAAACAGTGCCTTGTCAACTGCCTCCTAGATGACGTTCCAGCTGTCGCATTGTGGGATAGTGGAGCCCAGGCCACTGTCATCAACGAGGCTTGGAGGAAACTACAGCTCCCTCACACTGCTGTTAGGCCGATTGCAGAACTCCTTGGACCCGAGACGTTGACTGGTCTAGCTGCAAACCAGACAGAAATCCCGTTCACAGGCTGGGTGGAAGTGCAGTTTCAGCTTTGCAATGAACAGAGAAGAACCAAGGTGCTCACAGTTCCTGTTCTGGTCTCAGATGATCCAGGAGTTGCAGAGAGGCCTATCATTGGCTTCAATGTCATTGAGGAGATAGTGAGAGCTCAATGCCCTGAATCCAAGGTTGATCTGGTAACCATCCAAACCATGAGTGCTGCATTCTCCATCAAGCCAAGAATAGCCAAGATGGTGGTGAAGCTTGTCCGGACCCCTGACCCACAGGAGACTGTTGGTGTGGTGACAACAGGTCAGAGGAGAATGCTAATGTCTGCCAACCAGGTGACAACTGTGACACTTCCAGCCCACCTCGGAACAAAGTTCAAGGGGCAAGACATCCTCTTCACCCCCAATGACTCGCACCTGCTTCCAGAGGGACTTGAAATGTCAGAGGGCTTGGTGAAGACAGGTCATGGGAAGAAAGCTACCATCACTATTCCCATCGCTAATACCACCAATCACTGCATCTCACTTGACCAGCGCACCATTCTTGGACATCTCGAAACTGTCAAAACATTCTATCCAGTCACTCCCTCTCCTGAGCAACCACAAGTCTCGGGACCCACAGTCTCTACTACTAACCAGTACGCCAGCTGCTCCACTGTCAACACAAGCTTTGTCAACAGAGACTTGTCAAGCGAGGAAGCAAGCGCCAGACCTGGCAACGTACAAAGACCCAAGTGGCACCCCCCTGTGGATCTGGAACATCTGTCGGAGAATCAGAGGGAGGCTGTGAGAGAGGTGCTATTGCAGGAGTGTGAGGCATTTTGTTTTGACGACGATGACATTGGCTGCGTCCCATCACTGAACATGCATATCACACTGCGAGATCCCGCACCTGTTCAAAAGACCTATATCTCCATCCCCAAGCCGTTGCACGCAGAGGTTAAGGAGTATCTTCAGGACCTGCTACACAAAGGCTGGATTACTCCCTCCAGGTCCCCATACTCCTCTCCTATTGTGTGCGTCAGGAAGAAGGATGGAAATCTTCGCCTGTGCTGTGACTACAGGGAATTAAACAGCAAATCAGTGCCAGACCGTCATCCCATTCCCCGCATCCAGGACATGTTGGACTCCCTAAGCGGCAGCTCATGGTTCTCCGTCCTGGATCAGGGAAAGGCCTACCACCAAGGTTTCTTGGACCCTGTAAGCCGCCCACTGACTGCCTTCATTACACCGTGGGGCCTATATCAGTGGAACAGGATACCATTCGGCCTGAGCTCTGCCCCAGCTGAGTTCCAGAGGAGTATGGAGGAGTGTCTGAGAGGCCTCAGGGACACAATATGCCAGCCGTACCTTGATGACAACTTGGTACATAGCCCTACCTTCGAAGAACATCTGGAGCATGTGAGAATGGTGTTGCAGCGCTACAAGCAGCATGGCATAAAACTCACGCCCCGGAAATGTGAGATTTTCAGGAGGAATGTCAGGTTCCTGGGGAGAATGGTGAGTGGAGATGGTTACACTGTGGACCCCAAAGACATAGCCCCAGTTCAAGCACTGAAGGAAAGAAGACCAGCTACCGTGGGGGAGCTAAGGCAAATGTTGGGCTTCATCTCCTACTACAGGCCATATATAAGGGACTTCTCCAAGATCGCCAAGCCCCTATATGCGCTCCTCTCACCAGAGGTGCCTGTCTCAAACATGCCCAACTCCACAGCAACCACAGCCGTAAAGGGTAAGAGAAAGAGACAAGGGAAGAACTCCCACCAAATGCCCTCTCGAACCCCGATCAGCTGGGCAGAACACCACCAATCAATTCGTAACCAGCTTCTCGACTGCCTGTCCTCTCCTCCTATCCTTGGATACCCTGACATGACACAGCCCTTCGTCCTTCACTGTGATGCCTCGCAAGATGGACTTGGAGCTGTCCTTTATCAGAGACAAGGTGGGAAGATGACTGTCATCGCCTATGGCTCCAGGACCCTTACACCACCTGAGAAGAATTACCACCTGCATTCAGGCAAGCTGGAGTTCTTGGCCATGAAGTGGGCCATATGTGAGAGGTTCAGGGACTACCTGTATCATACTCCATCCTTTGTCGTATATACTGACAATAACCCCCTCACATATGTCCTCACCACTGCAAAGCTTAACGCCACTGGTCATCGGTGGGTAGCCGAGTTGGCGGATTTCAACTTCATAATCAAGTACAGGCCTGGAAAATCCAACTCTGACGCGGACGGTCTGTCACGTATGCCACTGGAGATCAACAGCTACATGGGACAGTGCACAGAGGAGATTCGGCCTGACGCCATCAGTGCTACAATAGCTGGAGTCACTGTGGGGAGAGAGAATTCTACCTGGCAGAGTGTGTGTATCCAAGCACTGGGTTTGGTCCAGGATGCCACTGTCGATGCTCTAGGTACGCCTCTCACCCCCAAACAAATCAAGCAGGCTCAGGAGAAGGATCCTATCATTGGCCGAGCTCTCGTTTACATCAGCCGCAATCAGAGACCCTCCAGACAGGACCTGAATAATGAGGACCCTGAAGTGTGCATCCTATTAAGACAGTGGCCGAAGCTACATGTGAGCAATGAAGGAGTGCTACACAGGAAAACAACAGACAAAGATCAACTCGTCCTGCCCAGAGAATTCCACCCCCTTGTGTTCCAAGAACTACATCAGAAGATGGGACATTTAGGAGTTGAAAGAACTCTGAGCCTCATCAGAGACAGGTTCTTTTGGCCAAGGATGCAAGTCGACGTTGAGCACTTTGTCACCAAAGAATGTGAGTGCCTCAAGAATAAAAGACCACAGAAGCACACAAGAGCTCCGCTTGAGACAATTAAAACTACGTACCCATTCGAAATGGTGTCCATCGACTTCCTCCATCTGGAGAAATGCAAGCATGGATTCGAGTACATCCTGATTGTCATGGACCACTTCACTCGGTTCTCTCAGGCCTACCCCACGAAAAACAAAGAAGCAAAGACGGTTGCAGAAAAGCTCTTCAACGACTTCATCCTCCGGTTTGGCTTCCCAAGTAAAATCCATCATGACATGGGGAAGGAGTTTGAAAATCGTCTGCTGGGAAGGCTGAAAGAACTGAGCGGTATACGAGGTTCCCACACCACTCCATACCATCCAGAGGGGAACGGACAAGTGGAGCGCTTCAACCGAACCCTTTTGAGCATGTTGAGGACTCTGACAGAGGAGGAGAAGGCCGACTGGAAGACCTCCGTACCGAAAGTGGTACATGCGTACAACTGCACCCGCTGCGAGGCTACAGGCTATTCTCCCTATTTCCTCCTCTTTGGTAGGTCTCCCAAGCTCCCCATAGACCTCTTATTCAACCTTGGTACTGACAACAAACAAGGGAAACATATGGACTATGTAGCACAGTGGCAAAGGAGAATGAGAGAGGCCTATTCCATCGCCAATGAGACAGCAACTAAAGCCGCTGCTCGAGGGAAGGTGCACTATGACAAGAAAATCCACGGTCATGAGTTGCACCCAGGAGACAGAGTCCTGGTGAGAAACCTGTCCCAACGCGGAGGGCCGGGCAAACTCAGATCCTACTGGGAGGACAAAGTGCATGTTGTCATCCAGAGAAAGACTCCTAGTAGCCCAGTCTATGAGGTCACAGCCGAGAATGGGAAAGGGGTAAAGAGAGTCCTCCATCGAAACCTCCTCTTACCCTGTGACTATCTACCCATCGAAGAGTCTATCGTCCAAGAGACACACTGCAAAAGAAAATCAAACAAACAGCGACCGACAAAAACCCCCCTCATGGAGAGGCAGGCAGAACTAAGTGAAAGCGACTCGGATTGCGACTATGAACTCAGATACGCCTTGCGGAGTCGTAGAGCTGTTACTCAAAGAGAAGAGGAATCTGTGCTGGACCCAGAGGCAGAATGTTTTGTCCCACTCCCCACTCAGCCCCTCTCCACTGTCACACAGCCACTCTTGCCTGAAGAGCCCCCTGCCCAGCTTCAGCTCTTTTCCCCACCCCACTTGCCTTCTCCCACCCTGTCCCACCCCCCTGCTTCTGAACTCCCGTCCTGTTCACATTCCCTGGAACCACCTGCCCAGCTTCAGCTCTTTTCCCCACCCCACTTGCCTTCTCCCACCCTGTCCCACCCCCCTGATCCTGAACTCCCGTCCTGTTCGCATTCCCTGGAACCACATGCCCACTTTCCCGCCCCTACACCCCCGCCCAATTCCCCTATTCCTGATCTTGCACCTACACCTACACCCCCGCCCAATTCCCCTATTCCTGATCTTACACCTACACCTACACCGCTCTGCACCGGTGCGGACAGTGTGGGGTTGGAGGGACACACGAGGGAGGCACAGGTCCGACAACACCTGTCCTCCACTGAAGACATTGCCATGTCACCCTCACCCCACCTGTACTCACGAAGAGCCAGACACCATCCTCGGAGACTGACCTATACCACTTTGGGTGTGCCTAGTTATGTGGACATTAATATGTCGGACATTAATGTGGTGTCCCACTCGTTCAGCCCCAAAGCTGCCTTAACACCTTGGAGGCCTTGGTAGTTATAGACACTGTGGTTCTACTGTACATTTAAGTGCCTATGGTTGTATATTTTCTGTGAACCCTGAAGATGCTGACCTTGAGTTGCCTGCCTTCTATGTTGCCTTAACTCCACCAGTAGTTCAATTTAGTCTGTCGTATGTATTGTGTGTAAACAGAGTTGTATGTTGTTGGCCGTGAATATTGATATCTGTTTACTTTTGAATGGTTACAGTGAGTTACAATGTATGGTCCTGTAAAGGGGACCTTCACACTTGAAACTGCAGTATGAGTGTGTTTAAAGTAACTGTGTACCTAAGGAGTTCATGTGGTAGTGAGTACAGACATTATTGAAAATCTTAAAAATGTCAAATGTCAGGAGACAT
Source organism: Poromitra crassiceps (assembly GCF_964638095.1). Lineage (NCBI taxonomy): Eukaryota > Metazoa > Chordata > Actinopteri > Beryciformes > Melamphaidae > Poromitra > Poromitra crassiceps. The sequence continues at coordinate 107,696,212 of NC_139624.1, forward strand.
TTTGAAATGTGGGGGAGAGTGTGGCACATTGAAAGTGTATGCATGCACAATATTTCATTCACAAGCATACAGCTTGCCTGTCCCTTTAAGTACGTCTAGCTGGAGCAGTCGAACGTAAGAGTGTCGTCATGGTGAGGAAGGGAGCTCGCGCTGCTCTGTTAGTTGCCTGTAACCACCTGTATGGTCAAGTCACACTGCAGAGCCAGCCGACTCACTTTATTTTATTATTATTCCTTTCAGGTCAGTAAAACGTCACCAAGCGCCTTGATATAACAGTGGCACTGTATATAAGCTAGCGAAGCTGTTGATAAGATGTTTGGTTGTGGGCTGTGTGTTTTGTGTTGGGATGTGTGCCGACCGAGATAACGTACTTGGCGCTAAGCTAACGTTAGCATACTTGCACGTCCAGTAACGTTATGTGCCGGTCGGGCTGTTGTGCGTCAGATACAGTTAAATGAAGGGTTGGACTAACTCGCCAGCATGTGTTACTTGGTTGGGGTTCTGTGTGTATTACTAGATCGGGTGGTTAAACCTTAAAGGAATCCGGTTTTAGTTTGTTTTGAGAAACGCTAACTCACGTTAATGCTAATAGCAGAGTGCTCCATTATAATGGACGCGTAGAGCAGATGACCCGGATGTCTGCGTTGTAAATGATCGTGAATCCAGTGTTACTGTATATTCTATATGTGTCACGGATGAAAGTACTCTATTCAGTTGGTTAATGTAATGTATTATTGTCTTGTTATTTGTAGAAACATAATTACTTTAGAGAATGGTTATTGTTGGGAATGTTATTATAGTATATTAGATGAATGTATGTGTGTATGACTGCTAATGAATCTGAACTTACTTTATTTGATAATATTTAGATTTACTTTTATATTTGTATCCATATTTGAAGTCTAATTATAATTACTTGAATATGCAAATGTATAATTACTTGAATATGCGAATGTAATTCAGGGATTTGGATGCAATATCTATTTTTGTTTACATCTGTTAGTTGCCTGTAACCACCTGTATGGTCAAGTCACACTGCAGAGCCAGCCGACTCACTTTATTTTATTATTATTCCTTTCAGAATAAACAACACACAAAATATGTCACTCTGAGTCCATTCGTGAGGTTCATGAGTGCAACATATGCTACATGTTAAAGAGGGATGTATGCTACATGTTAAAGAGGGATGTATGCCACACGTTAAAGAGGGATGTATGCTACACGTTGAAGAGGGCTGTATGCCACACGTTCAAGAGGGATGTATGCTACATGTTAAAGAGGGCTGTATGCCACACGTTGAAGAGGGATGTATGCTACATGTTAAAGAGGGCTGTATGCCACACGTTTGAAGAGGGCTGTATGCCACACGTTGAAGAGGGATGTATGCTACATGTTAAAGAGGGCTGTATGCCACACGTTTGAAGAGGGCTGTATGCCACACGTTCGCAGACCCATCTCTCTCTCTCGCTGATAAATTGTGGCAATTATTCTGATGAAGTTCAAGAATGACACCATTATGATGATGTAATAATGAGCCAAGCCCACCTGACAGGTCCTAATAGGAAAGTGCCGAAGGACATTTCAATGATGAATGAGAGCGTCATTGTGTATTGCTTTTTTGGAAAACCCAACTGTAACCAGGAGCTAAATAAACCTTCCCTTCCCTCAGGGTTTGCAGAAGTCCAGAAAGCTCATGTCTGGGCTGAGAGAAGTTGTCCAATGCAAAATGCAATATCCTGTGAGAAGCTGTTAGATTAGATTGCTACAACACATCCATTTAATTTTGATTCAGATTATCTAAACTGTCTAAAAACTGCCCTTTGACATCCTAACAGAGATCTGGTGGAGATTACAGTATTACAAGTTGTGATAATATATGGATTTAATAAAGTTAGGGTTCACACAAGAGTAATTTGGAAATATCTGTAATGCAAATGATGACTAGAGTGCATACTGTAATACTGAAAGGCCTTTATGGTCAAACCCTCTGAGGTTTATTTGATCGCTATTGAAATGAAAACTGGATGTTCTCGTGTCCAGCTTTGTTAGTGCTCATGAACTATGGACTCTACTACTGTATGAATGATCAATCTCTATACATGAATATACTTTCCTCATATCCAAGAATATATTTTTGTCAAGGCCACTGAAAATCTGAAGAATTTCACCTGAAAAGATAGATATCTGATAAAAGTGGCAACTACAAAATGATTGGTAGCAAAAAGTCAAAGGAGAAAAAATATATAGCATTTTGGAACAACACTTCATAGAGTCACCATTGATACATTGGTACAGATTCATTCCTTTGTCTTATTTGCTTTCTTCAAATCTCATTGTCCATGTCAGCCATCCCAGTGGTTAGCCCCAACCAAGTTTCATTCAATGTTTTTCTCATAAGTTTTTCATTGTCTTCACTGAGGGTCTCATCTTGCTGTTGGCCAGGTCGGTCAGCCTGTTATACCTTTTGTGTTGTTTGTTTTCCTGTGTTTCATTTTGCAGCAAATATATATTTATTGTATTATATAGTGCAGTGCCCGTTCCCCTCCTTCCCCTTCCTCCAATTCACATATCATGATCTCCCATTCTTCACCCCGACTTGCACGAAACTCGGCATTGCACTCTGTCGGGTCCCCAGCACCCCCCCCCCCAACCCCCCCGCCCCCCCCAAGTTTGAAGCTGATCGGACAAACGGTTCTCCAGATACGTGAAAGCTACAGTATGTTCTGATCTGACTATATTGCATGAAATTTGACACTACACTTTCTTGTCCCCAGCAGCGCACCTGCTGGAGTCGATCAGACGAACAGTTCTCAAGATAAATCACTTTTTGTGTTGCCAGTAGCTCGTGCTATGTCTATGCGAATGTCCAAAATTCACCACCACACTCCATCGGGTTCCCAGCAGCACACTTCCCAACTTGAAGTCGATCGGATGAACGGTTCTTGAGATACGTGAACGACATATAGACATACAGAGGAATCGCCTTTAGAAATTTGCTTGTGATTATTAGTTAAATCTAGGTAGATGCCTTTGTGAACAAACCCTAATCTCAGAATATAGTTAGTAGCCTAATAAAACTGGAAAGTTTGGTGTGTAAGTGCTGCTGAAGTGGATATTTCTTGCTCAGAGTGAGAAAACAGCCTTTTTACCCTATCCACCTGCACTGTCTCACCTTAACCTTAACCTGCCATGTCTCACCTTAACATGACTTGACTCCTCATTATAATCCATACCATAGACCGAGGACTTTCAGGTTACCCAGCCTCTGGTGGCAATATCACTGTCTTGTTATAAACATGTTATTTGCACAGTAACTTTTCTAGCAGAAGCTAGTGTTAGTAGCAGCTATAACTGTCTTGTTATAAACATGTTATTTGCACAGTAACTTTTCTAGCAGAAGCTAGTGTTAGTAGCAGCTATAACTGTCTTGTTATAAACATGTTATTTGCACAGTAACATTTCTAGCAGAAGCTAGTGTTAGTAGCAGCTATAACTGTCTTGTTATAAACATGTTATTTGCACAGTAACTTATCTAGCAGAAGCTAGTGTTAGTAGCAGCTATCACTGTCTTGTTATAAACATGTTATTTGCACAGTAACTTTTCTAGCAGAAGCTAGTGTTAGTAGCAACTATCACTGTCTTGTTATAAACATGTTATTTGCACAGTAACCTATCTAGCAGAAGCTAGTGTTAGTAGCAACTATAACTGTCTTGTTATAAACATGTTATTTGCACAGTAACTTTTCTAGCAGAAGCTAGTGTTAGTAGCAGCTATAACTGTCTTGTTATAAACATGTTATTTGCACAGTAACTTTTCTAGCAGAAGCTAGTGTTAGTAGCAGCTATCACTGTCTTGTTATAAACATGTTATTTACACAGTAACTTTTCTAGCAGAAGCTAGTGTTAGTAGCAACTATCACTGTCTTGTTATAAACATGTTATTTGCACAGTAACCTATCTAGCAGAAGCTAGTGTTAGTAGCAACTATAACTGTCTTGTTATAAACATGTTATTTGCACAGTAACTTTTCTAGCAGAAGCTAGTGTTAGTAGCAGCTATAACTGTCTTGTTATAAACATGTTATTTGCACAGTAACTTTTCTAGCAGAAGCTAGTGTTAGTAGCAGCTATAACTGTCTTGTTATAAACATGTTATTTGCACAGTAACCTATCTAGCAGAAGCTAGTGTTAGTAGCAACTATAACTGTCTTGTTATAAACATGTTATTTGCACAGTAACTTATCTAGCAGAAGCTAGTGTTGGTAGCAGCTATCACTGTCTTGTTATAAAGGTGTTATTTGCACAGTAACTTATCTAGCAGAAGCTAGTGTTAGTAGCAGCTATCACTGTCTTGTTATAAACATGTTATTTGCACAGTAACTTATGTAGCAGAAGCTAGTGTTAGTAGCAGCTATCACTGTCTTGTTATAAACATGTTATTTGCACAGTAACTTATCTAGCAGAAGCTAGTGTTAGTAGCAGCTATCACTGTCTTGTTATAAACATGTTATTTACACAGTAACTTTTCTAGCAGAAGCTAGTGTTAGTAGCAGCTATCACTGTCTTGTTATAAACATGTTATTTACACAGTAACTTTTCTAGCAGAAGCTAGTGTTGGTAGCAGCTATCACTGTCTTGTTATAAACATGTTATTTCCACAGTAACTTTTCTAGCAGAAGTTAGTGTTAGTAGCAGCTATCACTGTCTTGTTATAAACATGTTATTTACACAGTAACTTATCTAGCAGAAGCTAGTGTTGGTAGCAGCTAGTAGCAGTTAGTAGTTGCAGGTACTAGCAGGCAGAGTTGCTTTGCTCATGAGCCTGCTGCCTAATCAGCTACAGCTCACCAGTTCATGAGAGACAAGGACCGGAGGGGCTAAGACAAGACTTCCTGTGTAACACTATTGAAGCAAATCTACCTCATCAGATGATTCTCTTTACTGTGTTGACCTACAACGAGACCAAAAGAAGATACGCCTCTCACCGCCTACCCCCCCCCCCCCCCCCCCCCCCCCACACACACACACACACCCCCCACCCCCCAGGCATCTATCTTTTTCTTGCCTGGTCTTGACAACTGGACTTGATGCTCCAGGGGACCTCCTCCAGTGGTGCCAGCTCTGGTTGCCAGGAGATTTGTGACGCAACTGCAAAGCCTCTGCAGTGCTCTTTTACCTTTGCAAAGTTCCTCTAACGACGATAATGATATCTTGGGTCCATTAGCCTTAGAGGTTTACTTCTATTATATTAGGAACACTTGAGGGCTCCCGCTGTGGAGGAGCCTGCAGGAACAGCTGAGAGTGTGGCCAAGGCGGCAGGTGGCCAACCTCCAGACCCCTGCTGCTCCACTAATGGCCCTGTCGGCCGCCTCGCCATCTCAGCCTGTAACACAACCTCTCCGGGGAGAGGCCACCGCAGTAATGAGACAGAAATGCGTGTAAATATTCACCAAAAGGAGAGAGCCAGAGACAGCACATCAAATATGAATGTCCTGTCTTCTGGTCTGCTAATGTGTTTGTTCATAAGCGAGCACATTAAGTCTGGGAAGCTCTCTATGCAGGATGCTGGGGACTTCGCCTAAGGAGTGTCTGTTGCAATAGGACTCTGTTCTCTTAGAGTGGGTGGTGATTTGACACTGCAGCAGAGATGAAGATACTCCACTGTATGTGCTATATGGCCTGCATTGATCTCAACATGTAGGAATCAAACACTTTGCTATTTTATGGTTACTTAGGTCCTTTTTGTTGTTTGGTGTATTTTCCTTATTCCCGTGGCCACATGTAGAGAATACAACGCCACTTTAAGATATTTTTCAGCCGGTATTTTGTATTGTAATAGGAGAAACATCATCAGTAAACAGCATCAATCGGTAAGCAGAATCAGAGAAGACTAGAAATAACCACCTCGCGGTTGTAACAAGTCAAGTTGCAGTCTACATCCATGTCTGTCCAGACTCATACAAGCACACATACATTGAAGCCCACGGTGCAGTGGTGGGGCCATTAGGCCTCATGGCAGTTTAGGCAATGTTTGGGGGTACATCAACAACATGGCTAATCGTTTGCAAAATGGGAAATGGCCATACCTCTAAACCACCCACATCCCCCAGCCACTCCCCCTACCCACCCTTCGAAACCACAACTCTCTACGACCTTCCTATCCACAGCTACGACCCCTTTCCCATAGCCCCACCCCCTTCCCTCACCACGGCCTGTCCCACCACCCACATCCCCCAAACCACACCGGATCCCCACCCCTCGAACTCCGACTCTCTACAACCTTTCTATCCCTAGCTATATGGCCCACTTTCCCTAGCCCTACACCCTTACTGATCACACCCCCCTTCCAGCACCCACATCCCCCTAGCCACTCCCTCTACCCACCCCTCGAAGCTCAACTCTCTATGACCTTCCTATCCCTATGGCCCCTTTTACCTAGCCCTGCCGCCTTCCTTGATGGAACGGACGGACCTGAGGTCACAGTGACCTTGAGCTTTGACCTTTGACCACCAACAGTTAATCCTTGAGTCCAAGTGGACGTTTGAGCCAAATTTGAAGAAATTCCATCAAAGCGTTCCTGAGATATCGCGTTAACGAGCATTGGGCAGACGGACGGATGCACGGACGGACGGAAGGACGGACGGACGAACAACCCAAAAACACAATGCGTCCAGCCACGGCTATCGCTGAAGCATAACAACAAAGAGCAAGGGTTTCTTTTTAGAGATGCCCTTTTGCAGCTCGTTCATCGTTCAACAAGCACACAGGGGGAAAAAACATTCTAGAAGAGCCAATTCAGCCCCAGCTGTCGCCTAATAGACCAGAATGCAATGCAGCCACAAGACATGTTGCATTTTACATAAGGGCTGCAAATCTTGCTTTTTTCTCGACTGGAAAGACCTCTCACTCCACTCTTGTTATTGCTCTCTCCACCTACACGCAAAACCCACAGGTAATGCTCAGGCACATCCTCTGGGGTTTCTCACAAGGCATTCTTGGAAATGTTGGAATTGTTAACTGAAGTAGAAGTGATCGAGACAGGCTGAGGGAAAGTAGATACAACAAAAAGGTAAATTACAGCACTTTGTCACAAAATAACTCCTGGAATACTTTGAACATGATGATACATAAGTGCATATTTTCCTTTAAGATTGCACACTCAGGTTTAGCAATTGGTTTCTCTATGGAACGAGGTAATAGGGCCCGATTTAGACTGCGGGTGTCTGTGCATACACAGCGCAGATAACAGTCACATCATCTTCTCAGGTATGGATTATTATGCAGATGTTCCTTTTCAAACATGGGTGCTTTTAGTAAGTTTAGCCTGCGTTTTGATCTGGTAAATTGCAGGGTTTTTTTATGCTTTCTTTAGTACAATCATCCGTATCCACAGCCACTTCTGAACTCTTTTGATGATGGCCATGCTTGGTTTGAGGGCTCCTCTCCACAGATCTGACTGCACCTTGCTATGATGGGATTTCATCTTTACCATTCACAATATTTCAATGTTAAATTCTGCAGCCTCTTCAAACAATTCACCAAGAACAGCCGAGCTGAGAAATAACACCTGACCTCAACACTGCTTGCCTCAATAACACATTATCCATAAAAGGTATTTTTTAGTGAATGCCGTGAATGCGAATGACACCAAAATCTACAGAAACAATGTGGCATACATACAGTTCTGTTAACCTTTAAAATTGCTTGATGTTGGGGATGACTTGTTACCAGCTGCGACAGCGATGAGTGGTATTGCCCTCTCCTTGTGAATCTGTGTGTGAGTGTGTCATCATGGCAAAATGTGGTCATGCGCTGTAGTGAACTACCACAGAAGACCTTTTGAGTACTTAAGTGTTTATATTGGACAGATTTCACGAATGCGATAGCATCATGCAAGATGCGGTCACGACACTTGTGTAGTTGACATCAAACTGAAGGCCGAGTTCGAAAATGAGCGTGATCCGATCACCCAACCCCGATCCCCCGCCCCACTTTACGCCCCTGGTCCACAATCGTTTTAAAGGAACACTCCGCCCATTTTCAACCAGCTTTGTATCATTAGAACATCAGTAGTATATCAGAAAACTGTAAACGGTTTTGAAGTCTGTCATTTAATTTGACAGTTATTGAGTGTTAAAGTGTGGACCAGTGACATCACTGGTCCACACTAACTCAAATGAATAACTCATTAACTCAAATCAACTCTCAATAACTGTCAAACTATTCATCATTCATCTAGTTTGACAGTTATTGAGAGTTGATTTGAGTTAATGAGTTATTAATTTGAGTTAGTGTGGACCAGTGATGTCACTGGTCCACATTTTAACACTCAATAACTGTCAAATTAAATGACAGACTTCAAAACCATTTACAGTTTTCTGATATACTACTGATACAAAGCTGGTTGAAAATGGGCGGAGTGTTCCTTTAAGTCATGAGCGTCGCGGCTGGTGTGATCCCATCACAAGATGGTCTCTAGTTTTTGTTTTGTTTTGAACATATTAGAAATTCCTACTACAAAAAGTGAAATAATCGAACAATCAGATTATACATAGCCTAACTAATGAAAAAGAGGTCAAGTCTATTGTGTAACGAAAGAGATTATAAACCAATAAAATTGAGGTCAAAACAAAAACTTTCCTTGCTGCGGTAGGGTTTAGGACAGGGCTATTCAACTAAATTGTTCAGGGGGCCACATTGTCAGAAACCTAAGGGGCCGGGGGCCGGACCGTTCCCCGAGCCATTATATGTACACTTGACACAACCCGCCACCACATTTTCGCAGCCGTGCTGAAACTATTATTAAATAGGGGGTGCTGTAAGGAATGGACGCTAAATTTTAAGTTTTGTGGACTTTTATCCATATTTTGAAGAATATTTAATTTTAAATTAACATTAGGATTATACTGTTGTGATGTCATTATTCAGTATATTCTCCTTTTCTCACTCGCTTTCATGTAACCACCTGCTCTCCCTTTAGTTGTTTTACACTACAACAGACAGCAACACAGGCATAAACAATGAACTTATTATTATTATTGTGGAAAACCAGATTATGATGAAAATCAAACACTGTAATGTAACAAACAAGGAAAAATAAAATAAAAAGCTTCTCCTGGGCCAGTCATAGATCTTTGTCCCCCACCCAAAAAAAAAAAAAACTTTTAATATCAAACTCCGCCAGTTGATATTAGTTGGTTTGAACGAGGGCTAAGCCCCCGTTCACACAGTACGCCGAAGCAACGCTCAACCTAAGCTGTACCTACGCTGAACACACAAGTTTAATTTAGGCGTCCTTGTTAACAGGCAAAGCCGTTCACACCACCCGCGCGCGTGCCACACTGACGCCTTGCTGAAGCCATGCTCAAGCCACACTGAAGCGATCACTCAGGATTTACGCCGATTTTCCAAGCGTGAAGCCGCGCCGCCGCAGGCATGAAGTCAATGGGAGTTGTGGGTGGCTTCAATGCGCGAGAGTAGGCGCTGAGAGGAAAAGACAAAGCTTGTGCCTGCTTCAAGCTTCAGTTCTGCTTACGTTCAGCGTCCTGTGTGAACAAGGGCTAAGGCAGGGAGAGCAGCAGCAGCAGATTCTGGGAGCTCCTTGCCCTTGCCCCAACATGGAATAGCCTTAAGGCAAGGAGAGCAGCAAAAGATCCCCAGGTACAGAACAGAGCAAGCAACAATGACAACAGAAATGACATTGTTTAAGTCAGATACAGTATGAAAGGAGGAGCTGGGGAGGAGGTGGGTTGCAAATGGCTTGCAGATGAAGCAGCCATGTTAGGCAGCAGACTGAAGCAGATTTAAATAGGGCACCCTGTTTGAGTTGAGACAATTGAATGCGTCAGCTGAGCCGTCAGCTGATGTGGGCTGGGTTTGAGATCAGCTCCTAATTAGCTGTGGGCTAGGTTTAAGCTGGGCTTGACCACATAACCTGCCTGAACTAGCGCCATGCTCAATTAGTTGTGTTTACGCAAGTAAAACAACTTGGTTAGGTTTAGTCAACTAAAGCAAGTTGGTTATGGTTTGGGTTGGGGTTAAAACCGAAAGTAAAAAAATAACGTTAGCCCTCGCTCGGGAGTTGAACATGTGCTCCCCTGCTTGTAAGACGGGGACACTACAGGTGCCAGTGACGCAACATGAGACAGTCGTTAGACTCTATAACGTTAATATTCGCGTATCTCGAAATGGGATATGCATATGGTTAAATTTTTTTCATTATGTTTGGGTGGAGTCCAGAAATGTACAATGCAGACATTTTATTCTGGTGATTGGGCTGAACATTGACAATTTGATCAGGAACAGTGAAGAGATCCAGCGCACACCACGTTGTTAGATTGACTTGTTCTTTTATTAAATTACATAAAACATAGCGAACAACGCATTTTGCAGTAGTTTCATCAGGTTCGTTTTACAACTGATTGGCACAGGGGTGGGTTTAAAAAGGCTGTACCAACAGGTGTCAATCATTACAGGTTATGTGACAGCATGAGTTACAGATCATATCGTGACAACAGAAGAATACAGATCCATACAAATCCATATCACATTTATACATGTTTGAAAAGACAAGCACACTGAGTTGCGACTATAGTAATATCAATTATCAAATGTAAATATAGATATTAGAACATAGAAAATATAAAGATAATTAAAGAATATGTGGAAGAATATCAAAGATATGCAATAGCTTGGTGAGACTATTTGCTAATTTACATGGATGAGGCGCCAAAATGGTAACAATAAAAACACAAAATAGCCTATGTATCTAGTTAGTAGTACCTCAACTCTTTTTATAGGCGAAGAGGTCCGTGCCAGGGGAGATCTAGTGCCTCTCCCTATACAAGGAGTCACCTACTATTGACAATTTTATATTAGCAATAGCAGATCTCAAAATATGATAGTACCATTTAAAATTTTACATAGATTCAACAGATTAACTCAAGAGCATTTATAGGCCTACATATAGCTTAGTCAGTCCCTCTTTATTGCATACAACATTAGGCTACTGCTGCACCGTTGTCCTATGCCAGAGAGAGAGAACAGACAACTGTTGTCAGCAGAATCACTTCATACACCTCATTGCTTCCATCTGCATAGAAACTCTGGTGCTTTGCTTAACATGCCGATGGCAGATGAATGTATTACTGCTAGACTGTTGCTCCACCTGTTCTAAAAATGGTTTGGAAATGTTTGTTCCTATTCTAACACAGACGTTATCACAAACAGAGGTTTGGTATGCACATACAGATCTATTTAATATTCAAGTCTCAAAAAGAGAGTGCAGCAATTATTTTGTTCAGTCATATTGAGTGTGATCATAGTGGAGATGTTTTCTAGTTTGCTATCAGATAGCCTACTCACCTGATTAGACTTGGAAATCAACTCAGGCGGCAAGTGGAATCTACTCACCAAGTGGAAAACAATCGTTGGGATTGCACTGAAACATTTGAAATAAAGTATGATTGATCAACTTTTCAGCCAGTGGATGGTATATGAATTGCAAAGTAACTGCTAAAAAACAAACAGGTTGTCTTTGAGATGAGCAATGGTCTCATAGGAATAGATAAATAAAAGTTGTGTTTGGAAAGCTGTGAATTAAGCCAGCACAAACTTGTGCCGAAGTCATTCTCAGTCACAGGCGAAAACCTTGTTTCTCCACAACTTTTCAGGAACTATGAAAATCTACCTTATTTTTAGCTTGATGACTAAGCATTTTTGAAGGTGAAGGTTTCATCGGCACAAAACGTTGGAGAAATGTCTCAACCCAAAGGCAAGCATGTAATCTTTCAATTGAAATGAAAAGATGAACATCAACAATATTGTAGAGTAGAGCAGTAAAAGCACTTACGTCACGTGAACTCACATTTCATTTGGTTCTGCGTGACGGTCTGGCCCCAACTCTTCACCCAGTCCTTAGCAGGGGCAGGAGCATGGGCGGGCATAGTTGCCTTGACAGACAACTCCTTCAGCCAATCAGCGTCGGATCCAATCAAACCCAAAAACATGTTTTCCGCCGAGAGAGACTCCACGGTTGCGGCGATACTCCTATACTTGTTTAATTGTTGTTATTGAGTCTATTTCTGCAATACTGTAACTACACTTTATGGCTGTTTAAACTAGACAAACGCTGACATTACTCCTCAAGACCATCAGGCAAGGAGGCGGCCATTATTGTTTTGTTAGTGCAGTGCGAGTAGCGTTCCTGATTGGCCAACTTGCGCTGTCAATCACAGCGCAGTCACTGATTGGCTCTTCCGCTCTTCCGCTTCTGCTAAACACCCTCCCAGGCTTAAGGGCCAGACCGTCACGCAGAACCTAATGAAATGTGAGTTCACGTGACAGGCTGGTTTACCAGGCTAAAAAGGACTCCCCTACCACCACTGAGACCCAGGTTCAATTCCCGGCAGCGGTACTTCCAGCTTGGTCAAACGTTCCTGCAGACACAATTGGCACACACGAACACAATCAACATCCACCACCATCCTATGACATCATCAGTAATGTCATAGACACACATGAACACAATCAACATCCACAATCCTATGACATGACATGGCAGAAGAGTGATGTCATGCAGTAACAGAACCTCCCATCACAGGGACAGCTTCTACCCAACTGCTATCCGCCTTTTCAATAAGACCCGAAAGCCCCCTAAAATCAGGACTCCCGCCATTGTATATGCTGTCTGCTCCATTTTTTGCTATTTGCGATTTGTTTTTGCTATTGCTATGATTGCTGCACTGCATACTGCACAAAGACAAATTCCTCGTTTGTAACATGCTTACTCACTAAATGAATCTTGAATCTTGAAGAAAACCCTCATGATGGCACCCGGCACTTCTCAAACCTCTCCAGTAAAAATGCCTTCTGGCACTTCTCAAACCTCCCTATCATGAGGCTCAACTCCTACCAATGCAATTAGTAATAGTATTAATAATTGGCCTTAAACAATTTTCAGGAAAAGGACGATGTGTGCTTCAGACCTTGGCTGGTGATACATAACCTTACTGGTGTCAGCTGCAGTATGAGGGTGTTGTATTTTATCTCAGGGTGTAATATTCATAAACTGCATACAGTATAAATGACAAATCACATCCATTTATTTATTACCTCAATTGCTTTTACTTGTATTTGTTAGGCTGCTTTGAATAAAGTACACGCAGCATTTTTGAGCATCACCGAAGGATTCTTGTTTACCATTTAAACCAACCTGTTAAAAAGATGATTCATAGAATACAGGCTGGGGACGGGGTTAGCTTTCATTTCATGAAACTCACGCCGTATATTTTAATGACATGACCCCATTATTTAGATCTCCTAATGCTTGAATCGAAATATGATAAATGCAACTGAACACCTGACAGGTAGTATATCTCCTCTAATTGAAGGCATTGGAAGATGTGACTCCTTTTATCTCCCACCAGTGATTACAAGCATGCTCTGCCCTAATCTGCCCTAATCCCTTGACTTTAAAATATTGCTTTAAGAGCGTAAGAAGATGAATGTTTATTGCTACTGATCCCTGACTGTGATATATGAGCACTGCGGCATCATCTCCTCCCAAAACCTCGTATGCAAACCAGCATTCAGCACGCTGCTAAGATCACTCTGTCCTAGGTTTAAATCATGTCTTTTTCTCTTTTTTTTTACAGCAGTCAGGTAATGTTTTCACCTTCATAAAGTATCTGTTATGTCGACGATGACACCTTCTTAGAGGAGCATCAAGGCTGTGTCCGGGTTAGCTGTCATCAAAGTGTAAAGGATGTCATTGTAATATCTTTATAGCCACACTAGCCACATGGCTCCGTTACAGAAAATGGTTGAGTATACTGTATGTATTTCCCCTACCGCACAAATTAGATGTCCTGATTTATTGAGGCCCACGAGAAACCATTATATAAATCACTACCATTGACATCTTACTCGAACCTATAGATAGCGAGCATTTTCAAGTCTTAACCGTGTGCAAAAACCATAAATCATCCTGCTTCTCTACTCAGGTTAGGGCTGTCAGGTTATCTTGATAAAAGATGCTTGACTCTGCCGTCAAAACAACCCAAACAAAATATCTTACATCGGGAAAAGAAGAGAGGAACTCTTTATCTGGAATGAAATATAATAACATTTTTGTTTAGTTTTTTGGGGGGAAATTTGTAAGACAGATGTTGGTCTCTACCTCGTTTCAAGATGAGGACCAGTCATGTTACCTCACATCACAATAGGCATCAGCTCTCAGCTTAAGTCGAGCGTAATCCTAGTGTGACGTCCGCTATGACGTGTGTCTCCTGACTCATCACCCCATCCTCAATAGCCAATCAGCCCCTGTCAATATGTCAATATGACGTTGGTAATGATGTCACTGCCGAGGCTATGACATGGCAGTACATATAGCCATGCTCAGCGCGTCATCATCCTCTTTCCCTGATCCTTCACCTCAATGGTCGCTGTACCTGGGCTGATCGTATCCCATCCTCTGAAGCTGTGTTTCTAGCTGTGTGCTAGCTGTGTGTAAGTACAGTTTAAACCAGACCTGGGCAACTGACGGCCCGCGGGCCACGTGCGGGCGTGCGAGCGCCCCGTGTGGCCCGTGCTGGAATTGCAAAGAAAAAAATTACAGTGGAGCTGAACGCACCATGCAAGATACCCGCTGAATAAGTGTCCAAATGTTTATGTCATTCTGGCCAATACTCCACTTCTGTTATAACATTTCAGTCTGGAATATGGAATATCTCTCAATAATCTTTATGACTAAAAAGTAATCTCATGTGTAAGAAATGACTGTTCTACATTGAAGTAAAAATGTAAATAATTAACTTGTTGGTTTTGGATTTATTTAGCTTCAAGGGTGCATTTTTGTTTGCGTGACCCTCAACACAGGCTTTGAGAATCGCAGGCCACTTACTGATACTTGATTGATAATTGATAATTGATGCTTAACACGTTGAGTGCCAGAGCCGAGATATCTCGTCTTACATAATCCAACGCTTGAGTGCCAGAGCCGAGATATCTCGTCTTACATAAACATTTTTTTTTTTTGACGGTGGGACATCAATCAACAACTTTTACGTCTTCTAGATCACTATTGGAGCAAGAGAATGTGTATAATCTATTTTACCGACCACTAAGTGGCGACAGTGCTCTCCTGACTAGAGGAAGGCAAGCATTTTTTTAACTTGTCACGCCATTCTCACCCCAGCCATTCTCATGAAAATGGATGGGGGAAAACGCTTTCGTTTTCGCGCTGATTGCTGGCGATGCGGGATTGCAAATTTACATAATAGATTACAGGTGGAACACACTTTGAAACACGCAGCATAAATATGACCAGAATCGCAAAAGCTTCTCTCAACCAAAACTCCAAGAAGCGAGCGAGTCCATCCCGACTTCCTCAAACAGCGGCCGCGCAGCCACAGGCACAGGACAGCAGCAAAGCACTGAGACTGGTGACAAGCTTGTGACGGCCGCTGCAGCCAAGAAGAACGCCCACGGAGGGAGGAGTTGAAGCAACTCTCCCTCTCGCTCTCTCCCTCTCTCTCTCTCCTCTCTCTCGAGAGAGAGAGAGAGGAGAGAGAGAGAGAGAGAGAGAGAGAGAGAGAGAGAGAGAGAGAGCGCACAGAGTGAAGGGCACCCATAATCACAGGCACGTGAGGTGGTTCTAAAAATCCATTTATCTCCAAACTCTCTGAAAATCTCTGAAACCATGCTGTACTCAACGGCTAATATCTACATAACTACTAACTCTGCAAACTAACTCTTTTAGACAGAGAAAGCACACATTCTATTAGTTATTTTTAGATGATTGGTGTTCACGAATTCTTAACAGAAAATAATCCTCGGCTCTTGTAAAATGAGCCAGAATCCTCAAAAAAAAACCTGGCACAACTTACCTACAGGATTGAAAAAATGGCTGGCACTCAATGTGTTAAATTAACCCACTGGTATTCTGGTTTATTTCAAGAAAAACATTTTGGCTAGTGGAAATTCTAATTGGCTGATAACTTTAAAATCTAGCAGCCATTTTGGCAGGTGGTCAAAAAAGTTAATTGCAAGCCCTGCAGGGAGAGCAGGTGGTGACATAGGAGTGAGTGAGAAAAGGATCAAATATTGGTGTTTAAGACTGAATAATGACATCACAACTGTTAATTTAAAATGAGTTAATTCTCAAATGCCCTCCAAAAAATTGTGCCGGCACCGTTCGGCCCCCAACCCTCAGCAAAATCTGGCTCTCTGGTAGCGAGGACATTTTTTCGTGGTCCTCTCTATCATCAAAGTTCCTGGGTTACGGCATGACAATATTTGTTCGGCCCCCGGCAACAATCTGGGTTTCTCATGTGGCCCCCCATGAAAAATAATTGCCCACCCCTGGTTTAAAGTGTTGTCGCTAACGTTAATCTTCATGTACATGACTTATTATTATAAGTTACTCTTCTACTCTCCTGATACGTAGCCTATACGTTAAGTATTGCTGGTGATCCATTGTTGTTAATGGGATCATGGAAATTAACATCAGCTAAATGCTGAGACACAATATAATGATTTAACGCTACTATTTAACGTTAAGGACTAGTGAGTTTGACATTTATTTATCAGAACATTTATTTATCAGTGCAATCGTAGATGTTTGCTTGCTTTTGTGAGAATAAACGGAGCAAAGATGGCCTTGTGGTGGTGTTGAATGTGCTACTTCTGTGGTAAATCATGTAACGTTACATCTGAATCATGTATCGCAGACGATCGCTTATTCTCCGTCATTTGTAGAGGGACGATTGGATAATTTGTGTGTGTGTGCAAACCAGTAATACATACAATCTCAATGTAAATTTGAAACAAAATGGCGGTTAATTTGAAAACCACAAATAAAACAACCTGGTTAAGGTTAGGATTCTGGTTTGGGTTAGATAACACAAACTTTAAATGTGACTCGAGCATAGAGACAGTCCGCATGTCTGGGAACGCCCACAAAATGTTAAATGGCTGGCGCGCGAGTGGGGTAAAACCGCCCATATATCTCATGGGCTGACTCACCAAAAGACGGTGCTGCGACTCTAAACTACAGGTTTGGGGGTTTTAGAGCAGAACACAAGACGTCTGCTCAGATGTGCGTTCACTGCGGTGGTTAAATCCCCGATCGTGTCTGCCTGGGCTGGGCTATCAGCTAAATTCTAACTTTGCTGAATGGATAGAACGGGGGTTTTTACCCCACCCTGACCACGCCCCCAGCCAGGCTGAGCCAGCTAAGCCAGCTAAACCAACCAAACTATGACGGGACGTGGCCTCAACCTATGGGTCTCCAGTGTGAAAGGCAAGTGTTTACACCAATTCCATCCACCCCGACCACCCCCTACTGGCCATGCTATTTCAATAGCAGACTTTAATGCTGATATACATGTACGGGATCAAGAAACATGCTACGTATTTCTGGTTCAGAAATATTGATATTCTACTGTACGTATCCGTGGATTGCAGAAAGGTACAATGCCAAGGTTTTATTATGGCAAACAGGCTGTTATCCATAGGAAGCTGTGGTTGGTCAGCCGGTGGTTGGCCATGCAGAGAGCGTCTCTCTCTCTCTCTCTCTCTCTCTCTCTCCACGCACCACGCTGCAGTTTGCCCTTGTCCTTTTGTAGAAGCTGCCCAAAAGCAGACAGTTATGGATGAGAAGACAAAGGACTCATCAATGGATTTACTGACAGACCTTTTATTACCTCCAGCCACTTTAATTTCTTCAGGAAAAACGTCTTCTGTTGCGCCATCTGGAAGAGTCAGTGTTCTGATGTGATTCAACACTCTTAAAAAGCAAGTGTCATTTGTACAAAGCACATGTGTGTTATTTTTAATCACAAAAATAGTGGATTATAAAAAAAAAGAAAGAAAAGAAAAACAATGGGGGGTGGGGGGGGGGTGGGGATGGGATTTATTTGTTTATTTTTATTTCATTTACCGTAATTCTTCCAATAAGGGCCCGGGTGCTTATTATGCTAAATCAATTTGGACCCGGGCGGTAAAAGGAAGACAGGCAGCAATTAGAGTCAGGCAGTTATTTTTATTTTCACATAATTGAGCCAGGCGATTATTATTTTTTGAACAGAAATGCCTGCTCAGCAAAAACGGAAAGTATCAAATTGCTTATTTATACCAGTGAGATAGTACTTAGTACACACAAGAGGGTAGGTACAGGCAGTTTTGAACATGCCTAGTATTGTACAATGGACTGGAATGAACGAAAACAACTGATAGCCTTCATCTTCATCATCATCATCATCCAACTACATTACGGTATCAGTTCATTGCTCTCCTCTTCTCCCTCTGCCAAACAGCCATACCATATTTTAAACAAGTAACATTAGCCTACCGCTCACACATTCAGTTGTTTGTGTTTCATTGGAAAGAAGTCATAGCAACGTTATTAGTCTCGCTTGCCAGACTCTCCCAGCAAAGCAATGTAGAAGGCACGCTAACGTATCTACTAAACTAACGCCAACCAAACAGCACTGCAGCACTAGACAAAACAAGCAGACTTACCAAATACCGGTAGGTAGACGCCAAGTTTCCAATACATGTCCAGCATAATGGGTATAATCCACACTGCATTTATGATCGCTGTTCCGCTGAGAGAAATGCACTTTTACAAGGCACAACTTAATTAACATTACGTTAGCGTAAGTTGCCCACTGCTCCTGGTTAGACAGCGTCTCAGCACGTTGCCTACAGGAATCCGTAGCATTAAACAATGCGGTATGCATACTTGAAACATGTCGGTTACAGCATGTATAAATAAAATATAAAACTGTCTGACAGGGGGAAAAACTTCTGCCTGACTTCCTCCAAAACAACGTCATTACCGTAAGTGACTGAATTTAGTCAACACAAAAACATACAGTACAAACAAACCGTATTTATTCTAATAAACGCCCCGGCGGCAAAAAGAGTCTGGCGCGTATTATGTTAAATCAACTTGGACCCCCGGCGGGAAATGGAAGACCGGCGGCAATTAGAGTACAGGCGCTTATTGGAAGAATAACGGTATTTATTTCTATTCTGTATGTGTGTATTTTCATTTTATTCTAAATCTAATTCCAAATGCTCAAGCAGAAATGTGTATAATGTTTGTATATTGTGAAGTGAGAATCTGTTAAATAAAAACAAATCTTAAAAAAAAAGAATGTCAATTTGCAAAAATTTCGGAAATGCAGGATGGCAGGGGCAGTCCACCCTACTCTGCATCCCTGCATTAGGAAATTTGCCACACCACCTTAACAAATTGGCGTGAACACACACACACACACACACACACACACACACACACACACACACACACACACACACACACACACACACACACACACACACACACACACACACACACACACACACACACACACACACACTTGACCTCCATGTGAAATTTCAGCCTCCTAGGGTGAAAACTGTGGCCGCTAAAGGGTGATGAACTGTGGACTGACCAACAGACAGAGGTTGCAGCTAAAAAATAAAACAAAAAGTAATATGCAACTTATAGACCACAAATTGTGCATGGGCATCACAAAACATGTACTTTTTTTTCAACCTCATTATATGCAGCAATGAAGTCAATGTACAGTATGCTCTATGAACACAATTTCACAGTGGAGGATCTCCTCTTTGTCACTTCTGTAAAGATTTCCTCAAACATGTTGATATCCTGGAGCATCTCATTCTTTCTGAATCTTCTCTGACCAGTCTGACCAGCAATAAACCCCCACACACAACTACGTGCTTGTTGCAGCAAAGTTGTTGGACAGAACACACGCCCTCAGCATGTGCACGTGCATTGTCACTATGACAACCAATGTCACAATGACAGCAAATGATTATATTGTCTGAACACACAGATCCTATCATGTCACTTGTAAATTACAATGTGGACAGTCAGCCATAAACATCAGATTTGAAAGCCAATTGGATTTGCCTGTTGTCTGAACATGGATAAGAGCATTAGGGCGAACGCATCATGTCATGTTTAGGGGGTGTGAGATGCATCTTAACAGCCCAGCTCTGTCATGTTCACAGTGATGCGTTGGCTAAGGGTTTGTCACCTAAATAAGTGCACATAGTGGGGCGGCATAGCTCAATATATGAGACCAAATTTTGCAGATGTGTTCAAATATTCTGAACAAAACTGGATATTGGGGCATCACAAATTTGCCCCCTGGTGGCCGTGGCAGACATTTTTCGAAATGGCCACCATCAATTTGTCAACATTTCCTATCCCATTAGACCGACATGCAATACCAGACATAATATAGATCCTAGTAAGCCTGAGAACCTCATAAAAATATTAATTCAAACTTATATGGACTTTTACAAAGTAATTGGTCATTTCATTATATTATGTGTGTACATTACAGGCCTATTCGTGAGGCTTTTGTTCATTTTGTGATAAAAGTGCCAAATTTGGCACAGGAATAGCTTAATAGAAGACATCTGCATATTGGGGCATTGCAGATTGGCATTTTTATGACCATTTTCCAAAATGGCTGCCAGCCGTAGCTCAACATATGAGACCAATCGTTCATTTTGTGATACAAGCACCACATTTTGCAGATATGTTCATAGATATATTCTGAACAAAACTGGATATTGGGGCATCACAAATTTGCCCCCTGGTGGCCGTGGCAGACATTTTTCAAAATGGCCACCATCAATTTGTCAACATTTCCTATCCCATTGGACCCACATGCAATACCAGACATAATATAGATCCTAGTAAGCCTGAGAACCTAATAAAAATATTCATTAAAAATTATATGGACTGTTACAAAGTAATTGGTAATTTTATTATATTACATGTGTAGGCCTATATTACAGGCCTATTCGTGTGGCTATTGTTCATTTTGTGATAAAAGTGCCAAATCTGGCACAGAAAATAGCTTAATAGAAGACATCTGGATATTGGGGCATTGCAGATTGGCATTTTTATGACCATTTTCCAAAATGGCTGCCAGCCGTAGCTCAACATGAGACCAATCGTTCATTTTGTAATGGAAGCACCACATTTTACAGATGCGTTTATAGATATACTCTGAACAAAACTGGATATTGGGCCATCACAAATTTGCCCCCTGGTGGCCGTGGCAGGCATTTTTCAAAATGGCGACCAGCGGTTTGTCAACATTTCCTATTTCATTGGACCCACATGCAATACCAGACATATGGACCCACATGCAATACCAGACATAATATAGATCCTAGTAAGCCTGAGAACCAAATAAAAATACTCATTCAAAATTATATCGATTTTTACAAAGTAATTGGTCACTTCATTATGTGTGTACATTATAGACATAGACCTTATTCGATAACCCCGGACGGCGCCATATTGTTGAAAAACCGCAGCCGTAACGTAGTCTGGCCGAGCGTATAGCAACAGTTATGGCTTCGTCAAAGAGAAGTGATGAAAAAATAAGTTTGGTCGGAGGTGCGGACCCCTATAAAAAAACTGATACTTCTTGACACTAATCCCAGAGCCCTTTCCTTTTCAGCAGGATGTCTTCTGTCTTATCCACTCAGCTATCCGTTCAGCTGAGTAAAGCAGAGCATGTTGACCATACCACTATATGTGTCTGTCTTCAAACACCACAGGTCGGATTGGGCTGGAATTTTGCATGGTGGGGGGTAGTGATCTGGGGAAGGTCATTGGCATGTCATCAAGTCCTGGAACGACCTGGAAAGTCCTGGAAAATTCTGGAAAACACCTTAGGCCCACACCCCAGGACAGATTGGGCTGAAATTTTGCATGTTGGGGTGTTATGATCTGGGGAAGGTCATTGGTCCATCACCAAGTCCTGGAACCACCTGGAAAGTCCTGGAAAATCCTGGAAAACACCTGGAAAACACTTCACATCCACACCCCAGGTCGGATTGGGCTGAAATTTTGCATGGCAGGGGAGAAGGTCATGGGCACTTCATCAAGTCCTGGAACCACTTGGAAAGTCCTGGATAAAACACCTCACACCCACATCCCAGGTGGCATTGTACTGAATATTTGCATGGCGGTGGGTTGTGATCAGGGGACGGGCATAGGCAGGTTGTTGATGGAAAGGATTTCTCTGTACCTCGTTCAACCTAATTAAAAACAGCCCACTCTCATCAGAAGGTGTGACATATGTTAATACCTTTCCAGTGTCCAATTATTCCAGATATATGAAAAATCAATACAACAAGCAATTCTGATATTTAGAACATTATTTTATATAGAGGATTTAGCATATTCAGTACAAAGACAGATCAAGTATTTATATTACCCATTCAGAGATCTCTGAGGTGGATTTTCCAGTGGTCTCTCCCTCACAGCAAAATATGTAGCAGGTCAAAAGAAGACCCCTGCAAACCGACCCCTCCCTTATCTTTTGCGTGTCCTTTTAAACTACATTTCCTTTGGGGGCGTCTGTCTTCCGGTATGGTTCCTCCTCCATCTAGTGTCATCCTTCACTGCTGTGCTGGTATTGGTTGGTCATATGATCTCTCCCTTCTGTCACTCCTATTTGGCCGGCGTGTTTTTCTCCCCCTCTCTGTCCACATCCTGTGACCTGGCTTCCACTGGAGGTCACACACTAACCTTCTCCTTGAAATAGTTATCTATTGGTTCCTATCTACCAAAGCAACTGTTAATATATTTACTTTAAATTCCTATTTTCAACTTATAATTTGGGTCAGCTAATTTAGCTATTTATCTATTAAAGTCCTAGTTTAGAACATTATGTAAGGTTATTGTTAGACTTGCTAAACTTAAACTATATTCTGGATAAGATCAAATTCAGCTAAATCATGGGTTAATCCCAGTCTGAACTGGATTTAAAACATCTTACAGTTCAGACTTACTGTCTCTCGGTCTGTAACCACCCAAAGGGTGTAACCAGAGTGAGAGCGTATTCTTCAATCAAAACAGAGAAAAACTCACCCTGATTAACCCGGATGAGAAACTCTTATCAATTACCACTTATTAACTAATTCGACTATACCTTTATTTCCCATTCTATAATTACAATAATATAATAGGCTAATATTTATCTAGTTATTATATACTGTAGCTCCCTTATTGTATAGCAAGTAATGCAAATTGAAGTTTATTCAACACACCAAAATACAACATCTGACCCCATTCCATTACTGTTCTAGACACACTCTATATTCTGCTGAGCATCTAATATTCCTCTAGGACCAACGCCGGGCCGTCTGAGATTCGAACCCGGAACCTCTCCTCACATGGGCTGTGTCCTTGAGCCTGTCCTCATTTCTGGGGGAAAAAGGTTAGCACATCGAATGTATAGTCTAAACTTTATTTCATATCAGATATCAAAACCCACTCAGTCAATCAGTAGGATATATATAAATACAATGTTATGATCCTTCTCACTAAAACTTTGCATCCTGTGGTGCTTTGTGGAATGTGCCTCCCCCCCCTGTTGATGTTCTGCAGCCATTTGTCTTAGAGAAAGCCATAAACTCTGTGTTGTTTTCCAGTCCCTATCCCAAAGTGACTAAGTGACTGAGCAGAGACATTAAAATGTCCTTTTGTCGGCTGATCTCCGTGACCTCTGCCCCGACCATATCCTAAATGACCGTCCTTGTGCAGCTTATCCACCCGGCCATCCGAGACCCTGTGTAATGTTCTCCAGACCTTCCTTAAACAAGGCTTAAAACAACAGCTTGTCACACACAAAACATTGTTCAATTTCCACTAAACCCTCTACTGGTTAATCCCCAAGGCCAGCACGTCTCCTAATGGAAATGAAGAAAGTTCATCATTACACAAACTCAGCCGCTCCTCCTATGACCTAGAACAGAACATTTAAACATAATTAAAGATATATTTGAATTAACAAATGACATGATCATCTCTGTAATTGCATATTTTCATATCAGCATGCAGGGCCGCCATGCTGAAGTATCCACCTTCTGTTGAGTCCAAACTGGGCCTATGGAGGAAATGTTTGATCAAAAAATAGAGATTGGGGAGAGAAATCTATCATTGTGTACTTCTGGAAACCATCTCTGAACACCACCATTATTCCCGGCCAAGCAAAAGGCACAGTTGTATTGCTTTAATTGTGCCAATAGACCTTATTCGATTGACGTCACTCACGTACGGGCACGCCCACCGGCGCCATGTTCTCGACATAGCGCTGCAGCTCTTAACACATTGAGTGCCAGCCATTTTTTCATCCTGTAGGTAAGTTGTGCCAGTTTTTTTTTTGAGGATTCTGGCTCATTTTACAAGAGCCGAGGATTATTTTCTGTTAAGAATTCATGAACACCAATCATCTAAAAATAACTAATAGAATGTGTGCTTTCTCTGTCTAAAAGAGTTAGTTTGCAGAGTTAGTAGTTATGTAGATATTAGCCGTTGAGTACAGCATGGTTTCAGCGTCTGGAAATTTATTCAGAGATAAATGGCTTTTTGTGAAATTCGACAGAACAGTCACTTTAACCATTCATTTTTGGCATCAGTAAGACCGTCAGACATTCTAAACAATAGTTTTGAACAGTAATTTCCTCCATAACAACAGGAAACACCCCTCTCATTCAAACTCCTCCCTCCGTGTGTCTTCTCCTCCTTCCTCCTGGCTCTACAGCGGGCGTGTCAGAAGCGCGTTGCTGCTGCCTGCCTGCCTGTCTGCGTGCCTGCCTGCCTGCTTGCCTGCGTGCGGACGCTCCTTGTGCGAGTCAAGATGGGCCGGGGAATGCGTGGGCGATGGGCAGATGTTGATTCTGGCCTTTCTGAGGTGTTTCAAAGTGTGTTTCACCTATAATCTATTTTGCAAATCGCTCTCCGCTCTCTGTGTGCGGCTGCCTGCGCGGCCGCTCTCGGGCAAGAAGACAAGTGTGGAATGGATTACTGTAAAATCGCCTCGCCATTTCCTTGAATGGCTTGCTCCCCGCGGCAGTTTTTTCTTTGATTTCGCTCGTCTGGGGGAGCACTGTCAACACTTAGTGGGTCGGTAAAATAGATTATACACATTCTCTTGCTCCAATAGTGATCTCGAAGATGTAAAAGTTGTTGATTGATGTCCCACCGTCAAAAAAAAAAAATGTTTATGTAAGACGAGTTATTTCGGCTCTGGCACTCAAGCGTTGGATTATGTAAGACGAATTATCTCGGCTATGGCACTTAACGTGTTAAGTGACAACCTATGTGAGAGCAGCGTTTATAGGAAGCTAGCCACCATTAGTGTTACCTGTATCGTTCCAATTGTGTTCGGATGGTGACCTGCGTTGGCATGGCTGTAGTAATGACAGCAATAAAGTCTCCGTGGTTTGTTTCTATCTCTACCGTCCACAGACGTGAAGGGAGCGAGACTGAGGATACGTCAGCACAGGAGAGGTGTGTGGATAGTTGGGAGAGACAGGTGAAACTTTCGGACAGCTCCTCACAGCAAAGTCTGCCCCTTTTTTTAAATGGCCACCATCAATTTGTCTACATTTCCTATCCCATTGGACCCACATGCATACCAGACATAATATAGATCCTGTAAGTCTGAGAACCAAAAAAAAATACTCATTCAAAATTATATCGATTATTATATTATATTATATATTATATATATATTATATTATTATTAAATTATATGGACTTTTACAAAGTAATTGGTAATTTCATTATATTATGTGTGCACATTATAGGCCTATTAGTGTGGCTATTGTTCATTTTGTGTTAAAAGTGCCAAATTTGGCACAGAAAGTATAGCTTAAAGTCGAGCTGAACCCAAAAATGACTTTTATTTTCTTTTAGTTCAAATACCTGGGTATGCAGTGCACCTATTTAATAATGTATGCAAAGAAAACCACAAAAATCAAATTTCTTTAGTTTTTCACACTTTCTCACATTAAAAGTTCATTTTTCAAGATTTCATTGATAACAGTAATGTACAGTTTGCTGACGTCACCTAGTACTATCAAATTTCTACCTCATTTCAACCAATCATATCACGACATGCAGCTGTCAATCAAATCTTCATTTCAGGATAATTATCTCTTCCAAATGAAGTAGAAAATGGCGCCTAGTGCCTGTCATCTGGCAGAATTCCTATCCCATAAACTAACTACTAACTTGGCCAATTGTTAGAAACATGAACAAAAAACAAAAACTATAATCTCTAAGAATGCAAAGAAATGTAACTGGCTCGTTAAAACGTGCATTCCAGGCATATCATATTTACAGAAATAGCGTGACGAACGGGTTCAGTTCGACTTTAATATATGTAGAAGACATCTGGATATTGGGGCATTGCAGATTGGCATTTCTATGACCATTTTCCAAAATGGCCACCAGTAGCAGGTACGAATTGAAACAACTGAACTGAAGTCATTAACTATGCTACTTAAGTTACTTGAAATAATATTGTAATTGCTGTATACTATTTGAACCATTCTTTGAACACATATTGATCATCTTTATCTTTATCATGGCAAGACACTTGCCATGGACCATGGCATGGCACTTTAATGTTTGAGAGATCTTGCAATCAGCTAGCACATTCTCCCTCACAGAAGCAAAGGCCTGTGCACTGAAGTGCAGCCTTCTTTCACTTGCAACACTTTCTGCAACCACTCTTGCAGCGACAAGAGATCAGCTCGTAGCAGGATTTTGATGCTATGCAACGCCCCAATATCCAGATGTCTTCTACCTATATTAAGCTATTTCTGTGCCAGATTTGGCACTTTTATCACTAAATGAACAATAGCCGCACTAATAGGTCTTATTCGATTGACATCACTCACGTATGGGCACGCCCACCGCCACCATATTCTTGACATTCCGCAGCGCGCTGTTTAAAAGTGACTGACAGCTGTTATAGTTTAGGACGCTAACCAACGTTACTTACTAGCCTATTTAATGCCGTTTTTACTGCGTCAGGAGCTATTTCACAACAGCGATAGTGTGCTGTGTAATAATACACGGCTGTAGTAATAGCAGCAATAAAAGCCCGGGTGTTAGCTACTGTCCACAAACGTGAAGGGAAAGAGACTAGAGGCTAACGTTAGTAGCAAACATTGGGCTCATGCAAGCAAGCGTCAGATCAAACAAACATTTAACGTTAAGGTTATTTATCTTTGCTGTCACGACAATGTTTGATGTCACGACAATGTTTGATGATGATGATGATGATGTCTTTGGTGGCACAAAAGTAAAAATGTCAGACCAATTGCCACAGATGAAATAGTTATAACGCTAGGAAGGGATTTGAAAGCCTTCAGCTCCTGAGATGTGTAGCCTATGCCAATACTGTATTCACAATGTCCGGTACGTTATACCTGGCAATATCCTTAGCAAAAAGAAGTTTATACAAGTGTACATTAGTATACTTCTTTTGAAGTCCCTGGAAACCAGAAATATTTTTTTATTATTTAGCATTTTGAGTTCATCACATCACAGGAACCTATGTTAATAAGCCACCAGCCAAATTTGAACGATGATGAACGTCGCAAAGTATATAAATTTTGGTTTGACAGTCATGGCAAAAGTCATGAGAATCAATTAGATTTTAGAGTGTATTTTCTCCCGCGGACTGTGTGGGCGTGTCCCGTCTGCAGCAGGTCTTTTCCTCTCTCTCTCTCTCTCTCGGAGAAGACCTGCTCGGAGGAGACCTCTCTCTCCGTTAACGGAGAGAGAGAGAGAGAAGGAGAGAGAGAGAGAAGGAAAGAGAGATGGAGTGTGTGTGTGTGTGTGTGTTCGCGCGTTGCTCGGCGAACACACTCGCCGCTGCGCTGCGAGTGCACAGCGCTACTGTGTGTGTGTCAGTGTGTGTGTGCGCACGTGCGTGCATGCGTGTGTGTGATTCGATTAAATCTTATGACGTGATAAGATCATGCATTTTCCCAAAGGACTGATTTCTGTTTCTCTGTGATGTGTTGGGCCTGATGATGTCTGTCTGTTGTGCTGTCTTCTCTTCTTTTCTCTTGTGTGGGTGGGCTGTGTAGATTATGGATATTTGATCATGTACTTGTGCACTGTGTTTCTGATGGGTGATCAGACTATGTCAATTATTGTTTTACTTTTGTTTTGTTTTTGTTTTTGTTAATAAGGAAAAGGAAGTATCTCAGGGTGAGAAGATTACTTTTGTACTGTTGCTGTTAGGGAGGGTATGGTATAGGTATTTGTTTTTCCTCTTCTTTTCCAGTGAACCTGTTTTCCTACGACCGTATACACATATCTTCACCTTTTTTTTTTATCTTGTCTTTCCAGTCCTATAACAGGCAGTGAAATTGAAATACTGATGTGCTGTATCATCTATGCCCTGAAAACTTCAATAAACAGAAATGTGAAAATAAATAAATAAATAAATAAGATCATGCATTTTAGCACCGCGCGCCCCACTCTCTACAATGAGGAAATGGAAATCCAGACCTTGTAGAAAAGTGTCGATTTTTGGGGTTAGGGTTGAAAGTAATTCTCTCTCTTTTCTGAGGCACACAATTACTCACATAAGACCCTAAATTTAATAGGTAGAAGGTTTTTGTGGATTTTGGTTGCCAGGGACTTTAAACTTAAGGGCACTTACACAGTATACACTATACTTACACTTAAGTATACTTATACTTAAGTGTACTGAAAAGTATCCAGAAAAGTCTAAGTATACTTGGCTTATACTTGTACTTAAACCTTTGATTGAGATACACTTAAGAAAAGTATAAATAAGTATTCTTGCCTTATACAGAAAGTATAAGTATACTTGGCTTGTAGTTGATTTGTTTTATTTGAAGTACAGCAGTTCTGCATATAAAATGGAAAATCAGGATAACACAATAAATCCCAGAGGCTTATTTCCATTGTGGTCCCTTATAGTTGATAGATTATAGCCTATTGAATACTTTTTCAGACATATCGGTTTCTTTGAGGTAGTATTAATACTCCATACACATTTGGCTGATATTGACAATTCTTCCATGTGTGAGAGTAGCAGACTTGATTTATACTGGCTGCTCAAGGCAGTACATGTTCATATTGGCTCCTCCCTGCCTGATGGGAAGCCCGCCTCTGCATGCATTTACATTTACATTGTAGTATTTGCATAAAGCAGGTGCAAGGTCGGCTTTCAGCATGTCAAGGACACTTTGACAGGATTTACTGTACGAATCTTGATGAGCATGCTGGCTGTTGCAGGGATTGAACCTGCAACCTTCTGGTTACAGGTCGGTCTCTAATCACTTAAACAAGTTATGGGATACATCAGTCAATATAGGGGTTATGTGGTTATAGGGGTTTCTCCAGTAGCAATCAAAAATGGCTTAATGCATTACACTATAACACTCTGTCCTAAACAGCAGTGAATAATGATCGCCTGAAAAAACTGGACTCTTTGTTAGTTCTCGCTCTGGATTTACTTAGAAAATGACCGTTTCCCGTAACTTTGGATTACTATTTCATCGTGTGCTGAGTAGCCTACACAAATCACAACATGTACATGTGAGTGTTTCTGGCGCTGTTGGAATGTGTATTTTGGGCGACTGAATGGGGTAGGCAGCTGTCCCATAGACTGCCATTGTAATGCTAAGCTAAGTAGCAGTGAGGGGTGAAACTGACTTTCTTCTAATGCATGCACAGAGGAGAGAAAAGTATATACATGCTAGTTATACTATCGGGAATATGGCAAATAGGTGAATCTCCAAAAATGTTGGCGTATCCCTTTAAACCTAAAAAAGGATAGATATGAAAATTGTATCGTAGAACTTATTAATTGATTCAAAACCTGAATAAATCTCTTTATTTGCCTTTCTCTTACTGTTGCACAATGTTGAACCTTTTTGACTTTTTTGTAATGTTATTATGTGTGATAACAGTTGAATTGAGGTGCATCAGGATACTTCTGCACTGCTGTATGTGAAACTGTCTTCCAAAGTAAAGGAGATAATAGTTTGCATGGTTGTCAGGGTGTTACAGTATGTCGGCAATGGAGATTTCAGTTTTGCATGTAATTATGAACAGCGTTTGCTACGTGACCTGTATGTAAATCATAGCCTAATCATATTCATTCAATCATAATGTAATCACATAAGAGAAAGCCTGCAAAATAGTGCAAGTGCTAATTAATTAAGCTTTTAAATGAACATTATCACTGAGACATTATGGGCCATGGCTGTTTCTCATCACAGTGTTTTTAACCAACACAATAATCAAACAATCTTTGTTATGATCACAGGTGGAACCCAAACACAGGACGCAGACAGGGTGGTGTTGGTAAGGAAAAGGTTTAAAGTTGAGCTGAACCCAAAAATTAGGCTAGTGCCTGTCATCTGGCAGAATTTCTAGCCCATAAACTAACTACTAACTTGGCCAATTATGCAAACTAAATCAAACGGTAATGTCTAAAAATGCAAAGAAATGTAAATATATTATATTTACATATATTAATATTATTTGCCGCAATAGCGATAATGGCGTGCGCCTCAGAGAGCCTGGTTGTCAGGGGTCGCACCTCGGAGATTCCAGGCCGACGGGCTGCACTCTCCGCTCGGCAACACGAAGGCAGCTGGCTGCCTGCGGCTCGCTGAGCTCCACTCAGCCACTAACCTCGCGTCAGCAGGCTCTTCCCGAGGAGAGCGCCACAACACGCTGATCCCACTCGATTTGGAGGCGGAACACGCCAGGATTGGCCAAAGCCCAATCCAGTCCCCAGAATTGTCAAATAAAATCATCGACATGCTAATATGACCTGCCTCTCAACCTGTCATTTCAGACAAGTTATGTTTTGAGTCTGAAACGCACTCCGACGCACGCGACGAACGGGTTCAGTTCGACTTTAAAGGCTCTTGATGAGCAGCTGTTGGCAGAGAATGGGAATCTGGTGGCTGTGAGGGTGAGTGATTGTATGGAGGACCGGGACTTGGTGTGTGCGCGGGATGAGGGGAAGTGTGGCAGGCAGGTGCATCTTGGAGGCTATAGGTTGCTAGGCATGCAGGTGGGTGAGGATCCTGGAACACAAGAGAGGGTGATTAATAACAGCAAACACGGATTTGGCCTTGAAGTGGATGTACTGTACCACTGTGGTTGAAACAACATTCTGGCGAAGAAGCGCTGGGTTACTGTACTGCAGGCCGATGAGAGGCAGGTGAGCAGAGTGGGAGAGGTGATGAGCAGACGAGGAGCCAGCAGAACAAGGACGGGAGGGAGACCACGCCCACGCCAATACACACACAAACAAAATGTGGGCTGCAGTCAAATAGTCAAAATATATTATTTAATATAAAATATTATATTAGTATTCCTAACCACTTTACCTTGACCTTGATGGAAAACGTCATGAGGTCAAGGAAAGGTGTGATGGAGAATTCCTAGGGACTAGACAACCACGGTGCTAAGGGAATCCCAATGAATGCACTCACACACTAGACTATAGTCTGCACATAGTTGGGGATTCTACCACTTCACGTCACGTAACAATTTTCCAAAGCATCACTAAAGTGACTGAAACACTAGCTGACTAGCATGGACAAGTCGCGCTGATTTCAATGGTGAAATCCGTTTCGGTTGCTGAGAAAATTGTGTTTTTCCACAATAGCAACATGTTTAACAAGCACAAGCATTAGCAAGTTATGTTGATCATTTGTTTTTCTGTGAAGGCGACTTTCTAGAGGCGGCTGTAGCTCAGGAGGTAGAGCAGGTCGTCCACTAATCGCTTTGGATAAAAGAGGTTGGTGGTTCGATTCCCGGCTCCTCCAGTCTGCATGTTTGAAGTGTCCTTGGGCAAGACACTGAACCCCAAATTGCTCCCGTTGGTGTGCCAGCACCCTGCGTGGTAACCTGCCGCCATCGGTGTGTGAATGGGTGAATGTACCTACTGACTGTAAAAGCGCTATATAAATGCAGGCCATTTACCATTTATGAATGGCTGAATCATGCCGCTTTGCTCCCGTGAGGACTTGTGGGACGGCATTATCTACTTTCCTTAGGATGGTAGGCTACAGTGTATCCTATGATAAAGCAGCTAAGTCAGCAAGCATTGAATAACCTTTCCTTAGCATTTAGAATTCAAACAGCTCTTTATGGCTGCCACGGTAGGCCTACTTCCGAGTCATTGCTCTGTCTAGTTATCCCTGTCCTGTGTCATTTTCTTCACAGCTGTGGTATCTTCATATACTTGTTTACTACTACCACAATTTCAAAGTAGTAGAGACCACCTTGTAATAGTTACATCACACTTTCTTCTTAAATATTACATTTCATTATGACGGTGTATACCTGATAACGCTAGTTTATGTGATATTCAAGTTGTTCTGAAAACTTTATATTACTTGTCATTTGAGACAATTACGTTTTGATATTGCCAGTTGCTATTTGATTATTGTGTATACTGGTCGAACAAGTGCACTGTATGTTTAAGTCTTCTATGTATCACACGATGTGTCAGGTGACCCCTGCGAGGGTACTTAAGGGGTGTGTCCCTACACTTCATTCATGTCTGAGGAAGGGCTTTGCCCGAAACGTCACTTTTTTTTGTGGTCTCTGAATAAATATTTGGGAGCAGCTGCCAGTGACTCTATTTTTATTACTTACTTGCACTTCGGTCCTGCACCTGGTTTTAACCCTTCACCGGATGTGCGTGCCTTTTTGTACTTTCTACTTCCGAGTCATTGCACTCAGGAACCTTCCTATGCAAAAAAGATCATTTGAACGCAGCCATAGACAGAGAGAGGGACAGACAGGGGAACACATAAGATAAGACATAAGATAGTCTCGCTTGCCAGACTATCTCTGTTTCAGGGCTGTACCAGCGCAGGAGAGAGTCTTGCTCCTCTTACTCTCACTCTGGTATAGCGGGGGGGAAATGCTCTGTTATCTTCACAATCATCCACCGAAAGTACAAAGCAATTTTTTTTTTAAATAACCTAAACTAAACTTTACCACTACTCCTTCAGAAGTTGTAGTTGTCATAGAGTGTGTTGCATAGTTGATTGCTCTATTGCTGACAAAAATGTGTTATTGTAAGTCGCTTTGGATAAAAGCGTCTGCCAAATGACGTAATGTAATGTAATGCAGGCCTGCTTTATTGCAAAATCCAAATTGTCGTCAAAACTTGCCATCTTCAGCGTGTAGGGGGCTAGCTTGCTAGCTAGCGTTATTGTTGTTTCACAGTGGTGGAGGCATTTGAGTGTGACGCGCAGGGAGCGGAAAGGGATTTCCCTTCGCTCTGACTGAAATGGTCGGAGCCAATGGCAGAGCTTATCCCCGCAGCCTGCTTACAGTCAGTCAGAATAGAGATAACACTTTATTGTCCGTTTACATGGAAGTTAATTGCATCACAAGTTATGCAACAGGGAAGGTTCTTCAATGCTTCCTGACGTAGGTCCTTTAGCATAGGACAGTGGTTCTCAACCTGTAGTATGGGTACCACTGTTGGTACCCAGAGCTCCCTCCCTATCATACTTCCATATGGTGGTAATTTCTGCTGGGGTACTTGGTGTAAAATGGTTGAACCACTGGTATAGGATACACTGTAGGAACACAGGGAAGGGGAAACACAAGAAAACAATAGGGAATCGACTGGGGCTATGGCCACGGCCGTAACAGTCATGTCTTCTTTTTTCTTTAATAAACATTATCATGTATTAGTAAACATGTCATATTCATGCTTCTAGATGAGGAAACACATCAGAAATGAATAAATGATCAACCATCCATGTTTCAGAGTCAGAATTCATAGCCAGCCATACTTAAAATGTATGCAACTCATACAGAACAGTGGGGTACTTTAGATAAGAGCACCTACCAAATGGCATATCATTATATATCAAGTCATTCTTCTGCTTGGTGCTGGAGCTAAACACTATTTTTAGATATTAATGTTTAGCTCCCCCTGTGAAAAAAACAAGATTTATTTATTTTTTCAGCAAAAGGAGGAGGAAGGCACATACGCCGATGCAGTAGTTTTATTTTACATTCTGAATCATTTCAGAACATATGGCCAGAGACATCTATCATCAATATAATCACTGACATCATCAACATGAGCGCCTAGCAATAGAGTGTATAGAAAACGAATTAATTGCCAAGTGTGTCCATCCATATTATCTACAATATTCAAGAAACCACAAGATTCAATGTAAAATTCACGCATTAGGGGGGAAGAAGGGGATAGAACATATTGCACTGCACTTTATTAAATAGAAAAAGGTAGGTCAGCAACCGTAGATAAAATGTCAATGTATAGGCTACTGTAGAAGACATGAAGACATACATTTAATCATGGGGATACTGTATATGACACTTACAGTATATGAGTGATAAATGAGTCCTTACATGTATCCATGTTGCAAGAAGAAAATGCCTTAATTCCCTTGCTATTTTAAATGTTGTGATTCTTAAGCTACAGCAGCTACCTATCCCTCAATCCTCTGCCACTCTCCTGCCACTCCTTTGTCACTGAGGTCATTGCAGCCGCTGAGGCACCATCAACAGCCAAAACAACAACAACAGCAACAGCAACACATATAATGTGCAATGTCTTGATGAATGCAGTTGGGTAAAACAGGGGCTGGACAAAAGCGGTAATGCTTGACAACATCAAGTACCATAAGGAGCAGGGCCAAGTTGTTCCCTTTAAAACACCTGACATGCTGTCATAAGAGTCCGTAGCCATTGATAAATTAAGCAGGTGGAAATATAGCCTACTGTACAGTGGTGTAGTAGTGCCGGGTATACGCAGGTATATACCTTATTTTTCAGTTGGCATTGAATAGGCTATTAGGGTGACCAGACGTCCCCGATTTTCGGGGACAGTCCCCGATTTCGGTGCTCTGTCCCCGGCTGGAGCTGTCCCCGAAAATGTCCCCGATTTTGGCCACAAAGTCAAATAATAATACTGGCAAGAAACTCGATAACAAAGCATTTGCGGCACCACAAAAGCCCGTTGTGCTTGTGCACGTTGTGCAAAGTGCTGCCTGTGTGTGACAGAGTAGGACACAGATGTTCTCCCTCTGCCCGTGCCGTGGTTTTCCCAGGACCCAGCCGCCCGCAACCGAAGCCCCAGAGGTGGCGAACGAGAGGCGGCGTCTGCTTGCTGCTTTTGCTACTGTCCTTGTTTACCGGACCCCATTCAGCGGGTTATCCATCCCAGTTGTTTTGAATAGTTAAAAGTACAGTAAAACTATCTGGTAAGTAAGTGCAGTAAAACGTTTTTGCAGAGAAGTCAGTAACGTTTTTATGTACACCAAACTCCATTGAAAAAAATGTCAATTTTTAACATGATTGGCGATGGATCATTGTTATCTAGTCATTAGCCTACTGTTCCCTAAATTGGCCTTCAGCCATCAAAACTTTGATAACCCCTGGTTTAAATTAACACAATAGGTCATATTTATCTCTAGATTACAATTTTAATCATTAAAATTGCCTTTTAGTATTAACATGATTTTTTAAATTATTTTGTCAGCATTTAATATTAAATTAGCAGTTAATATGGTCATGTGGCCATTGAATACTTGAAACTGGTGAGCGACACCCTAAACTCAAGGAAAGTGTTTACTGAGGTAATAAATCACTACTGTAATGTTTTTGTTTTGTGGAAATAAATTATCCACCAGTTGGTTAGGTCAAAGAGAGAAGTTGTCCCTCTCTATGTTCCTGCCACTCTACACAATACACCAGTAGCCTATTTCTCATACCAAGGCTGTCTTATTTGTGGTAAAATGTGCCAGATAACTAGTAGGGCCTAACCATTAGTAACCACTGCTTCTTTTTCAATTGTTTCAAAATCACAAAGTTCTTCATAGATCTAGCCTCTTACTTTTGCTCTCAAAGTGCACCAGATTTATACATTTTACTGTAAAATGTACACAATTTTCTAAAAGCCGTGGGGGGCACAGCCCCCCCTGGGCCCCCCTAGCAGACCACAAAATGTCCCCGATTTTCATTTGGGAAATCTGGTCACCTTAGGCTATACCCACTTCTAAAGCCCCTCTGATGTCCAGAGCAAGGAGAGTGAAGCCATATGCATCTATCTATTGTTGTTTGATTAACTGTAACTAAATATTAGCTTTGCTGTGGTGCCTATCATATATTATCTTTGATAAATTAATAAAGCTAAAATTTGTGGATTCCTGGTTTTGCTAAATATTTTTGTTGACACCATAAAAGTGATGCCCATGCTATATGTCAGAGTCATGTGGTTATATCAAATGACCAACACCCATCAAGTTTAGTAATGATCCTTACCCAATTGGTTCACACCAGGCGCTATTCAGAAGCAGCACTGAAGCAGCACTTAACAGAAGCTGAGCTCACGCTAAACCGGTCACACCAGAAGCACTCTCTTTTCCTCAGCGCCTCGCTCGGCGCTGCCCTTCCCCCGCTCATAACTTGCATTGACTTCATGCCTGGCAGCACGGGTGCAGCGCGCTGCACGCTTGAAAAATAGAACAGAAGCTGAAACTATCACTTGCAGCGTAGCTTCAGCACAGCTTCAGAATGGCTTCAGCGTGGCATGCGGCTGGTGTGAATGGTCTCGCCTGTTAACAAGGATGTCGAAATGAAACTGCCGTAGAGCTGCGTAGCTTCAGCGTGGCTTCGGCGTATGTTGTGAACGAGGGCTTACTCCCTGAAGTCTAGTTGAAGTTAAGTGACAATGTGCAAATACTACTGACCCCTTTTTGGGTGAAAGTAAGTATCCAAGAGTAGTCTTACATGCCACTGTTTATAACACAGGGCATTTATCCTTTGTTGGATGGGCCACTATACTGTAAGAAAAATAAGAGCCATGATCAAATCTGCGAGGTTTAAAATATTTGAACCATTCAACTTAGTAAAATGAACTTTCATATGTGGACGAAAAACTGGTACAAGATGTGTTCACCTTTGATGGATGAGTGAGTCAGACAAAAACACATATATAGACAACAATATACAATC
Source organism: Poromitra crassiceps (assembly GCF_964638095.1). Lineage (NCBI taxonomy): Eukaryota > Metazoa > Chordata > Actinopteri > Beryciformes > Melamphaidae > Poromitra > Poromitra crassiceps. The sequence continues at coordinate 107,733,097 of NC_139624.1, forward strand.
CCATGAACTTTTCAAAATAAAGTTACTGTACAAAGTGCCTCACAACCTAGAAAAATGAAATGGACAAGGATCAATAAAACATAAATCACAATGAGGTATAACAGATTAAAAAGCATTACGGATAAAACAACAATTAAATAAATAACAGACGAGGTAACGAGTAAAAGCCAAAGATCACAAGGCCTTAGGGCAAACGTACTTTTGAAGCCGTGTTTTACTCTGCGGGCCGTTCTGAAGCCTCCTGTCAGCAAAAGCCTGACCAGCTTTAAGTCT